>NC_134051.1:11035130-11337915 GCF_965140245.1 Athene noctua | reverse complement strand
CCCCTCCAACTCAGCCATTCTGTGGTTCTGTTGGCATGTTACTGCACTGCATTTCCTATAGTAATGTCAGTCACCTTCTACATAAGTTGTTGACTTATCCATCTGTATTCTTACAGTTTTTTCATGCACTCTTTCAATTTTATTGTTCCCTGCCTAAGGAAACCTTTTTATAGTTTCCTTAACAATTTTCCTTGAATCTGCGCCTGCTACAAAGTGTTCTCATGAAATGACATTGCTGACCACAGCGAACTGTCCGGGGCAGCCTTGAGCTGACTCGTTTGCACCTGGAGCTGTTCCCCCTTGCTCCGAGCGGTGCTGGTCCTGTAGAGCTGTGCGTGGCACAGGAAGCTCCATGGGAGAGGTGGTGGTACCAGGAGGTTTTTGTGATTTCTGCTGACCGGGACCTGCGGCAATCACCATTTTTTAGGGGAAACTAGTTCTTTGATGTAGCTGTGAGTATTCATGTCCTTATACGTACTAACCAGTCATATAGTCCCTAGTGTTTTGGCAGCTGCTCGAGAAACCCACCAGAGCTAAGCCTTCTGACACCAAGAGCTTGTGGCCCCTTTGCTACAGGGGCCATGTGAGGGCTCTGCTGCCAGGCAGAACTGTACCACCGCTACAGGTTGGGTGGTCACCTGGATATAGAGATCGTGGCAGATTTAATTGGTTTTATGTGTGCTTCGATATAGAGTAAAGGGTACACTGAAACCTCTGACAAGTGCTTATTAAGTATCACCAGTTGCATTGGTAAATGCAAAAAGTATGAAGTAGTCTCAGCAGAAATTATAGATTAAGTTGCCAGTGCAAACTGTTGTATCTTTGTTCCTTAAAGGGTCACAGAGTTTAAATATGTCGTGATGCATTTGAGTGATACAGGGCAAGAGCCAAGATTAGCTCTGCCAACAAGTAAATGCTTCTTGTTTCAGAACGGCTCCATGGCTGATGAATATGATGTTGACCTACTTGGAAATCTAATCTGCCACTTACCTCCAGCCTTTCTACATGGCAGAATGTCCCTGAAGGCAATGGCTACAGCCCTTCATCAATTCAAACTCTGCCAACAGCTCAGCCACGAGCAGAAGACTGAAATTAAATACAAACTCCTTGAGTTATATGGGTGAAGTATTAGATATACTACCTTGCTTATGCCGATGGTTAAGCCATGCAAATACCAACCGTTTGTTTTGCCCAGATAGAACTGCAATGAAAACAACACAAAGCAGCTTCTATCACTGGCCAAGCTTGGGGGCTCTGTCCACTAGAATGATGTTTCTGTTCTTGTGTGTAACGTGATAACTGTGGAACAAAATACAACCCCAGAAAGGGGTATTAATACAAACCCCTGTATGACTTGAGTCCCAGAGGAAAAAGAAAGTGTAATGGTTGAGGAGGGGCAGGCAAACGGAGTCTCTGGCACAGCAAGAGAAAGGGCATTACAGGTGAAAAATGGTGCAGGAATGCAAAGAATGGGAAAATGGAATTGTGATACTCTGTGTGTTGGTGTGAGAAGAGAAATAAAGAAGACTGCAAGCACCTGTGGTAATGGGAGAGAGCTAGGGAAGAAGCAGAGGCGTATCAGGTTTAACCAACTGAAGTCACAAAGCAGATAGTGTGTTAGATGTCATTAATGACTCAGATTAGGAGGCTGATTGGAACCACACTGCTCTATCAGTCATGCAAAAAACAAAGCCATCCTCTCTGGCAAGAATATACTATTTCTCTCTTACATTGTCTCTTAGAAGTATCTTGCATTTGAAACAGAAGACTGAATGCATAGTTTCTAACCATCCCTTCAGCCCCAAAGTCTGTCACTTGATCCACCTAATCATTTCTGTTGCTTATTCAGCTTCCTCCTAGTCAGCATTTTTCTGGTAATGGAATAACTATATTTTCCACCAGATCCCATCCCTGCGTTAATCTTGATACAGATCCATTGTATTGAATCATGACACACTGTGCTAAATAATATTTCATTTTATTTTATTTAGAAAATATTTGTCTAGTCAAACATCCTAATAGGGGAGCAACAAACCAAATAAAGTTTTCTGTGAGAATATGTGCTAGTAATAGATTTGTTACTACTATCTTCTTCAGGCTCTTCCAGGCTAAAAATTACTTATCCAAGTGCTTTCTTGAGTGTTGGCTAACATTTGTCAGATTTGTATCAAACAGACGAAATCTGCATAGTGCTAAGTTACATGTATTTTGAAACACCCAGCACCACTCAGAACTGAACCTGAACTTAATTTTTAAGACTTGAAATTCCCACAAATAATTTAGCATATTATTTCAAGGGATATAATACCTATCATAGAATTGATCTTTCATGGCATAGGTGTCATTCGATCTGGCTCTCCCAGGTGTTAGATCTGCCTTCTGTAACTCTTGACATTGCAGATGAATGAAATAGCAGACAAAAATACAGAGCTAATAAAGTGTGGATTTAAATCTTCTGTTCCATCACCTATGTTTCATGTTTCTCTCCCTTAGTTTTAAAAAGGCAGCATTGGCAGCAGACTGGTGCCACACTGAGTTACTTTCCCAAGTGGTTTAGTGAACTCAATCTTTTCAGAATGAGGAGGAAGCTCCTCTTCTCCCATATGTGCATGGACCTGTTTTTCAGAAACATTGAGCACCTATAGCTCTTGCTGACATCATGTAAAGCTACAGTTGCCCAACACCAGTGAAAAACAGCCACTGTAATTCTGCAAATAGTTAAATATGTGAATAAAGGAGATTTTTTTTTTTTTTTAAATTTATAAGCAAGTACCGGTAAGTATTGCTTGCTTGAAGTATTATCCACATTGGTCCTTAGGATAAGATTCTTGAAAAAAAAGATGGTTTCAATTTTGGTTATGAGGTTTCTGCTTCTCTTTTGATACCATTTTGTGGACTACTACTGCAGTATGAACCTGATAGAAAACGGTAAAATTTCTTTTAAAAAAATAATTATTTCTTCTTGCTTGAACGCTGTAATGCTAAGAATACTATGACTATTGAGGGAGAGAGGTCCGTTACCACAGTATTTGAAGGCTTTCTCTGAATACATTGAGAATTCCTCATCTCCCTGTGATATACAGGGCATTAGTGAAAATGCAATCTGATGTTAATAAGCATAAATCACCACATTGGCATAGGAGTATCTGTGTTTCCCATATGATACAGTATAAGAAAACCTGAAGTTTTAGTATAATTTTGATTGCAAACATTCTTCATTAACAAAATTTTCCAAAATATTTCTTCAGCTCCCCAAACAACTGGACAGCTGAAACAACATTAGATGTTGGACCATTCCTAGCTCTGCTGTCAAAAGGGGAATTAAATGTCCTTGCTGAAAAGGTATCTTTTACAAATTTAAAAATTATAATAAAAACATAATATTAGATTTTGGATTTGCGAATGTCATATTGCAGGCTAAATTATGTAACCTGAATGCTAAACTAGGTAGATAATTCTCCTGGCAAGGAGCCATGTGTTGATGTTTCACACATTCTCGACTCCATCAAATTTTCTGAGATTTCTTCTTGAAAGTGATGATAGTATAAACAATTAATTGCATGTATACAATGATGATTGTACATTGTCACGTAGAAAGGGTGTGTTATAGTGATGCAGACTCAAATATTTCTAGTATTTTACACCTTGCAATGCTGTTTTCTCTATTCCTCTGCCTTCCAGCTGTAAACCTTCTGTTTCTTATCCTGTTAATAATGGGATCAAATTAACATTTATTTATGTGGCCCTTTTTCCTAGGGCCAGTGTAGCACACGTAACAATAACTGATAGCCTCAGCATTGCACTTTGTAGTTTCTTTGCCCTCTTTAGTTCTTATAATCTTATAGTTTTTATGTATAGAGGTAAACTATACTGGAATGAGGAATTCATTCCTCAGCAGAAATATGTGAGCACAGTCAGCAACTTTTCCTCAGGAGATAATGCTCATAATTGACCAAATAGAATAGGACTCTTCAACTGAAAGGAAGATGTCTAGCAGGGTGGAGGAGAGAGGTCTGAAAACCCTAAAAGGGGTGAACAGGTTAAAGTTATTTCTCATAATTTAGTTGGGTCCCTATCCTCAATTATTATACTTATCTGGCAAATTTAAGACAAACAAATTAAATACTTTCTCTACTGCAATTACTAAAATGGTGGAACTCATTGCTACAGAAAGGTCTGGACACAGACTCCAATCAGGCAGGGCTCAGGTGTTGCCAGAAGCTGAGAGGGCATACAAGAGGGAGAATCACTCAGAATTTGCTTTGTTTCTAATTTTTTTTCCCCCCTCAAACTTAGGCTGTTGACCTTTCAGTAGCAGCCAATTTACTCTCCTCTTCTGAAACATCTGCACAAATAGGACAGAGGCTGAGCTATCACTAACTCCTACTTTGCTGAGGTCTGCACAAGTTTTTCTCTGCAAATTGGTTTGTTTTAAAAGGGAGAAAGAAATCTTACTTATATTGTTCCTTTCCCTTTGAAGTTCCCTGATACCATTTTACAAATAGCAAAGACAATTGGACCAATTTCTTCATCTGAAGAGCTTCTTTCGGCTGTATTTGAATCTGTCTCCAATGCCACTGCCAACATGGAATCATCTATCACCAGACCTGGTGAGTATTTTACCTGATATCTGTACAAAGTGCCAGATTTACAGTGGTGCCATTTTGGGATGTGGTGGTGCAGTTCAAACAGTCTTTTTGTTCTGCCTTGTCATCAAATGCATTCTGAGAAACTGGACCATAAAAAGTAGAGCACTGAGTAACCTAAAAGAGGTTCAGAGTTCTAGCAAAAGTAGTGAGTCTTTGTTCTGTTGCCTGTAGTTGTCTCATGCATTGACTGATTGCTGGAACAATTTCATTACAGGATTGTATGCTTAAGCATCTCCCAGAATGTTCCTCAGTGCCCAAAGGAAAAAGATGAAAGATTTGTATTATAGGGGTTTGGTTATTTTTACTTTCTTTGTAATCTAAGTGAAAATCCTTGAATTAAAAAGCGGTGAAGGTGGCAAGTTACTTTTGTGCCAGAAGATTGCACATAGTTAATCCTTTGCCAGACACGAGCGTATGTTGACTCGGCTGTTTTTGAATCTGACATGGGTGGCACTGTGTTTGGTCTCTCCAAATGGTCAAAGTTTGTTACGATCTAAAAGGTATTTTAGTTAGCAACCAAACTAATACATTTGAATCTCTGGTCAAAAATGGATCATTTTCTTTGTATAAGGTACATACTTTAACTATATTCCATTATTATAACTGTATCCTTTCTCTTACTTGAAATTCACCTAGGCAGAATTTTTAAGCTAATGCCATCCTGTGCCATGGAAAACAACCCTGCTGTGGGGGAGGCTTTTGAAAGCACTAATGGGAATTTGGATCCCAACAATTTCAAGGAGTTTGGTACTGTCTGCCTTTATGTCTTTGAAAATCTCCCATTTGGTTCTCTGCCTAACAAAATACAGGTCCAAGCTCTCAGCAAGCCCTGAGGCACCATGGAAATCCATCTGCTTATATAACAGCAACTCTGAATGATGACTGTTTGTCTCTGGGAATGAATTTGCTCCTGATGATGCTGTATTCATGTACAGAGACAGACAGAGGGTGTTCCACAGAGTTGTATTTTTGTATAGCCTGAAAAAAAACATGACCTCTGTTGATCAGTCATTACACAATGATCATGCTCTAAAAAAGCAAAGTCAAGTTGGTGGAATAGCAGAGTATTAGTCCATCTGTATGCATGACATTCATTCTTCCTTAAACAAGTAAATCATCAGATCATAAATCATGTTTCTTTAGACATGGGCCACAGGACTGGATTGGCATCCAGCATCGGGTATTTCAGTATGTTTGTGTCCTTACATGTGCTTTTTTAGGCCTCTGGATCTCAACAGTGTGAATCATAGAATCATATAGAATTGAGTCATAGAATCAATCACAGAATCATAGAACAGTTTGGGTTGGAAGGGACCTTAAAGATCGCCTAGTCCCAACCCCCTGCCACAGGCAGGGACACCTTCCACTAGCCCAGGCTGCTCACAGCCCTGTCCAACCTGGCCTTGAACACTGCCAGGGAGGGGGCAGCCACAGCTTCTCTGGGCAACCTGTGCCAGGGCCTCACCACCCTCATGGGGAAGAATTTCTTCCTTATATCTAAACAAAATCAGTGCTCTTTCAGTTTAAAACCACTATCCCTCATCCTGTCACTACACTCCCTGACCAAGAGTCCCTCCCCAGCTTTCCTCTAGACTCTCATTAAGTACTGGAAGGCCCCTATAAGGTTTCTGTGGAGTCTTCTCCAGGCTGAACATCCCCAACTCTCTCAGCCTGTCCTCACAGGGAGGTGCTCCAGCCCCTGATCATCTTTGTGGCCTCCTCTGGACCTGCTTGAGCAGGTCCTGTCTTTCTTACACTGGAGGCCCCAGAGCTGGACACAGCACTGCAGGGGGGGTCTCACAAAAGCAGAGCAGAGGGGGAGAATCCCCCCCCTCACCCTGCTGGCCACACTGCTCTTGGTGCAGCCCGGGACACGGTTGGCTTTCTGGGCTGCAAACACATTGCTGGCTCATAGTTTCTCATCCACTGACACCCCCAAGTCCTTCTCCTTGGGGCTGCTCTCAATCCACTCCTCGCCCAGCCTGTGTCTGTGCTTGGGATTGCCCCGACCCATGGGCAGGACCTTGCCCTTGGCCTTGTTGAACTCCCTGAGGTTTGCTCAGGCCACCTCTGCAGCCTGTCCAGTCCCTCTGGATGGCACATCCCTTCCCTCCAGCGTGTCCCCGCACCACACAGCTCGGTGTGTTGGTGAACTTGCTGAGGGTGCCTCCATCCCACTGTCCATGTCATTAACAAAGATGTTAAACAGCGCCGGTCCCAACCCCGACCCCTGAGGACGCCCCTTGTCGCTGCTCTGCACTTGGACATGGAGCCATTGGCCACAACTCTTTGAGTGCAACCACCCAGCCAATTCCTTACCCACCGAGTGGTCCATCCATCAAATCCCTGTCTCTCCAGTTTAGAGATAAGGATGTTGTGTGGGACAGTGTCAGATGCTTTGCACAAGTCCAGGTAGATGATGTCAGTTCCTCTTCCCTTATCCATCAATGCTGTAACCCCATTGTAGAAGGCCACCAAATTTGTCAGGAATGATTTACCCTTATTGAAGACATGTTGGCTGTCACCTCCTTATTATCCATGTGCCTTAGCATAGTTTCCAGCAGGATCTGCTCCATGATCTGGCTGCGCACAGAGGTGAGACTGACTGGCCTGTAGTTTCCCAGGTCGTCTTTTTTTCCCTTTTTAAGAATGGGTGTTATGTTTCCCCTTTTCCAGTTAGTGGGAACTTCACTGAACTGCCGTGACTTCTTAAATATGATGGCTAGTGGCTTAGTCACTTCATCCGCCAGTTCCCTCAGGACCCATGGATGCATCTCATCAGTCCCATGGACTTGTGCACCCTCAGGCTCCTTAGATGGTCTCGAACCCAAAGACTTCCAGACATGGCCAGTGCAGTTACAGAGCTGTCACATCTGCATTGCAAGACCAATATAAACCTGCCAATGAAGCTAATGATCTTTGTCAAAGGATAACTTGGCTCCAAGGCTATGGAGGCTTTTCATTCTTTACTTGAGGTACACAAGCTCAGCTGGAGGGGAGAGTCTGGGAGATGAAAAATTGAAGGACTGTTTGTGCTAGTCTAAGAAATACTTCTGCAGTCCAAGTGTGGTATTGAAGTTGTTACCAGACATAATCTTACCAATTCCACACAACTCATACGGTGATTTCAATAAGGAATGGAGTTTTATGGCTGATATGCAAATCACTAGAAAAGTGGATATTATAAAAATGACTCTAGAATAACACTGATGCTCTTCATGCTACCAATCTGCTATTTTACATTTCCCACCGTCCAGTTGTGAACTAATATTAATAACAGTAACAGTTACCAGTGACAGTATTCTTACATTTCTAAGTTTACATTAACGTAAAGACAAAGGTGGTGCTTAAGGCAAAATGGAACATATGAGACAAAACTCGGGAATTGTCTGAGATGCTACCAGAAAGCAGTGGCAGTGCTGAAAAAAGAATTCAAGTTGCTTACCTTAAGCTCTGAGATGTTATAATTTATTATATATATATATAAAATATGTTCTTTATCAAACTAGATGTGATTATATAGCAAAAGGAAGAGTGGAGTAGCATCAGAGAAAGGAAGCAAAGCCAGGAGTCTAATTAGTATTTCCCTCTGTAATCACGCCAGTGTAGCTGGTGTGTTACAAATAATAAAATCAATGTTTTTTCCAAGAACACAAAATATTAGGTTTTCAGGATTTGGGGAAGGGAACTACATTGTGTCTGGATGGGTAGTATTTACATGATAAAAGCTGACCTTTTGCAGCAGGGGAAAGTGAAACAATGCAGCTTCACAAGAGGGCGGTGAAAAGGGAGAGCAGAACATCAGCTGGTACAGTGGAAGCTAAACAACATTTTCGTTTGCTCAACAGATTCAATCTTTTCAGTGTTCTACCCACTACTGCAGCTTCCTTTGATGCAAATAAATCCCTCCTCTGCCTCCTTTCAAAGTACAAATCTACTTTGTACATCCTCGCTTTAATTTATTTATCTGGGGGAGCTTAGCTCAGGCACAGCATCTGTGAAATTCTTGTTTTTTACTAGTAATGACCGTATCTGAAGACATGTAGGAATTATTTGGTTTAGATAATTATTTAATACGGTTTTCCTAAATTAGTGACAGAAGAGAGAGCAGTAAGCAACCACATTAGGATTCTAATTTCTGCTTTCCATCAATATTAGAGGTAGATTATGCCAACAAAGACCAGGATTTGTTAAAACACACAGTGGAAACTGTTTTGTTTGATCACGCATAGGGCCAGAACCTCACCGTAAATAAGATTTTTAAATGGAGTTTGTCTGCCCAAACAGTTCTGTTGTAAGCAAACAGCCCTCTCTAGATCCTGACATTTTAACAACATGCTTGACATAAAGAACAAGCACTGTGTTTCTCTGACACATCCAGCTTCTGTCTTCACCTTGTTTAAATGTCAGGCAAGTCTTACAAGACATAGATCTTTGTCAGGCTATTTCAGAGTAAAAGGACCTCTCATGTCTGTTACCTTCCTGTTGAGCTGGATTCACGTATGTGCTATTGGAACGTGGAGAAGTTTATTCAGCTGCAGCACTGTTTTGTGAGCAATGACATAGCTATATGGAGACTTCCACTGAGGTCATCCCAAAGATTTGCATTTCATTCTTACTTGAACAAGGCTCACAGCAAATGGGTTTTTTACCTCAGAATAAGCCCTTGCGTGGGTTTTGGTGCCTTTAGGGAATTAGATTGAAAGAATCTTGTAAGATACTGGTTACTCTTATTGCACACATCCAGATTTTAGTTTTATTGTGGCATCTTATATTGTGACTGTTCTGAAATACATGTCTGCACCTATTTTCTTTCCCAGCATGCACTGCCTTTGGAGAACAAAGAATATAACATTTCTTGCAAGTTAGGCAAATTCTAGTTTTATATACAGGATGTTAACAATGTAAATATTTAAAGAATTTTTTTCATTGCAAGATAATGAATTTGTCAGTATGACATCAGCTGCAGTTAATTCATAGTCTGTCACCCCCTTAAATCTCTATATTGCTTTGTTTTCTTTTTTCAGTCTCTTTGAAGAAAACTCTTGCTATTTGACTTTTTTTCCAGATTGCCTGGGAACCAGAGCTCCTTCTTCAGATGAAATTATTAAATTAGGAGAAGCAAATGTCTTTTGGTCAGTTCAGGAACTGAAATGCATGGACACAGGGGCTTTTGACAAAAATGTGGAACTTCTTGGGACTATCTCAGGTTTTAACAGTTCCCAGCTTATTGTCTTGAAGGAAAAAGCCAAGCAGGTAACTATTCTGTCTGTGAAAGAAAATTATATCCATAATTTGATTTGCTGCTGTTGAAGTATGCACTTCTAAAATAACTGTGCTATGGCAATGTCACTACTGCTGCAAGAATATCTATTGTTTATTGGGAAAATAATGTGAGATGGTGATAGAAGACTAGTGCCCTTGCAGGAGTCAACAGGCAAGTGGTTCTGAGTTATTGGCAGATGAAAAAAAAGAGTACTTTTACTTTTGAATTGTTTCCCAGTGGCTTGCTTCTCACTTTTCTTTCAGAAATGGAAAATCAGCAAACGGCACTATAGGCTGTTGATTGGCCTGCTGAGAATTAAGCTCTGCATGTTAAACTGTCTACATCAGTGTTAAATATAGTTTACAGTGGTGTAAAACCAAACTGACTGAAAGAGGCTCTTACTAGCTGAATAAAGCTTGTTCTCCCACCTTTTTGTCACAGATAGGGACAAACCCATCAGTTGGAAATTTTAGGGAGGAGAAAACCCCACATGCATTTAGTCTATATTTACTAGGATGTTACTGGTGAGTGCAAGTTACGGAAACACAGCAGAAAGAAGACCTCTATCTTTGCCAGGCTGTAGATTCATGGAGAGGAACAGGACTGCAGTCTCAGCTCTTGCCACCACTCCTGCAGCACCACCGTCACCTCTTTCTTTCAGAGTGCAGCAGTGCAGCTCCTCTTGAGCTCCTCACAGAGGTCTCTGCCCTGTGCTCAGCCCATACCTGATGCTGCAGCCCATGCTGCAGCAGCAGTGCAGGATTCTGGGACTAAAACTTTTCCCCATCTGGCACTGCAGCACAGGTTCTGTGCCAGGGTACGCAGGGCGGAGTGCGGTGCTGGGTGCAGTTCACGCGCTGTGGCTGCGGCAGAGCATCAGCAAGGTGTTCGAGCACCAGCACTGCCTTGGCTAGCTGTGGGCTGGGAGAGAAGTCAGAACTCGCTCCATCTTTGTTGCTGGTGTTGCACTCCTCCCTGGGGGTGACCTCCTTTTGCTGCTTTGTGGTTGCCTGCTCTGCCAGGGAACAGGTAGTATCCCAAACATACTTTTGTTTCATGAAGAAAAAGCCTTAGGGTGCAATAAGACAAATTGTTTTGGTTGCAGAAAACCCAGAGGTGAAGAAGCTACCTACCATCCCCAGCCTATCTTCAGCTTCCTGTCACCAGCTTCTGCTGGAGGTTATCTGCTCTCTGCTCCTCTCTGCGTGGCTAGCTACTTCGTAATCCCGTTCTGTCAAAATGATCCAGTGTTTTGAAAGTCCTTTTTAGGCTCCATCATTCTGACAGAATGAGGTTAGGAAGCATCTATGAGTGCGGTTGGCTGCAAGTAGGGCAAGTGCAGATGCTTGGAGATCCGAGGGCTGTGACTTCTGGAGGAAAGCAGGAGCAGGGGGCGAGGTGGGCCTGGGCAGCATCTCCCTAAACCAGCAGCTGGAGACAGAGTAGTGGAGCTGACCATGACTTTTGGGTAGATAAGCCCAACAGTGCAGTTTTTAGCAGAGAAGTTCAGCTTTTAAACTCCTGAACTGCAGGTGCTCAAAGAGAAGTGGCATTAACCAGATTTTCGAAAGCAGATGGTGACTCTCTGCAATTCTGCCTCTGTTGCCTTGCTGCGGTAGGACAACAGCCCACTGCATCAAATGAATTCTTCCCAAGACAGCTTCCCTCTGTCTGCACAGAGACATGTGAGTAGGAAAAAGGAAAAAAACCTGATACAATTCTAGAAGAAAATAAAAACAGCTCATCTGAGATAGTGGGAACTGAAATATTTTACAGCAGTGCAACATAATGGTATGCTTACAGAGTGATATCTGTTGGGGAGAAATTGCCAACAAGGTTAATGCACTTACATCCCAGCTATATTCAATTCAAAGATACACAGATCTGTAGTGCACTGAATGAAACTATGTCTGTGTGAGTGTTTGTAAGACAGATTGCTGCTAGACAGGCTTCCTATATGTCTGCAATATGCAACACAGTGTTAACGCTGAAGGTGAAGCACGAGAAATCAGAGAGTACAGGCAAAGCTCTTTGAAATTATGTGCATAAGATGATGTTGTTATTAACTAAAGGGCATCTTTGACTAAAGGTTTGATTAAGACAGCTTTAATTTATCCTAAATTGATTGATTTCCCCTAAAAGAAACTGCATACTACTCACGGTCCCAAACTAATTCAGAAAGTCTAGTTATCAGATTGTGTCTTAATGAGTAAGAAGCTTAGCTCACTTGCAAGTGGAAGGTCTCCAAGCTTTGCGATAGTAACAGATGTATGGATCTGTAGTCTCTAGGTGACTGAGGACAAAGGAGTGTTTCAGTTTCATGTGTTGTGTTATTTATAGTGTTATGTCTGAGATTTCATCCAGCACTGTCAGATAACACTATTTATGAAATACTTCAAATTCTGTAGTTTATGACCTAGATCAGGAAATAGACACATGACATTTTTAACTGCATGGGTTTCATGTATCTCTTAAGCTAGAGAATTAAGAGCTTTAAAATTGGGTTAATGGATTTTACTATCTGTTTTCTTTGGAAGATTGACATTTCCCAGGCTTAGACCCTTTTTCTGGTTTTTTATGACATCATAAAACCAACATAAAAGATCTGGTGGAAACTCAGTCAGGATGTACAGGTCCAGGAAAGCATCTCTTCAACAAATCCTTAACCCCAGGGTCATAGTTGAGAAGAGCACCTCAGCAGCCCTGAGGCTGCTCTGTGTTGGATGTGCATGTTGGTATGAACAGCGGATGGTTTGCAACTCTGCGTAAGGATTATTTTATTCCAGAGATGTGGCCCTTTTTAAAAAATTTTATGCAGGTTGTACAGCTTCATATGTATCTGGATGTACAAACACAATTTAGTAGGCAACTGCAGAGATAGTCCTTCTGCAAGTCCTTTACTAGCTTTGACCTTTCTGATTTTTTGAACAAATGTTACATTGTAGATAGCCTGAAAATGAAATAAATATTTCCATGAATCAGCATGATTGATAAACTTAGCCCAGGACCAGGCTTTTAGTTTTATTTTTCTGTGTGAAGTTAGCAGCATAATCGTGTACCAGAAAACTGTCATGTATTGACTGACATAAAGCAAAGTTGCTAAATTATATGAGAATTTTAAAGGGAGAGCTTTTTTTTTTTTTTAAATGTATGCTTATCTCATTCAAGTCAATTCCTCCAGCCAAAACCCAGTGTCTTTTTTCTGTAAAGACAGTTGACCACATCCTGAGAGATACTGACCACTCATTACTGTCTTCTATCATTTCCAACTAAATGTAATTGACAGTTCTAGCCTCTAAAATTTCAGCTTTTGATGGACTTTTCTTTATTCCTTATTCAGGCAGACCTTTTCCTGAAACGAAAATTTTCTTAGGGTTGATCTGTGGCAGCTTTTGAATCACTGTAACTATATCACAGATGAAGTTAAAAGCAGTGAAACTTGTCAGTTTAAATACATTGGTACTGTTTTAGAAGAACCCCTGCTTATTTCTTTGTTTTTACAGAGCTTTACAGATTTAACTGTATCTGTACACTTTTTTTTTTTTTTTTAATATTGTATGCACCTAAACTAGAAATCAGAACTTTAGGAATTGGCTATTTGACTGTATTACCCAATTCTCTACTTTTGATTTCTGCTTTCCTTGTCAATGGCTGAGCCAGAATGACTGGTCACAAAAGCAATTTAAAGTCACTCCACTGGAGCAATTACAGCTGCTGTAGAAGCCTGGGTAGTCCTGGTGCTGCTTTTGTTGTAGCTATGTAACAGTGTGGATCTCACACAGACTCGCATTTTTATTGTATTCAGTTGGTACTTGCTCCTACAGCAACACTTCCAGCAGTCCCTGCGCTGACGTTATCAACAAGTTCAAGCTGTACAAATTGCAGCATTTTTAGATAAACTCATCATTATTAGTGTAGAACCTTGAAAACCTTCCACAATACCTAAGCTCTGCCTTTTGTGTGGAAAGAGGCATACCGGCTATTGGAACTTTTAAAACCAAGGGTTTTGAGAATGGTGCATATAGAGGAAGATTCATAATGATCCAACAAACATTACTGAATCTCTTTTAAAGGTTTGGGGATCGCTGCCAGACTGGAAGAGTTATCATATTGTTTCCCTGGGCCGCACTGCTCTGGCGCTCACTGAACATGAAATCAAAGAGCTGGATTTGCATTCTGTCGACACCATTTCTGTACTTAGTCAGCAAACAGAATGGACTTTTACCCAGGTAAGTATGTTTTTGCATGTGCTCCTAGTGAAAGGCTCTGGATTCACCCCGTTTGGGACTGAATTCCTGGAATTGCCTAGGAAACATGTAGAGCAATCCATACTCCCTGCTGCTTTTCTGCAGCTGTGACCCCAGTGAAAGTGGGCAGGTGGGTCAGCGCTGATGTCTGGCTGGCTGCTGGCTTCCCTGTGAGGTGGCCAAGAGGACATCAATCACTGTTAGTTGTGGTGGTGACGAGTGTATTCTTTAGCACTTGCCCACTAAGTAGTAGACAGAGGTCAACAGCTCGTCTCATGCTGGCCCCAGAACAGACACTACGCTAGGAGGTATTAGCCCTTCCTAACTAAGAGTAATCACTGAAGAGGTAGTGTGCCCCCCAACCCCAGCATCCCTAGAAGTCTAAGTTATTAGTAAATATGCTCCTCTCTTCTTCCTTTCCTTGAATAATTTCTAGTTGTGTCAATGGGACTTTCATAATAAGAGTCCAAAGCTTTTATTTGTATGCAACTGAGAGTGTATTTCTGACTGTGACCCATACCATCAGGGCATCTCAGCTGCACAGGTGCTGGCATGGTGGCAGCCAGCTTTACCAGAACATCACAAATCTCTTTAATAGATTCTTGTTCTGAAGAGCACCATCAGAAGGAAGCATCTGGAAGAATTTCATACAATACTAGTTGGCTTTTAAGATTTCCTGCTGTCAGTAAGAATAGCTAGTTAAAAAAGATTTATCCTGCCTAACTTGTCTAAAAGTTAGGCAGACAATTTGAGCTAGTCATTTGAGGCAGGCTCAGCATAGTGGGTAGATTAGGAAATCTTGGAAGAAGCTTGTTTCTTTCACTGACTTTGGAGAAAGCCTTGGTGGCAGGCTTAAGCTATTGTAGACACACAGTTCTTAAATTATTAGTTTAGAATGAACACCATCCTAAACAACTTAGGCTTGAAAAGGCATTTTGACACCAATATCCCATTCACATCTGAAAATTAATCCTAAACACAGATCACCACCTATGTATGATACTTAAATAAGACAAGACAACCTGAGTATTAGAAAAACTAAAAATTTCATATTGATCCCCCTGAGTAATTTATCTTCTAAGATCTTCATTGAATTGGGCAGTTCTGCTAGGCAATTCAACACCTGTTTCTTCTGGTGAAGTGTTTCCCTGTGACGCAGCAGAAGAGGTACAGAGTGTTTTCAGGTCACTAGCACTTGGGAAGTGGTTGTGTAACAGTGCCCTTTTTAAGTGTCACATATAGGTGGTGACAGCGCTTCTCCTGAAGGCCATGGCAAAACTCCAATTAATTACATTGGGGAGGCTCAGGATTATATGTGGTCCATAGCTTCTCATGAGATTTTGGGATTCTAGTAACAAAATCTTCAATTATATTTACTCTGCTCATGCATAATATCTTACTGCTTTTGTAGGCAAGATCTATTTTGCAAGGTTTTCTAGAAGACTCTGGCCAGACGATCAGTACACTAAAAAGCTTTGATTTAGTTGGATTAGGAGCTATTCTCTGTGCTCTGAACTCCACAGAAATAATGTCCATAAGGACTGCTGAATTCAGGTACTACATTTAATACTTAATTAAATATTTATTAGTATCTACTGATAAAATTTATTGTGCAATTTGTTTTCCTTTGAGATTTCCAGAGCCTAAAGGACACTTTTTTACATTTTAACTGCTTTTAGAAAGGCAATAACTGTTATAGAAGGTGTACACTAGTTGTTTAAAATGTATTCTATTTTAGGTTTCCTCTGCCATTTATATCCCACTATTTAAGTGGTGCATTGTGAAACCCAGGTTTTCGCTCAAAGCATTAAACATTTGTATGCAATTTGTGTACATATATTTTAAATTGAAAATGGGTTTACAGTGTTCTTACAGCAGACTAAGTATATCCTGGGCATATTTAGCATTGCTTGTAATTGCAGCATTTAACATTAACCTTGTTGCCTTTTGCAGTGCTGCTGTTGCAAGAATTGGCCTGTTGTTTTGTAGCACCCCTGTTCTGAGACAGTTTAAGAAGATGACAGAATCTGTGTTGGGCACTGCTACCAGCTGGAATGGCTCTATTTTACAGGAGATTGGTACTATAGCAGGTAACAAAATTCAGGCTCCAGATGGTGATGGTTCTGAAGCATTGTTATTAAGCATTAAGAAACAGGTTCACGTAGCAGTGCATTTTTCTAGACTGACAAAAGACATTTCTTCCAGAGAAGAGTCACCTGCAGGGATGGACATCCAGCAATTTCATTAGCACTGAGGAGAAGTTGTGGTATTGTCCATAAGGTTCTCTGAATCTGCTCAAACCGACCTTGGGGAGCACAGCCTGAAGTCGTTTGGGTCTTGTAGGTTGGAAAGGGTAAATCAAGGAGGGCAAAACCAACCAGGATTTCAGACCCACTCACTATTTGTGAACGATGCTGCTACAAGAGTGGCTGTATGGGGTCAGAGCAGTGCTCTAGCTGACCAAGCATCCTGCCTCCAAGAGTGGAAAGAATGGGCTCCCAGGGAAGAGCGGAAGAGCAGGGTTAGCCTGGAGTGATAACCTCCAGAGTGCTCTCACAAGCTTGGAGACTTCCTGAGCCAGAGGTCACACAATTTTGTTCATGGATTCTTTTCTCTGTGATCCTTTAACTGCACATTGAACTCACAGAAACTTGAGCTTCCCCAATGCCTGCAGCAGCGATTCCACGCTGTAAGTACCTAATGGATGAAGAATTAACTCCCATTACGTGCTTGTGCTCCCTAATCTTGCATCAGAAGAGGCTATGAACAAGCATTCCCTAATAACACTGCTTATGATTTTATTGATTTTTATCATTGTCTCTTTTCCAAGATAAAGTAACTCAGGTAGAGTACATTCCATACCAATGGTCAAGGTCAGATGATTTGTAATGTTGGAATATAATGAAAGAAAGAAAAAAAAAAAAAACAGTATCTCTCTCCGTAACGCACTGGAGCAAACCATTTCTTACATACTGTGTATAAATGCTTAAAATTTGTATTAGCCTAAAAATAAATCTACTAAAAAGGAATATTAACTGAGTTTTTTTCCTATTGTTTTTTTTTTAGGTGGTTTGAATGAGGATGAATTAAAAGCTTTTGATAAAAACTTGATGCCGTATTTCCAGCCAATAGCAATAAGATGTATACCTCCTGAAATTTTCCAAGTAAGAGTTTGATTACTAAAGAAGTAACCAGATTTCTATGATTTTTACTCTAGTGTAAACAAAATGTAGCACTGATTTATAGTTTGGTTTTGGGTTTCAGCAAGAATTTTTCTATGGTGTGTTAAATGAGAGGCAGTCAAGGATCTGAAATGTTAACTTTCAGCTATATCATCTATATTTGTGATGCCCATAAAATATGCTAGACAAACTTTATTTATTCCTCTGAATGTTTCCCAAGAAAAAAGCAAGATCTAGGGAAAGAAAGCAGGGAATGGACTCTCTTTCTTCCAACACTGTATTCAGATCTGAGTTTTCTATTTATTAACATTTGCAAGGATGCTATCATAGCTACAAATTTCTCTGCTGACTGTGTAAGAGTTTTTTTATTATCCTAAAATCTGGCAGCATTCTCCTGAGTTAGCTCTGAAAAACAGATTGTACAGGCAGATACAGATCGGAAAGGAATTACATCTAATTACAGCAGTTCTGAACATGGACCAGAAATTAGAACATGGATCTTGAGATCATTTCCCCAGACTTTATTTGACTTAGTGAAAAGATTAATATTCTGCTTAGGCTGGTCTCTTTCAGATGCTTGGGCAAGGAATGTACTTATGGACAGATGAACTAAACAGATAGTTAACTGTGTCAGCTTCCATAAAATAGAAAAACTTGAACACTAACTGTTCTGCACAGTACCACAGTTTAGAGAAGCCTGAAATGTCCTTAGTGAAACTATTTATTTGAAAAACAGGCAAAACTGAAGATGTATAGCACCTTGTGGAATTTCTTTCAACTAGCATGCATTTTTGTTAGTAAGAATAGTAATGATACTACAAAATGTGCTTAACCAATAACAGGGCACCTTCTCAGAAGAGTTTGCTGTATTTGAAAAATGCAAAGCAGATATTGGTTTTGTACAGGTTTTGTATAAATTCATTTTACAACTGTATGTAATGTATTACATTATGATTTATGAAAAATTAAATTGTATTATGGACTTTAATTGAGTTAAGAAGAGGCTTGGTTCAAAATTTCTGGACCTGTAGGCATTTCAGTGACTTTACTCAGTTTAAAACAGCACACCATTTAACAGACAATGAAAAATTGAGAAGGGTTTAGTCCATTCTCTGACCTACTTGGAAGTGGAATTTAGTCTTTCTAAAGCAGAACCTGGATGCAGAATTGTTGCAGCAGAGAAGGCTTGTTGTGTAGGAGGGCTAAAATTCTTGTGACTGCAGAATGCTAACTAGAATCAAAGCAATCCAGCATGCCCAATATATGTAGGCTTTACAAACTAGTTAATTGCTGTGTGATACAAGATAATTACCATAAGATTATGATTGCCATGTTTCATTTTTAACACAAGTTTTAATATGACCAAACTTGGAAGATTTTCAGTCTAAAAGAGAAAATTGAATAATGAGATTAAAGCATGGGGGTTTTTTTCATCTCGTTGCTCTGCTGCTAACTGTAATCAAAGCTCAAACATAGGCTCAAGTGAGGTTGCTTGGGAGCAGATATAAGAGGAAGAAAATGAAAACACAAGAGGATGCACAATGTCATCAGTCTTTGAACAAATCAGAAAAGAAATGGCTGGAAAATTAAACTCCAGCAATATATTGAGGAAGTGTCCAATACAATGTTGGCATAGGAAGTTTCTCAAGCTGTCAGATCCCAGCAGCAAAGAGAAGGGTGAAAGATAGATGAGTGGTCAGTGAAGTAAATGCAGAGGATTTTTTTTAAGCTCTATTGAGCTCTTTTATAGCAACACAGTGTTGAAGGCTACTTCCCCTCATTCCAAATGCAAGACAGTGCTGACTTCTGATTCCTTACCTGCCTTATATAATTGACAGCCTAAACCAATTTTTCTGTCTTTTATTCCTCCTAGGCATTGTCCCCAGAACAAATAGCAAACCTGGGCCCTGAAAATGCCGCCATGGTTACCAGATCACAGCGTGACCATCTGAATGCATCACAGCTCCAGAGCCTTCAGCTGGCACTGGACGGAGCCAGGACAAGCACCCCAGAGACGCAGAGCGGTGCAAGCACTACCCAGGCAGTGCAAACCCCAGCTGCAAGCGGTGAGTAGAGTCGCTCCCTCCTCCTGCTTAGAAGGGAAAGGGACACACACCAGTGGGGTGCAGTCTCACAGCACCCACCAGTATCAGACCTCTATTTTGAGGGTGGGTTACAGTGAATTTTCTAATCAACTTTTTAACTCATGCCTTGAATCACATGCCCAACCGAGACAAACAGCAAGGATGTTGTTGGATTTAGCCACACAAAGAGATAATGGAGGAAGACTGTCAGATGGCATTAGCAGCTGTGTGCTGCTAGTAGTATTACACTATGCTAAACACTAGTTTGTGTAAAATGTAGTCTGGAACAGAGAGTTTTTGCCTCTCCTTCTTTCCATTTTCTTTACCTAAATTTAAGGCAGGGCTCTCCGTCTCTGGACCTTCAGATCACAACCTTTTTCTGCAGCAGAACCTTGTTTGCAGAGCTGCAAGTGAAAGGAGGTAGCACTGAGGTAGATTAGCATCTTTATCCAGACTGTAGGACCCCTTGAATAGTTTTTCCTGCTGTTTCCATCCTATTTGGAATTAAAGCTTCTTAGTACCTATGCTTCAGTGATTTAACATTTCTCCATATTGCAGTTTATTCTGGGCAAGTTATCCTGACAAGTATGTTAATGGACATTCTGCAATGAGTAAGAGTTCGCACATAGTCAAGCCAATGCTGAGAATTTATCCCTATCAGACATCAAATATTGTTGCCTCTAGTGACATCAGCGAGACATAAGCTGTTGAAGAAGAGAGAGGGATGGTGAGGTACTAAAATAGGAGTAAGGAGAACTAAATTGCTATGATGCCCCTGCTGGAATTAGAGCAGACCTTCCCAGAAGCACAAGTGGTGCTCTCAGCCCAGCTCCCTTGTGCGTGTGACCTGCTCTCTCTGTAGATATGCCAAAGGGAGGAGTTTTCTGGATAAATATCACCTGAGTTCTTGAGCTTCTCATTCATTATTCTTATCTCTAATGAGTACCGCCCCTATGAAATGCTTCTCTTCAGAGCTGTGTGCTAAACTGGAAGTGACCGTTCTGGCCACTGTCATCTTTTGAGCAGCTGAATGTAATTAGGATTGAAATGTTGAAATTTGTTGCACCTCTTTGGGGTGCGTAAGTCTGTACTAGACCTGGACTGTATTGTGACATTGCTTTCTGCTTTTCAGGTGCTCCTTGTTTGAGTGGCTTCAGCATCTGGTTGTGTGCTGTGTTTACACTGTGCCTGCCTTTCTGAATCCATGATTGTTAAGGTAAGTTGTATTTTCAACAAGAGGTACCTTTATAAAAGGAACAGAGTTCACCTGTAACAGTGAACAACACAGGGTGAAGGACTGTGAGACCCTTCTCCTGCTTGGAATACAGATAACAATTTCCGAATAATTTTTCTGTATTACAAAGGTGTTTTGT
Organism: Athene noctua; assembly: GCF_965140245.1. Classification (NCBI taxonomy): domain Eukaryota; kingdom Metazoa; phylum Chordata; class Aves; order Strigiformes; family Strigidae; genus Athene; species Athene noctua. The sequence continues at coordinate 11,317,114 of NC_134051.1, read as the reverse complement.
ACCTCTGTTAGACTATCTTAGAATCTAATCAAGGGTAAAGCACTTTATCTTATCTTTACTGTAAAGCCAACCTTAACATTAAGAAAATTATATTTAAAATTCCATGTAACACCAATCCATTACTGCATTGTTATTTGGAACACGTTGGTATTAATCTGTATTTTGCCTGTTCCAGTCTATTGATAAGATTTTATTCCACTACCACTTTGATAACCTCCAGTTAAAAGAATATTGCCATTAACTTTCATTGGATTTTACTATTTTTACAGGCTAAAATTTATCAAGAGCACTGGTGGGCTTAAGGTATAAATTCCAATTAAGCAAACCAAATGCTTAAGTGTTCTACTTAGTCTTTAAGACTGCAAATCAAAGTATGTCAAAAGACTTAATATTTCTCTTTGCTTTTTTGATTTTCAGTGTCCTGGAGCTTACAAAGGAGATGCTAGAGATAAAGAGTTGCAGCTCAGCATGAATAGTAGAATCAAGAGGCTTTGAGATGCCTGAGTGCAAAGTGGTTAATTTCTGAAAAGCAACATCTGCCACCGTGATGTGAAGTATCCCCTTACCCTGCCTTTACCATTAACAAGTAAGACAGGAGCCCTCCAAATACTTCAGACAAATTTCAAAACTGGAAATAGCTTGTCTGTCTCTTGAGAAAATCACTGAAAGATACATTTACGTGTTAGGGAGGAGCCTGTTATTTGGAGAGTGATGTATTGTACCCAATGCTTTTTACGTTGGCTAATTTGGTCACAGTATTGTATCCATCTCTTGTGTTTTCTTCTCATACTTAGAGTGTACATTCCTCTGGACAGAGACTATCCTTCTGTGTGACGTAGTAGAAAACATACTAAAAGTTACTGCTGTTGCAATAAAATAACTTCATCTCTGGGCTCCTGGTTTAAATCCTGCTCAGATAAGAAGGATGACGTGTTCTTATAATTTAAGCACCTGTGTGGAATGTTCCACATGGCTGTATGTATTCAACACAGTCCTGTTGACACAGAGGGCATTGGCAATACTATGAGTATTTAATGCAGCAGGATGCACCATGGAAACCTGCTTATGTTCATCATGAGGTAGTCCCTTCACTTCAGGTAGGGTTGAACTGTACACCTGGGAATATTAAGGGAAAACTGTTCACTGGGTCTACATACTACTAGGACTGTCAATCCAGTACTTTTCACAAGCTCTGTAATAACTAATTTTTCATAATTATAAATGACAAATATTTTAATGTGTTTTATCAACATATGGCTTACGTGTCTAATGTTTTTCATGCCACGCCCCAGTATTTTTAAACAATGGAAAAACCATACATTAAAAATCCTCTGCATGTGAACATACATTTTGATGTCGTTCAGTGTGATTTTATGGCAAGAATACAAGGTACAGTTTTCCATTTTGCCATCGCAAAAGTCCTTTTCTAGTCTAAAAAAGGCAACGCATAGACTTAAAAGTTTAGCTTTTTCATTTAGGGCCGTACTGTAGTAAATACCTTTCAAACTTTTATTTGTACTTCTTTATGGCAAACTTTATGGCTAGCTTCCATCTAGCTTCTCAGCACGGAAAGCAGAATTGAAATTTTGCTGCAGGTGGTGAAGCAATAGGAATGAGGCTGGGAGGGAGCGCTGGAGGGAGGAGGCTTGCTGGTTTTGCTGGTGCTGGGGGAAGGATGAATGTTAGCTGATGCTGCTGTTGAGAGTAACAGCTCCCACCACGGTCCCATATATTCTGTAATTCCTACAGCAGCAGGAGCCCGCCTGATTTTCCGGGCTTTGTTACTGGCAAAGTAGGCATTGAGAGCATGACTGTTTTTCACCCCCTCCTGTTCCCTCACCCCCTTTAGCAATCTGCTGCTCTAGGAACTACCTTTGCCTGTAACTAACAAACGTGACATGATGTTACAGATAATACTACATGCTTTAGTTCTGCATTTTATGAGCAAAGAACTACTGTTGCTACTGCCTTGTGCCTTTTTCTCTAATACTAATGATAAGATTCCAGCTTTTTCCACTGCATTTCCTTTTCTGCATGTAAACAGTAGACTGTGACATTTAAATAGAAAAAAAATTGTTTTATCAATCCCAGCAAATACATGCAAATGGCCACTGAAACCCAAAAATGCTTTAATGAATCAAATACATTATAAAGATGTATCTGGTTTTTCACATTAAAAAGTTCTGCCTCATTTAGATGTGAAAGTACTAAAAGGTTGTTTGATTTCTAGAAATCGCCTGACTTGAATTCTGTGTGCACTTCAGTGAAGATGCGGGAGAATATTTTCATAGTCAAGAAGACAGTCAGCATTTCCAGTTCAGCTGTTTAAGTGAGATATGTAACTTAGCTATCCCAAGCACTTCAGAAATCTATATGAGCTGAAAATGATCTTCTTCTGTCAATGTACCTGGGAGTGATTCTGTCTGCAATTATGTGAGTCAGAGTTTAGATTTTAATTGGAACAGGAGCGAGCTCTTTGTTTTGCGCCATCTGTGCTGTAATTTCTTTCAAGCACAAGTGCTTTTAAATAGCTGAACTCCTTGATTATTTATTTATTTTATTAAATTAATAATTATGTTAATAACTTTGACATTGCATTTACATTTGGTCAAAGACATACCTATTTCTTATAAGAGCAGGGTGGGAGGGGTAAATGTGGAGCACCCACTTCATGTTGTACTTCACGGTGAGATTACAAATCCTATTTGGTTCATAAAATGGTGTGAGCATCTTGGATGGTGAGTATTGTAGAAAAGCAATTTTACTTTTGCCAATGTACCTCTTGTAAAGGTCACTGATGGAGAAACCCATTCTACAAAAACTGTGATTCATGAGATACCTCCCTCAAAACTGTTGAAACTGAATTTCTGTGGGAAGAATAGATGAAAAGGAGAGAGAGATGGAGAGCACTAGTATGCATAGTATGTAATCCATGTATGTAATTTGCTATCCATTTACAATCTAGCACACTTCTATCACTAAGAGGAAACTGAAACATGTACATTTTCTTTTTTACTCCTGTGAAACAAACCACAGAATCCCTTAATGCAGGCATCCATGCCATAGGATACCGCCAGTCATACAGATGTATATTACATACAAAATGCACATGATCACTGAAACACATTCATGGGAAAAATGTCTCAGAGTCCCTCTCTTTTCACACCATCAGGATTTTAGGGAAGAATATACTACAGAGAAAGATTTCTTTGATCCTTAAAGACATGTTGCTCTTTGTTGTAGATGCGCATAACATTTGTTTAAACCAAGCTTAATTTTTCCTATATCCTTTTAGTTGTAACATTTATATTTAAGAACAACGACAAAAAAATCAGATTAATGCATAAACCTGCTGTTGAATATATACCATGACAATAATTTTCTTATCTGCATATTGTGAGAATTACAGCTCCTCTCCACTTGTGACTACCCTGAGGGTTGCTAGGCACTGCCATACATACCGCGGGATACACATCCGACTGTTGACAGTCTTGACAGAACTCTGGTGTAGGCCTAGCTCTTCAGAGTGATGTGAACTGTGTGACAGGTGGCCCTGACCAGCAGTATGTATGAGGAGGTATTTAATTTAATTGATTTGATTGGATGTAGGATTCTGAAGGGGTTAACAGATGGGAAGAAATACTTCGTTGGCTTATTATTTCAGTGCCTGACAGCTTTATATCCAGCATTTAGAAAAAAGAAAGGGGCTACTAGTTCTGGATCACCAATAGAGAAAAGATCCCTACTACCTGGTAGTGAGAAAATGCCACATTTGTGGTATCTTTCAGTCCCTGAAGATAAGAAAACAATTATCCATCCACGGCATCTGAAAACTGTCCCTGTTAAAGCTGGTATTATGGCTGTTGTCAGGTTTTGTAGAGTACATGGAATGTTTGACTCCCAGTGATCTCAATCTGTCACATCAGAGCTAGGCAACTCCTATCAGTGTGAGGCTCTAAAAATACTTTTAAAAAAATGGCATCCTTCTTTAATTTTAAGATGCCTCTGTATAATCTGCTCAAATATGTACTGCATTATGGCAGATTCAGCTTATCACTTGGCTGCTGCACCTATCTTAGGATCGTAACCACCTGATTTCTTTTCCCATAACACAGATTGCAGCCCCATCATATTCGACTGGGACCTTGTTAGAGTCCCGTTGCCCACAGTGAAGCAGATGTGAGACGTGCCTCCCAGGTGTGCCAGCCAAATGCACCTGGGCTTATGGGAGAGGTCCAGCTACCTGAAATGACACAACTAAGCAAGGGATTGAATAGTTGCCTGGAATGTGTCACTTGAGCAGGTAATCCCATAGCTTTGGCCACAGTGCACTTGCTGGCATTTCCTGCATTGTGGTTATCGATATCACATGCTGCTTCCCAGCGTGCACACAGCCAACTAGGGCATGTCAGTCGAGGAACAAGGACTCGCTAAACTGCTGTACCTTGTTCCCTTGTGACAGACCATCTTCCCTAGAAAGAAATAGAAATCAAATTTCAAATAGTCTCTTCCTCTTTTTTTTTTTCCTCTCCTCAAAAAAGGCTGATATTCTAGGCTGGTACACAACATTAAGCAATGTGGTCTCTTTATCTCCCTGAAAATGTTTTTGATAAGTGTGTGGGTTTGTTGGTTTTGGTTTTTTTTTAAAGCAAGATCTGTAGATACATGGGCTAAGAACCTTAGTTTTCTCCCTTATAGTCCTGATTAGTAAAATATTCTCTCCTGTGCCATATAATGTGGGACAGCCTCATGGGCCGCTTGCTCCACTGCTGTTGAGGTGAGGGATTTGACTTCTCTTTCCAGTAAGGCAGGAGGGAAACAGGTCACAGAATAAACACAAACTCCAATGTAAGTTAAATTTCTTTTATCGGTACTCCAGAACACCTGAAATTGCTCCTCAGAAACAGTATTTTGTGCATTGTTTTTTTAAAAGTGCAGATAAATGACAAACTTTTCAGAGAACAAAATAAATCTGTGTACCATCCAGGTATCCAGAACGTCATATTTTAGTAAAGTGCTTGATCCATTATCAGACTGTCTTTCCATATCTATCTACTCAGTCCCTAAACAGAGAAACCGTGAGACTAGCTCATAAACCCCACCTGACCTTGTCTGGTATCAGGACCTGTAGCAGTTTTGTACCATAGGATATTTTTATCAAAATTCACATCTGGTTCTTCAATTGTACCCAGAAATAGATAGTTTAGAAATGTATTACACTTTTTTCTGCAATGAGTAGCAAGCAGCCAATCTCCATCTGTCTCTTCCTGCCCCTTCGTGTTCAGCATCACTCTGCTTTTCTGATCCGGATTAATGAGAGGATTTTCTTGCCCTCATGCTGCAGGACCACAAGGCATTTTCAGAGTTTACGATCCCAGTGACTATACATTGGAGTATTAAATGGAGGAATTGTGATTGCTGGATTTCTTGCTTTGCTGGCAACAGTGTAACATTTATCTTCTAATGTTTTAGCTGCTATTAATTAGCCTTATAAATATTTAACAGCATCTCACTTAATATCTCCGATATTCTCTTTGGGGGACAAGGAGAAGAGAGGCCAGGACTAAATTCCGAGAGAAGAAATGTGAAAACAGTGGGAAATACTAATCTGTCACAAATACAGCAGGATAATATTTCCTGATACTCCTTTCCCCGATAATTTTAAACTCATGTATAGAAAATACCTGTATTGATTTATCAAAGAATAGCCATTGCTATAGTTAAAATCCTGTGTTGGTTTGATGTACAGCTAAAGCTGCCCTAGGTCATCTTTAACTGGGGCCTGACATGTTTCAATATTTAATCAGATGTCAGAAAACAACTTAGATCACAAACAAATTCTGAATATATCCTGCATGAACTGATGAGAGAGAAGGGATGTCAGCTCTCTGCCTTTAATGTATCTATTAAAATAAGATTCCAGATATGCATCTGTCAGTGTTTTTATTAGCTACTTTTATTTCAGTATTCATCCTTTTAGAAGTGTTTACATCTAACATATTAAAATGAGCCTATTTCAATCAAGCCTGTGTCAAACAGCTAATCTGGCTAGTTCAGCCAGTACTCTGAGACATAAACTGTACTTTCAGACCTTACTGTTACACTTGTATATAGTGATGAAAGTGCCCCAGCACTGCAGCCACAGAGGTCGTACTTACATAGCTGCACTTTCTCTCCACTGTTGCAGTCTCCACCATGGACCTGAGGAGTTCTGTCAAATGCTGTTGTCTTCAGTACAAATTATCCAAGTACTGGATTTCCATTCCTAACGTGTCCTTAGGTAGGCAACTTGCTTGTAATTACATCAAACATTATTTGATGCTGAAAGTTATTCAATATCTGTTTAAAATAATTAGTCGAATTTAGAGTTCAAATCTATTAAACTTTTCAAATGTAACATATCACCTGACCTGAGAGGACAGACTTTGATGCCTAATCTCTGAAAATGAGTTCATTTGTTTCTGTCACACTGTGGGTACTTACTAAAAAAAGGTAAACTCAATAGGAGGTACTAATCAGTTCTCTTTTCTTCCAGGGAGTATGTAAGCCCTTTTAAAGATGTCAGTGTTTATGCTACATTTTAAACAAGAAAATGAATGACTGCAGTTAGGATCTTTTTCATAGTTTCAAACAATATATAACCTTCCACTGTGGGAAATTCTCAGTACGTGGTTCTGTACATTGTTCTGTAACAGCGAAGTCCTTACCCTAGTTCCTCAAACAGGGCATGAGACAATGCAAACCAGGGCATTTTTAAGAACTTACCCTTTCTGAAATGGTGTAAAAAAGCAAAGCACCACTGTTTAGCTGGGGTAACCTGTTACCTATTTTCCGCAGTCATTCACAATGACATTCACAAGCCTACTCCTGTGAGGTTTTCTAGCTTGCTTTGGTTTTGATTGCTGGTAATTTTAGAGAACACTGGTGAGTTATTAGCCGTGCTTAAGAGGAGATACCTCTTTGAACTACACACTGCGCAACTATGATGGCGATACCCTTCAGGTTTAGGGATTCAGGACTGCAAAGAGGCAGCACGCTAACTCCCAAAGCCTTCCTGTTGCAAGGAATAATGACTTTTCTTGGAAATTCGCATTCTCTCTTGGGCTACTAACCATGAATCAAGCTCGTTTGCACAAAACGTGCAATACGTTTGTGTTTATAGAAACACATCATAATAATGATTAAATATCAACCGCCGCACTAGCCAGCTGTCTGATGGCCGAATTTCACGGCAGCTTCTCTCCCCGCTCATCCCGGGTACTTGCTCCGCGGGCCGGCGGCCCCCGCGCAGGAGCCGCTCCTGGCTCACCGCTCTGTTCTCTGCTTACTGCCGCTTAACAAAGAACCGCCAATTAATCTATCTGAAAGGGCTTCTGAAGAGTTTAAGGCAAAAAAAGGGACCGTGGCCTACTCCGCCCTCGGCGCCGGACGCCCAGCGCGGGACCCGAAGCCAGGACTGACCCCTGGGGGCCGGCGGGAGCCCGGCCCCGCCGCCACTGGGCCCGGCGCGGGCCGCTCCCCTCGGGGCCGGCGCTCGGAGGGCTGCGGGAGGCGGAGGGTCGCGCACGCCCCCCGCCGCGGGCGGCCGGGCCGGGCCGGGGCTCGCCTGAGGACTAACGGCCCGGCCGCCCCCGCGGGAGGCGGCGCGGAGGGGCGGGGCCGCCCCCTCCCGTTTCCCAGGGTGCACCGGGCGCGGTGGCTGTCTGGCCACGTCCCCGGGCCACGTCGCTCGGTGCCCGCTGAGCTTACGCCATCTTCGCTCCCCGGCTCCGGGCTGCGCTGCCGCCTCTGCCGCCGCCATGAACATCTTCCGCCTCACCGGGGACTTGTCCCACCTGGCGGCCATCATCATCCTGCTGCTCAAGATCTGGAAGAGCCGCTCCTGCGCGGGTGCGTGCGGAAGGCCGCTGGGCGGGCGAGGGGAGGGGAAGAAGGGAAAGGAAGGGAGGGCGGCGGGACCGGCCGGGCAGCTCTGGGCCGCGGTGCCTGAGGGGAGCCTCGCTGGGGGCTGGGCGCGATCGCCGCCTTTTCGCCGCGGCAGGGGGGTGGGCGGTGCTGCGATCACCTCTGCCGCCGTTGAGGGACCGCTTCTTGAAGAGAGCTCACGGGGGGGGGGGGGGGGCAGCACGGGGGGTCCCGCCTGCCCCACTTGCCCGGAGGCGGCTGTGATAAAGCGAGGAGAGGCGGAGGGGGGGCCGGATTGTCCCCCCCCCCCTTGAGTCGCCGCCCGAGGGCCCCCAGGGCGGGAGGGCAGAACTCGCCCGGGCAGGTGAAAAGGGACGATCGCTGCCCTCAGCGCTGGCGGGAGGGGGCTCAGCCGCCCTCCTGACCGACCTCCCTCCTCACTCGGTCCCTTCCAAACGCAGGGTGCGGGGAAGCGGGTGGGCAGCCGGGCGGGAGGAAGGGGGATCCGCATCCCCCCCTCTGGGGTGGGGGCGCACTCGGGGGAGCTGCGATTTCATTAAAGGTTTGGTGGTTGCCATTATTTGTACTCTAATCCCCGAGCACCACCACCTCGGCTGTCCCCAGGAGGGTCGCCCCTTCCTTATGTAACTGCCCGGTGGCGAGCGAATGAATGGGGAGGCAGGTTGGGAGGAGGGGAGGAGGGAGGAATGCGTCCCCCGCGGGGCGGGCAGCCTCCCTCCCTTCCCCGCGCCCCGCCACTATCGGGAAAGAAGAGCTAGAGCTTATTTTCTCGCTTTTCCTGACAGCGCACAGCCTTCCGTCTGCGTGTTTGTTGGCAGCTTTAAGCGCCGCTCTGGTGCGTGAAAGCTGGTTTTGGTGCAGCGTTGGGAGTCGCTGACTTGCAATTTGCAGATGCTGAAGTTTCCCTCGCTCCCTCCTTTTCCCTCCGCGCACTGGTTTGCGTTCTGGGCAAACTACCGCGCCCTCTTCTTCCCTTTTGTTTTCCGCCCTCGCTGCGGGAAGAATTAAACTGCGATTCGTGCCGTTTATAAGGCTTCTGGAGTGTTTTCTTGTTAACTGGCCAGCTGCAGGAGGAAGCTGTAGGAGAGAGGCTCCCGGCTGAAGAGAACAGGCTCTGGGTCGAGATCCCGGCCTGCTCTGACGTGGCAGAGGGAGAGGTGTGGCGAGGAGGGAGCTGGGTCCCGGCCGCCCTCCGGGCTGGGCGCCGGGCGAAGCCCCGCTCCCGCGGCTCCGCTGCCAGCCCGGGGGGAGAAATGCTTGTGCTTCCTCCCGTGTTTTGTACGTGCTTGCTCGAATTCCGTGTGATGTGGTTTGCTTCCTCGCTTCGAGTGTACGGTGTGGTGGTTGGAGGGAATTGCAAGCAGTTCTTCTAACTGCAGCATAGCTGATCTCTTTCAGAAAACTAGGAGTTGTTGTAATTCAAAATGGGCATTTCAGTGCTATGTGTGTTGCACGGATCACGCCACCGACCCTGGAAATAACGTTTTTGCTGTGCCCCGGGGTTTGACTGTGAGCTTGACTTTGCCTTCTTTCTGGTGAGCTTCTCCTTTGTTAGTAAGAGTGATTATTCTTGAAATCGGTTTGCCATGTGTTGACATGAAATACCGTTCAAATGCCAAGTTATCTGTAAAATCTTCAGTTAAGAGCATGAAGAATTAGTTTAAGCTGCAACCTGAAAGAATTGAGGATGAGGAAATGAAAGAGATTTGCGCTACAGGTAAGAGGAAGTACAGCTTCTGTATGTTTTCATGTCAAGTCACTTCTAATCACTTGATAGTGCAAAAGAAAAAAATAGTAAATTAATAGCATTAGTTTTAAACACAGAAACTGCTCTTAATTTTACAAAAGAGCTCAAGCAAATGTCTCCGCAGTCCAAATGCAGTGGTGGTGCAGAACTATTGTTTCTGAGGTCATGGAGTGCAAGAGCTCCTTCCGAACGAACTTCCCTGGCTCAGGCTCTAGTGGATCAGGAATTCTGTCTGGATCTGACAGGAGAGGGCCTGGCCTTCTCCAGCTCTTCTGTAGAGTTCTGTTCTCTGCCTTACTGGAGAAATGCAGTCAAGTTTGCAAGTAACAACACAATTAATGATGTAAAACCTAAATATAAATATCTCTTGCTGATTGAAGAAGGAAAATGAGAAGCTCTAGTGCAAGGCTAAAATTCAAATAGGGTTTTAGCCAAGAGATTCTTAAGTGACCTTTGGACATGAGGTTATTTACTCAGTATAGTACAATGAAACCTAGTCCCATTTTTCTGCTTAAAAAGTGATCTGATATTTTCCTTAAGTCAGTTGTGATAGAGGATCTCTGTTACTAGGGATTTACTTACAAGAAAGGACACTCATACCAATCATTATCTTTGGTACTACTTTTTCCAAAACAGAAAAGTAAATGGGCCTATATTACATAGGACCCTCAATTCTTCTGTTTACCACATTAGCCAGCATCCCTGAACACAAGCAGGCATGCGTGGAATCTTTCAGTAGAAAATGTCTGCTTCATTCATTTTCCTGATAAAACCAAAAATGAAATGGGTGATGCATTTGTCTGGGATTGGTTTTTTGGTGTCTTCCAGTTCTGCCTGAGTCCCTTGGAGTAAATCCAGATCCATGTTACTTCTATGACTTTAGCATCTGAGGCTGTAAAAAGTTTGTCTGGAATGAAAAGACCACCTCAAAGGAGCACGGAATTTTATTTTGGGGGCTCTGTCCTGTTCCTTGTAGTGGTTTGTTGTTGTCAGTTGTGGTTTCTACTAATAAAAACATAATACAAACATATTTTATGTGAATATGTATTTAAAGTCCTACACAACAATAACCCCTAGTTACCAGTTAATGTTGAGCAGCTGCTAAATGCCTCTTGTTAGTGGGCTTTCTGTGATTCCTTTACATTGCATATTAGAGCAGTTTATAAATTAAATAAACTTATACCCCATGGTTATTGGTGACGAAGGAGATGCGGGCAAACCAGCTGCTGCTTTAACTGTGCACTTTCGAAGCAGTAGAAGCTTGGAAAATAAATAAGGCTTCTAACTGATTGCTAAACTGTAGGCTGTGATCCATGAAGAGCTGGCAAACCACATGGTGCCGACTCCTCTCTTCTGGTTGCATCTGTGTGTGTCTGAGGCCTTTGTTCCAAGAGGAGCTCAGAGGCCTGTAAAAGCAGCTGGAAACAAGAGGGAGACAGCCTGTGTACCTCTGCCACAACCTGCTGTTTTCTGAAGACACATCAGTCCCTGTTTTCTTTCCTAAAAAGTGGCTCCTCTAATTGAGGAAAATAGGTGAAGCTAGGATAATCTACATTATGAAGCAGTCTGTGTTTTCAGTGTTTGACAAACTTTTTTTTTTTTTCTATCCTAATTTAGTCAATATGTTAAAAAGAGAACAAGGGGAAAGAAAATCAAGTCATGATTTCAGAGCTGGCAGGGAAGCAATTTTTTGCATGACTGGTTACTTGAGTTTCCAAATTTAGAATTTAGAAAAATGTTTGCCACTCCAAATAACAGCTCAAAAATAATTACTAGGAGCCATGGAGAATATAGCAGGTAACTCCATTATTGACTTCATGTCATAATTAGGAAATTCATGAGACTTGAAGAATCCTGTGCTTTCAAACATTGTCATGTTCAGACTGTATTTTCTAATCCATTCCAAGTCAAATTAGATTGTTTGCACTGTGAATTACTGCCTGAAAATTGATTTGTGTTTCTCAGTGTCATTTGTCAAGTGTTAAAGGTGACCTGCAGTTGCAAGACTTGTCAAATTATATGCTGAACACTGTAAAGAAGTAGTGTAGATGGTAAATGTTTAATACTTCTGATACATAGTGTAACTGTCTCTCATAATTTCGTTTGTCTGGTATGGACCAGATTGTATGCTATGTTGAAGACTTCAGACAGTGCTTTGCCACTGTCTGCTGCCAATTTATGTCTCAAAAAATGCTGCTTTAGGTAGGTTTGGAATTTCTTCGCTCTCTTTGAAGGAAAATTTTGCCTTTCTCAACTGACAAATTTGTGTTTAGAGTTGGGTTGGGTTTTTAAATTGAAAGTACAGGATTCTTAATGTTAGTACTTTATTAGAACCAAAGCAGTTGTGGTTCTGTGGCTGATGTGGACTTCATAATGAAAAAACCTTTTTTTGTTGTTAAATACTTCAAAAAGTCTGTGAAGTTTACATGACAAAGTATGGACTTGCTTTCCTTAGAAAAACTTTTGTTTGTAGATTTTATGGTTGTGATAGGCAGTTCAGAGTTAGTAAGTAGCATACACACTCCACAGCCAGGTTGACTGCATGCCTCTAGTGCTGCCTGTTGCTCTTTACCTAATTCATAATAACAAATTGAAGTTGATGAGACAGTACTACAATTTCAGCTCTGCTGTATTCCCTGGCTGTGAAAATCAGGTGAGCTTTTGAATTAAAGTTTCATTCTATTGCTTTTAGCCAAGCCAGAGTGCAGAAGTGGAAGTTTTTCCATGTGTGTTTTTACAAAACAAAAATGAGAGGTTTGACTCTTCAAAATTTGACCCCAGAGCTTGGGAATAAGAAATAAAAATGTGTGTTTATTTAGCTCAAGAACTAAGTAGTGTTTGTGGGAGTAAAAGCAAAGGGAGAAGGGTGAGAACAGCATTGTGGGCCCAGTGTATTGCAGTTGCCAACCATGAGCCAAGGTCAGCGCTGTGGCAGGTATATTGTTGTATTTCCTGAAGTTTTGAAATGCATCAAATTCATGTGGCAGAGTGTTTACCTGTTTACACCCCTCATTTTTGCTAGTGGTGGTATTAGGTCTTTTCCAGCCTAGATGATTCTGTGATTCTGGTATAGATCTTTTTCCCAGTTTGCCTGTCTCTCTGAAGGTCTTTGCTTTAAACTTTGAACCTTGCTTAGTCTAGCCTACATAACTTGAAAACTAGTTGTGACTTTAGAATGTGTTTCAGGAACATCTGACTGTTCTAAAGATTCAAAATTCAGTGAAAATACTGAAAGCCTTAATAAAACACAACTTTTGGTTTGGGGGGTAGGTGAGGCTGACAATGGCTTAGAGGAATTTGTCAAGCATATTACATGTATTTTTGTGACAATACCTCCAGATCCAAATTTATAGCTGTTGTTAATAATTAATGTTTATTACATGCCTTTTTTTTCTGTTTTTGCTTTTTGCTATTTATTAAAAGAAAACAGCATGCTAAATAATTTAACATAACTATATGCTGTAGCATGATTGCTGTACTGTAATCTGTCCAGGTGGATTTCTTTGTCCTGTAGGTTTTGACCTTAGGACAGTGTTCCTTGCTGAGAGGGTTTACTGGCATGAGAGCAGGGCTCTGTCAAGAGTTGTAATGTCAGCGAGTGCACCTGGGATGCAGCTGAGAGTGCTGCTTCAGCTGTCTTTGCAACATGGTTCTAGTTCAAGAAATGTCAAACCTTTTTTTTTTTTTTTTTTAACTTTACGAAGTGGTTTGTTTTGGGGGTTTTTGTTTTGTTGTTTTTGTTGGTTTGTTTTTTTTTTTTTAATAAAGCTTTTGTTTTATAGTTTTTCAGCCTGCAGAACTGTAGGTTTTGAGGCATTTGCTGTTTCCTGTACTACAGTTGCTTATGGGCAGTTGGGTTGTTCTGCAAGTAGTACATTAGGCTCACCTCCGTAGACATTTCATGTATGAAAGCTGCAAAGAAAAAACGTTTTTAATTGTCACTGTTTCAGCCATTCCTGTGCTTTATGTATAAACATAAAGCCTCTTCATCTGGGGCAGCTTATTCAGTGTTTCTTAAGCCAGAGTGGGAAAGGAGTTCAATAACCACAGCAGATAGCCTTTCTTCTAATTGCTTTATGGCACTGTTAATAAAAGCCTTTCTCAGAAATATCACTGTATAAAGGGACAAGGATTTTCAGCCTTGCATCATAACTCTCTCCTAAAGACTCTTTTTCCCTCCTGTTTTTTGAACAATATTTGCATGCTTAGCTGAACAGATTCAAATATTTTCACCCTGGATGACTGAAAACAAGAATAATTGGAATAACAAGATAGAGGCACAGGCTAGGTTGTTTTGTCCCCCTGCTGTGACACCACCACTACATCAGTATTATGGAGTGATGCTTCACCTCAGTTTTCAGAAGCATTTAGTGACTGTGCAAAGTTTTTATGCTTCTAGCTCTGCTCTACTGGCTGAAATTAATGTATAAACAAATGTTTTGTTGTTGGGGCTTTGACCTAAAATAGAAAGTTACTTTGAAGATGCAATGTAGATGTTTGTCATTTTAGCTCACTTCTCTCTTCTTAAAATTTTGTTACAGTACATAGTAACATCTGGTTTTGACTGATTTTATTATTTTCCCCCAGCATGTGATCAGTTAAGTTTCTGAATTTAATTGCCTTATGTTTTAAAATCAATTTATCCCTTTAAAGTCATGTTATTGGTGCTGGCATACTTTCTGATTATCACTGGATCTGTAGTATCTATTGCCCTTGTACCTTTCCAGCTATTCAGCATCTAAAGAATGGACTGAGGCATGTGACAGCACTCTGAGAATTGAAAGCTAATGCAGCCATGCTGCATAGTGCCCAGTAATAATGCAGAACAGATAGTGTAATCTCCAAATATATCACCTGCAAGCTATCTGCTGTGAGTAACTTCTAAATCTTGTGTAGTGCTAGCACCTCTTCCAGCATAAGGTAACTTACATGCACGCTACTGAGATATATGGCCTTACAGTTCTGTTTGTACAGTTTGGAAGCCTGGATTTTGTCCTAATTTTGTAATCAACTTGCTTAGAAATAAAGGCTATATCTTTTCTCCTCCTTGGCATCAAGTGTTTTAAAGTACATCACCACTTTTTGAATAATTAATTATTTCCTTTATTGCTTTAGGTATTTCTGGGAAAAGCCAGCTTCTGTTTGCACTGGTCTTCACTACCCGTTATCTGGACCTCTTCACTTCATTCATTTCATTGTATAACACATCTATGAAGGTAGAGTATACTGAAGAGTTAGAAAAGCTAGTAATGGTGTATGCAGAGAGCATAATTTCATTAATAAAAGCCTCTTTAAATGGCCCACTGCATAGTTACTACAGAATAAGTTTTAGACCAGCTTTGGATAAAGAATGTGAGAGATGGACTCAAACCACTTTTTCCTACACCCTACATGCAATTTTTAAAAACCCTATGGGGACCGTGACATTTAGAACAAGTGATGTTTTGGTTATTAAAAATAAAAGCTTTTGGAAAAACAGTTCAAATAAATTGTATTTCTCAACTGAGACATTAGAGCTTAAGTAAATCTCTTTTTATCCTCTCCAAGGTAGATTGGTATTCAAAATGCATTGCCAGAATTGCAGCTAGTGTCTGGTCAGAGGCTGATCAAAAGTTGACAGGAGTACGTTCTTAGGAATGTAGCTTCCATCAGATTATATCCTGTTCGCTTGTCCACTGCATATTTGTGAGCCCAGATTTGGTTCTGTTATTTCTTACTTATTCCCGCAAATTCTGGTGCTGAGTACAAGAAAATAAAGCAGCAGACTGGAAGAGTGTAGTGTGTTTGTGGCACCAGAGCAGACACATTTTTAATCCAGTTCCTTTACTCCTGGATTTTTTTATGCTCTTCAACTTTAACTGAGATAGAGGGTAGTATAACTTTGCCAAGAGGAAAGACTAGGTAGTCAATAATGCAAAACATACTGAAGAATCAGGGGAATAATACCATAAAATAAAATTTTAAATCTTAAACTCACACTCTTGCCTTTTAACAAATCAAATGTTTATGCTTAAGCTTTAATAATAACAGTCTAGGTGCAGAACTGTGAATTGAGTAAAATATTCTTGAAACACAAGTTTTTTTCCCTGTGTAATTTCTGAGAATATTGAAAGCTACTGTTGGGTGCACTGAAGGAGCAGCTAGGTTTTTCTGCATTTCATTTATTGGTTATGATTTCGGGGTCATGACCATGTCTTTGTTCTGCAGTCCTCCTACCCAGAAAAGGAATGAGTATGGGAAATTACACTTGTGATACTCAGCTTCATGCTGAACTGAGTCTTTCCAGTAATGAAAGAGTGGTCCTCTGTTCAAATCCACTATTAAATTGCAAAACGGAAGCCTCTGTTAAAGGTTACTGCTTAGAGAGACTGTTAGATGTAATTGGCTTTG
Source organism: Athene noctua (assembly GCF_965140245.1). Classification (NCBI taxonomy): domain Eukaryota; kingdom Metazoa; phylum Chordata; class Aves; order Strigiformes; family Strigidae; genus Athene; species Athene noctua. Next base: position 11,301,051 of record NC_134051.1, on the reverse strand, counting down.
AGCCCAATATTGTAGTGCCAAGACAAAGTTGCTCGAGTGTCCCAACACAGCTTCTTGTTCTATCTACATATATTTAGGGGTATATAACATTACACAGTTGTAGAGAACAGGAACTACTCTACAAAGAATCTTACCCAGAGCATAACTAAATGAACTTTCTGAGGAAAGTGCTGTCATTTGCAGCAAAGAAATGTATTAATTTCTGTAATTAGGACTTTCTTCAGTGTTTGTAGAGAAATATTTATTAAACTACAGGTGCCAACTAGCTGTATTTGGCAGTGATCATCACATACTTAGGAAAAATAGTTTCTTCTGCATTCCAGGAAGATATACAGAAATACAAAAATTGGCATTGCCTACCTTTCTTAATGACCTGCAGACTAAGTTTTGTGATCTGTAGTGTTCTATATCTTATAGTTTCTTTTTCATGGTACCTGTATCTGCATATCAGATGCATTTCTGCTGATGCACTCTGCAGTCATTTTTCTACCATTCTTTTGTTTTGTTATCTTTAAAAATGAAAACTTCTTGGGGGTCCCAGAACACACCATAATTCTCATGAAGAAATCACAAATAAGGAGTTAATTCACACTTCCTTAGTGTCTTCTATGACCCTACCAATTATGATTAGTTTACACGTGTAGTAGGGGTTCCCTATATCTGATATCCCATCCTGTGGTCCTTTATCTCCAGTCAGCTAGGGTGCGAGTGTAGTCGAGTCTTCAGATTCTGAGCTCCTTAATACAGTATTTGTAACATTTTCCATCTGTGAACAGCACTTTTAGTGATTTGTAGCATCTGCAAACAGTGGGGGTTTTAATCTGTTACTTTTCAGTTGTAAAGAACCTATATTTAATGTGATAAATGGCTTGGAATATTTAATCTCTGTGATGAAACTAAGGCAGAAGCTAAACTGTTTGTCTAGTCCTACTGTACTGTGTTGTCTCCAGGACAATGTGGGCTCTGTCCTGATGATGGCAGATTGACCTTTAGAAAGCCATGTATTCTCTCTGTTTTCTCTTCTGTAAAATAAGGCTATTTGCCTATTCCACGGGGAATAACTATGAAGTCTGCCGTATCATAACAATTAGAAATTGTAACGTTAGACATCAACTGAAACTGAGCTCTGGTTCAGTGCTTCTAGCAGTCTGTTAGTTTTTCAGGTTTTATGGCCTGTTGGTTGGTGGAGAACACAGTCCACTTGCCACTCTTCAGATTTTAGAGATGTTTAAAGGTCTGAATGAAATCAGCTAATTTGTGATATGTTAAATGGCTGAGTCCTAATGGGGCTTATCAAATAGGTTTTTGATTGCCACATAGGCCACACCACTCCTAGGCTTTTTGAATGTTAGAAGACCCCTTTCATCATTACTACATATATGCTTTTAATGTAAATGTTTTGGGCCAGTGCTTCTCCCACAGCAGCAGAAGGGGTGTTCTTTCTCCAGTCAGTTCCTTAGTTCTGCCTACTTAGGAAAGATCTTTAAAGAAACTTCGGACAGTCACTTCAACGAGAGGCAAGGTGATGCTTTTAAAGCAACAAAATCACTAGAGCCCAGAGTTTACTGGTTTTGAATTATCACTCTGCTGAGCAAAGATAAATACTACCACATAGCCTGGAACTGCAAAAGCATGTAAACAAACAATACAAACAACCAAAAAAGACAGCACTTATTCCTCTTAGTGCCTGGGAATGTCTTTTATGGGAATGTTTAGTGAGTTTGATCTAATCCTGCAACTTCTGTGTGTTGTTTTGGTTTTTGCTTTTTTTTTCCTTGCTCTAGCTTATCTACATTGCCTGCTCATATGCCACTGTGTATCTGATCTACATGAAATTTAAGGCCACCTATGATGGAAACCATGATACGTTCAGAGTGGAGTTTCTGATAGTTCCTGTTGGTGGACTCTCATTTCTTGTCAATCATGACTTCTCTCCTCTGGAGGTGAGTTGATTGTGGGCAGGAGGTTATACTTTTTTTTCTCCAAAATATGAAGATGAGTATTTTTAGGCTGATTGAGGAATGCTTGAAAGATGCATATGTTTAGTAGGTTCAGGCTAATCCTGTTTCCTTAAAGCATCTTTACAATATAGATTTCTGTGAAAATTTAAGGCACTTCATGAGACTAGCATTATTATCAACACTGATTATTTTATTAAGCAGAAGACAGTACACTCTGATGGTTATATTATTTCAAAAGTATCCTTCCTTTTATGCAGTTTGTGAATAGTTGGTGCCAACAAACTGGTGAAAACAAAAGGAATTGCAATACTTCTTGAATTTTTTTGTAGAAACACAGATGTTCAGGAGTATTGGAAAGAATTGTATTGTGTTTGAAATGCAGCTATGTGGTTTTCTCTGATAAAAATTATATTAAAAATGTAGTTGTAGAGAGTTCAAACAGGTAATTTTTCCCACAAAACAGAGAATAACTTTAGATGCTTATTTTAAGTGTGCTGAGCTGCTTTTCTATATTTAGTACAGTAAAATTATTTTGTTAAAAAATAAAGGAATCTTAATTGTAATACTTTGAGACACTATGTTAAATTTTGTTCTGTATTAACTGATTCTTTAAACCAATGGATTAAAAAATTTGGAAGAAGATGGGTAAGAAAGGATTTTGTCTTCCCTTCAGCTTTTTACAGTACCAGCTCTGTAAGCTGTGTTTCATGGGACTGAATCCTGAACTCATGGATGCACATAAGTTTTTCTCATGACTAAACCTACGCCTGCCAGCTCGCTAGACAGCTGATTCGGAGAGTCTGTTGTTTTCCAGGAGAGTTGTTTCCCTATACCATCCTGTGGTTGATTATGAAGCTTTCACTTGTTTTTTCCTGTACCAAGAATAGTTTGCCAAAATACTGTACCTATTCATAACATTGTTAAAGAGTCAAAAGTCAGGCCAAGTCAAATATTTTCTGTGCTTCTGTAATCAGTAAGGCGGTTGAATATATCTGTGTGTTGTTGTTTTTATTCTTTCAGATACTGTGGACCTTCTCCATCTATCTTGAATCAGTTGCTATTCTCCCTCAACTTTTTATGATCAGCAAAACTGGGGAAGCAGAGACCATCACTACCCACTACCTTTTCTTCTTGGGTCTGTACCGTGCCTTGTACTTAGTCAACTGGATTTGGCGCTACTATTTTGAGGGATTTTTTGACCTCATAGCTGTTGTTGCTGGTGTGGTCCAGACCGTTCTTTACTGTGACTTCTTCTATTTGTATGTTACAAAAGGTAAGTCATGCAATAACTTCCAGCTTCAGCTTGTGGAATGTAGCAGTTAACACGCTCACAGGAATCTGCTGTATCGACATTACTAGGTTGTTAATTCTGTGTGCAAATTATCACTGGAACCTCCTTGATAGATTTATGAAGTACACTTTCTGCTAGCATGGGGCATTTCTGAGGATTGCTTTTGAGTATGGATAGAGTATAAATGGTCTGATGAACTTAATTGACAAGGTTAAAATGAGTATGGCCAAATACATGTTGCTGTTGTCTTCCATTGATGAGCGTGATCCATATGCTTCTCTTGACAATGTACACTGCTCTGTGCAGATTCCATGCTTACAGACACCTTTCTCAGTGTTTTAAATACTCAAGAGTCCAAAGGATTTTGGATGTTTCTGTTCATGCTAAGTGTAGAAGCAGTCATTTCTGCTGGGTGTATTAGTAATTCTATCCTTATTCACATTCCAGCTTCCATCATATCTCTACAGAGCTATATGGGACTGTGGTGTTTTTAGTCCTAACTGTTAAGAAACCCCAGTCATAGGCTAGTATGTCCTGTGAGGATGAAAAGTGAGAATTCCAGGGTGCCACAAGAGGGCAGGATTGGAATAGTTGTTAATTTATCACCGTTTTAGTAGCATGTATTAGAGAGAGGCAAGCTTGGGAGGACTGTCTGCGGTGCACCTGTTCTGTACTGAGTGACTCTGTGTGACAGGTTTTGGTCCCTTTGAAATTTAAACAGTATGTGCTTTTCCTAGACCACATCTTTGTTTTACTAATTGTTTTCTTTCCTACTTTTCCTCACAGTACTCAAGGGAAAGAAGCTCAGTTTGCCAGCGTAAGTGCCAAAAAAAACATCACCAGCATCTGTCCTTTTGGATGCTTGGACAGAACAATCCTTATCACAAGCAAAGGCGAAGATGCTTGAGACAGAAAGTCAGAAACACAGCTCTTTATAGTGCAGGTAGTCATCAGCGGCTCTGTAAGAACGGAGGAAAAACAACCAGCAGATTTCTGTTTGATGCATCTTGCCTTTATCTTTTTTATTACTATGTATAAAGATTTTTTACATAAAGAAACTTATACTGTATTAATAAATTCAGTGTATAGTTTCAATTGGAATAGTTCCAAAAGTGAAATTTTTGTGAGATTGTTTATGACCAGGAACAAGTGCAAACTTTTTTTTTTAATTTTCAAGAATTTCTTTGAAATGACTGATTTTTTTTTTCTTTTTTTTTTTTTTTTCCAGTGCACAGATATGTGCATCCTTGATGGATGGTAGTCATCTGTTCTTTCCCTTTGATTCAATTTTCATTCCACTATATTTATTTTTTTCCAAAAGGTGAATATATGTCAACTCTAAATCTGAAACCACCGATGTTCAATGTGATGTGCTGGTGCCCAGTCTTTGTGCCATCTGCTGACATGGAGTTTTCTTCTTTAAAATATATGTTGGTGCTAGAAGGGGAACAGTCACATTTTGTAGCTGTTCTCCTTCTAAAACAGGCTGATGGCAAGAGGACAGTAAGGAAATCTGTTGAGGCCACAAGGATGGGCCCCTTTCCTGTTTTGCCATGATGTTTGGGAAGGTAATCCCAGTGATGAAAGCACCTGGCAGCGCAGGTCGTGAAGGGTAAGAGGTGCAGTTGTGTTGCTTAGTGGCAAATGTTTGTGACTATTCTTTGTCCAGGAAAAGAAGGTTAAATATCTGGGATGTACAGCCCTGCTACACCACTGCAGCTTTAGAAATGGGAGACTTGTAAGTTGTTGATAACAGTAATCTGTAGGTGATCATTTTAAACAGTATCTACATTTTCTTTTAAATGAATGCTTTATAAGCAACTTCCATGTTCAGCTTCAAGTGGTTTTTGATGTCACTTTTGGACAATTAATATTTTTTTTATAAACTTTTCAAAATCAGCAGCACCAGTTACCATTCTTTATCCTTTAAATGATTCCCTTTTTTTACTGAGCTGTTGCATGATTTATCCTGTGTTACCATCCTCAATAAACACTTTATGAAATGGTGAAAATGTTTTTTTTTATTCCTGAATTAAAGTTTTCTGTTAGCCTGGGACTGAATGAAAAGTAGTAAGGAACTTAATTTCATCAGAGCAAACAATTATATTAACTTTTTAAGGCTACAAGGGGCATTATCACTGGATGAAGAAATGGTGACTTAGTTCTGCTTGTTCTGTAAAAGGTCATTTGGAGGAGGGTTTGGTACTTTGTATATGTTTTTGATGTATCTTCTCTAATGTAGTTTACTATGGTTGCCCCCTAGTTAGCAGTGGTTATCATTCCTAACCCCAACTGTGAATAGGTTTTTTTATCTGCAGAGTGCATATGCCAAGATGCTGCGCTCTCCTATCCTGGACACTACACTGAGTATCCCATTGCTGTTCAGAGCTGATTAAAACAAGGTCTGACCCTGTAACTAAACGCTGTCCTAGCTGCAGCCCCAGAGCGCTGTGAGAGCGGTGCTTGTCGGTAGGAGAGAGCACTCTGCAGGGCCGGGGTAGGTTACTGACTGCCTCGGGGTTAGCGGTGTCCTTTGATTCAGTTGCAGGGTCCCTCTCGGGTGTGTCCCGCGAGCGCCCGGAGAGGGGAGCAGGGCCGCTCCAACCCAAGCCGGCAGCTCCCTCTGCCTTCCCTCGCCGCGGCGGTGCCGCGGGCCCGCCCCTGCTGCCGGCCTGGGGCCTCCCTCCCGCCGCTCCCGGGGCCGGGCGGGCGGCGCTCTGCGCATGCGTCCGGGCCGCGGGCGCGCCTGGGAGAAGAGCCGGGCCGTCGGCGCGCGCGGAGGGGGGCGTGGCCGGGGTCGGGTTGGCGGGCGCCAGCCGGGGCGCGTGCGCGGCTTGGCCCAATCAGGCGGGGGGGGGGGCCCGCAGAGCACTTCGGGGTGCCGCGCGGTGCGTCGTGACGTCGCGTCGCCGTGACGTCGCGCCCGCCCCCGGGTGGGCGGGGCGGCCTGCGGGAGCGGGCGGGCCCTGGGGGTGGCGGGACGGCGGCGCGGGGCCTCGGGCGCGCGTGAGGGCGCGGCGGCGGCGCGGCCCGCAGGATGCCGGGGCTGGTGGTGTTCGGCAGGCGCTGGGCCATCGGCAGCGACGACTTCGTCCTCCCGGGGGCCTTCGAGCTCTTCGTCAGGCTGGTGTGGTAAGGCGGCGCGCGGGGCCGGCGCAGCCCGGCCGTCGGTCAGAGGCGCTCGCCGCCGCCTCGCCTCGGGGGCCTCTTCCAGGCGCGGCAGCCGCTCGCCGCCGGCACTGTCGGCCTCCTGCGGCTTGAGCGGCTCCCTCGGCCGCCAGCTGCGGCGTTGGCCCCTTCATCAGAAGCGTTGCATCAGCGGGGAGGAAAGCGGCGGTTTTGTGAAGGTTCCCTTGAGTCAGATAATCACGTAGCGTCATATAATCACTGCGCTGTCTTCTGTACGCGCGGAACCATAATCGCTCAGTTGTATTTAATCGCTGGCTAGCGCTAATGTCGTTTCGTTACTTCAAGAATTAATACGATGATTCTTTTGCTTAGATCGGCCTCCGTTATTTGGCACCTGCGGAAATGAGCAGTGCCCTAAAGGGTGTCTGTCGCTCGGTCTGCAGACGACTTTGTTGTAATTACTGCTGAGTATTCGTGCGGTCGTTTCATTCTGACAAATTCATTATATAACAACTCCCTTTCTATTAATGTTTGCGGAATGCTTTCATTAAGATAAAAACTATATATCAGGTGATCACTTTGCAGTATGCACTTTTCCCTTCCAACTGTAACTTTTATTATCTTTCTTCCGTGTAGGTGGATTGGAATTCTTGCTCTTTACACAGTTCATAAGGGGCAGTTTAACTGTCCTGGGGGAGGATTACTGCACAGCTACTTGCTCGTCCTCCTCATTCTCTTGGCTTCTATAATATGCGCTTTATCTGCGCTTGTATACGTCAGTATGCAAGGTAAACGGTTAATAATAATATTTTATATTTGCCTAGTAGGATTGTATTATAGATGGGTTTTTTAATCTGGAGTTGACATTAAAAAGATCAAATTCAAGTGCTCTTATGGTAGTCAAACTTGAGAAACTGTCAGCATTAATATATTTGCTCTAATAGTATTACCTCTGTTAGGAATCTAATATAATAAATGGATACAAGAGCTTAGTGCAGCTAATAGTGACATGTTCATTGCCATCGAGCATCTTAAAAACTCCCTCTGCATTCACCATTAATACATGACCTCTAATGGAACAGCTCAACCTATCTGACAGGAATTTAGGGGAATTTATTCAAAATCAATTTCTCATCTGAAGTACCATGTTAGCTTTGCCTTGCATAGGCATATTTAGTCATGTCTTGTGAAAGTTCATTAGCTGCCGTAGATTGCTTAGGAAAAAACACACACAGGAAAGTGATCCATATAAATGTCAAAACTAATGCAGTAAGTACTTTTAAATAGAGCAGGACTTACCACTTGAAGTGAATGGCTAAACAGAAGTAAGGACCCCAATGCAACTTTTAGTCATTTGTAGAAATGGTTCATTTTGGGTTAAAAAATGCTAGGAAAACTTTTCCTGGTGAGGCACCTCATTATCAAAGTGATGTTAGGAAGATTAATTTGAAATATATGTGAGGTCTCTGGAGTAATAGATGAGACCCCACAATTTCTAATATATTGGTTTCCACATCACATTGTAAATAAGAGAGTATTTAAATTATTTAAATGGAAAGATGCATAGAGAGTACATGAAGAGAAATTATGATAGACCAGAGATGTGGATAATAATCCTGTCCTTGAATCTAACCACTGGTTTTCCTGCAGTTTCCAGGGGAGGGAAAGGAAGATTAGCCAAGTTATGCTACTTATGTTTATATCAAAGTTGAGGAGGTGAGAGATGTAAATACCAGGGAGAAAAGAGCTGTTTGATATAAAAGTACATCTACAAGGCCATAATAACTAAAAAATTGAAGAATTCTGAGGCCGAATTTCCAAGAAAATTAAGGGTGAGATGTCTTGGACTGGGGTTATAGCGTGTGGATTTGGGAGCGCTGGTTCTTGCACCACCCCTTGCACTGTACTGACGTGGGGTTGGTGATGCCCGTGGTGATCCTGACTGGAGAACTCACACCCCGGGTTGTGGTGCTGGGAAAGAAGTTGTCTTCAGGGACCACAGTTCCATCTGACTGCATCTGTGTAAGCTTCTGTGCTGCTGCAGTGGCTACAACCCAGGAGTGGGAATAAGTGGCCACTGGATCAAGGGCTTTTTAAACAGCTTTGTCACTGGATATGAACCACAGCTTTGTAATTGGAAAATAGTTTCCAAAGGTTTTTTTTTTCTGCAGTGTTTTAAGCCTTGACAAATTACCCTGACTACACATGAGCACACACACCCCACCACCTCGTTACCCTGTGATCAGCAAACTGGTATAAGGAGTTGAGCTGGCCAAAAATCACTCCCTTTCTATTGCCTAAGAGTGTTGAAAGGGAGAGGTTCTTAATACACTAACAATACAGCAGATAGTCTTAAGAAGTATTTATCCGGGTAATAGTGCTACTTTTGTTTTCCTAAATAAAAATGTGAGTGAATTTATTATTTAGTGACTCAGTAAATAGAAGTTCATTGTAGTACAGCAAAGTAGCATCTAAAAATGAAATATTCGGCCGACTAAAAGCTAAATAAATGACCAGAAGTCATGAGGAACTGTAGGTGAGCCAGTGCTCCAGGATGCTGCCTTGGCTTCTGCTGGGCGCAGCACTACTGCTTCAAGTTCACTGCAGAACTGTCTCAGACTAGAGAGTGATTTGGGGTATTAGTAGAGTAGATTCTAAGAACCACAGCTCTTGTTGGTTTGCTTTTCTCAGCTTCAGTGATAGCTTTCCATTAGTATGAAAATATAGTTTCAATTAAGTTCCTTACTTCCTGTAAAGCTCAGAAAATTCATATATCCAGGTAGGACTTTATGTACTTAAGATGCATTTATGAACACTTCTTCTTTTAAATTTCCTGTCATTTCAGGAACAATATCTAATCCAGGCCCAAGAAAATCACTTCCCAAGCTACTTTATACTCGCCTACTTCTCTATTTGCCTGAACTCATCTGGGCTGTTTTGGGAGCTGTATGGGTGTCAGACAGCAGTGTGCACTGTGAGAAGACTGTGATAAATGTCATCATGGGGACAGTTATTGCAAGGTAGAGGTGCCTCCCCTCCAAATCTAAGCTTGATAGTGCACGTGAGATGGAAAATACTGCTGACGTGTTTTCTGTATGTATTTACTGAAGGCTTTTCCAGCAGTTGGAGACTTTGATATTTCTTATAAATTATTGTGGTTTCTCATAGAAGCATTTTCATTGTGGAAGGAGAAGAATTTTTAAATCTAGATAGCTAGAACAAGTTGATATCCTTCCCTAAACAAGTTTGAGCTACTTGCCTTGAGAGAGCACATGCTAGAGTGAAGGAAAGGAGGTGAAGATCAGAAAGGGTCAGAGGGATAGGTGGGAATGTAGAAAGCTGGGTAAGTGTGAAGAGGGTGGTAACTAGATCACTGGTAGTGAAAAATGGAGCCTTCACGCCTCTGGGTTACTATTTCTAAAGCACAGGGCTGTGAGTTTGAGTTTGGTGCCCTGTGTGAAATGAGCCGACGGCCTTGTTCTTGTGCCTAGGGCATTGAAAGCCCCATAACAAAATATGCACCCTTAAGACTGTAACATGGTGTTCATACAGTATTTCATACCTAACTGTTTTCTGTCAAGATCTATAGTTGTGTTTTCTTGCATACTTGTCAGAAGCATCTGGTTTCATGGACTTTTTATCTCACTTCTGTTTTGCAGCTGGGTTATCATCATCTTTACCATCATTGGAGTTGTAATTGTCTTTGATCCACTTGGGGGAAAAAAGACCTTTTACCTCACTGATAGTGTAAATCGGAACCTGGAAAGCAGCCAGTCAGGGCAGTTGCTGTATAACGTGAAGAACACAGCCACCAGAGTCTGGGAAAAAAGAATCAGGTTACTGTGTTGTTGTATTGTGCAAGATGATGATCATCGAGTGGCTTTTACGAGTATCGCAGAGCTTTTCCGCAACTACTTCTCAGTAAGATGGAAAGCTTTTTTTCTCTTTCGACTAGCTCTGAATGCAGACATTGCAACACACATGTACCTTTGTTCAGCCAGAGGTCCCTGCTACCCTGTGCCTTGAAATCAGGTTTTGAATATGCCACTTTCAAAATTAAAGGTGATTCTTGTACAAGGTTTACAGCACTGATTTTTCTCTCCCTTTAACAAAGGCTGTGAGAAAACAGCATTCTTTCTCCTTAGGTGAGTATCTAGTCAGGACAACAAGGGATTTTCTTTCCCTAAATTTATCAAGATCGAGGCATTTTTCCTACTGATGATGAGTAAGGACTTATACCCATAACAAAGAATCAGATTACTTTCTGACTATTAAAAAAATGAGCCCCACAGTATGTTACGGCAGTCTTTCCATTCTGAGCCACCTCTGAGCACATGCCAGACTAGAGCGTGCACATGCAGGAAGTTGCTTTTTGGCAACAGAGAGCAACTGCCAAATGGGAGTGGTGTTTGAGCTCTAGTTTATGTCACCTACTGCTTGGGCAGTCACAGTTCAATGTTGACTTTGAAGTCTGTTCATGATTTCAAGACTAACAGTTCTTGTTTATGAAGCAGTACTTGGGCATGCTGATTACAGCCTACTCAGTGGTTTATAGGCTAAAGGGTGTGAGTCACACAGAGATAACTGCCCCAGATAGTTGAATAAAAACCCTTCAGCCTTCTCCTGTGTAAAATCCTTCTTAGTTGTTCTCAGCATAGAGGACTTTTCGCATGGTGGTATAGAACAGTGATCAATAATGTCTGGACTTCTATTTGCTGTATGGCTGAGCAAGGACTCTGTCAGGGATCTTGTTAAGTGATGAACTTCAGGTGTAGAATTGTCATTGGTCTTACTGAAGAAAACATTCGATGTGTACAAAAGGGGTGGGAGGTTAGATGCTGCTGTGACCTATTTCTCCAATGCACGTTGTCTCTCAGTGAAATGTATTTACATAAACTGAAAAAATAGAATTCCATGTGCATTTTCTTATGAGAGTTTTGCCGTGTTGAGGTGTGGGATAGTTTTAAGCGCCCTTTTATTTCTTTGTACAGGACACTGATCTGGTGCCAAGTGACATAGCAGCTGGTTTGACTCTGCTCCATCAAGAGCAAGATAAAATGGAAAGTTGCCCAAAAGAGCCTGAGGAAGTCCTGTGTCATTCCCCATCATCCCTTGTGGTAAGATAGGGTCATTGCAGCCTCTGGCACAATTACTCTAAGAGGTGGTACCAGATCAAGTTGAAATGCAGTTCTTTGCACAAGGGTGTTTTGGTTTTGTTTGTTTAACAAGATTAAACACCACTGTAAAAATTCACAGCAGTTTATAAATACATGCAGTGAAGACATCTTGATGAGTTTGCAGTCAAAACATTTGTCTGCTTTTGTATAAGTAGAACTTATATGAATGGGGAAATAAGTACAAAAAAGAGCCATTTAGGACATTTGATTGTTGTTGAAGAGCTGGGAGAGAAAGGAAACAGAAAATTAGTATTTAGTATGTGCACAGAACTGAAAAGCTAGTCTTTTAGTATTGTGGTCTGTTTAAATTATGTCTACTGCAAATACCCAGACAAGATAAGAAGTAAAAACAGGTTACAGTTTGCTAATTTTTGCTAGTCCTTTATGGTAAAATGCCTTTGTAAATTATTTCACCTTCTCTGGTCTGTGTTTGATCAAAGTATGTTAATTCTACTTCAACCAATTTCTATCAAATTCCTTTTGAATCCAGCCAGTGTGATGGGGTCATGCTTACCAGAGAGGTCTGCTACAGGCTCTTTAGCCATTCCTTTGACATCCTTAATTAACATATTTGGAGTGAATGCCATGTTCAGTATTGAGCTTATTGGTGTATAAGTTTGGAAGAAACTAATTTAATGAGAGCTTTTCAAGGTCCTTTTGCTGCGTAGCTATGTAAATAAACAGGCTTATTCCTGGAATATCGGTGGCTATTTCTGATTCTTCTTAGACCTTGAGGTTTTCCTTTTGGGTAGTGCACATTTCATTTCACTAGTATGTGTTCAGGTTTTATTCTGGGGCTGCCTAACAGCCCTTTCTTGCTCTCCTTCCTTTTCTTTCCCCATGTCCTTTCAGACAGACGATTTGGATATCGAACTGGAGAATGCTGCTCACTACATGCTGTTCGCTGCAGCTGCTTATGGCTGGCCCTACTACATATACACCAACCCATTTACTGCCCTCTGTAAGCTCAGTGGTGACTGGTAGGTTCGATCACGAGCTTAAAAACGCATAACTTCCTTTTATTTAACTAGTGTTAGCAGACATAAAATAGTTTCAGTAGCAAAATTTTTGTTGCATTACTTTATATCACTCTTGGGAGTACATGAGCTTGACTGGTGGAGTTATCTTTCACAAATTGAAACATCAAAGTAGAAACAAAATTCTAACATCTTTCCACCCTCAGAAACAGATTAGCTTTTATTTCTTAAGATAAGTTTGTGATTGAGAGAGATAAAATTCTTTTAGCAAAATGACAAAGGAAGAATTGGAAATAAACCAAACATTTTAAATTGAGGCTTTTTAGAGCTACCTTTTGGGCACATGTATGTGTAGAAATAAGGATGTACCAACAGTTTTCCTTGTCTTAAAAGGATTAGCAAAAGTTACCTGTCCCTCCAGTCTCCATTTTTTTTATTCCCTTTTCTCCCTTTACTAAAAAAAATGTTTACAGTCAGTATTGAAGTATGCATAATGCTACGTAGGATTACTGTATATTTAAGTGACCACTGACATTTGTGACTGTAATCATAATTTTCTTAATTAGTACCATGACATTATTTAACCTACTGAAATAAAAATTACTTGGAAAAAAACCCAAATCACATAATACAGTGGATAAAACGTGAGATAAGCCTGCTGTACAGAATTTTTTTTAATTTCCCCTTTGCTTGTTTGTATTTTCTGTCATTGGCCTGTAGTCTTAAGAATTCTTTTCATATTGCATTGTTTACCCTGCTGATAGTCCTGTAGCAACAGTGTATTTGCCAGTCCTTGAGCTGAAAATGTATGGCATGCTGCTCAGGCAAAACCAGGTTTGTGGGCGGAGGTGACATCTTGTATCAGACTACTGGTATTACTGGGAAAAAAAATATATTAAAAAAATTTTTAAAAGAACATTTGATTCCTGGCAGAAATCATCTGCAAATGTAACTGAGTTTGATTCCTTGAAAGGAAACCTAAAAAATTTGAACATGAAAGTTTTTCTCTTCTGTGTTTGTTAGTTGCGGAAATAGACCAACAGATTCTGATATAACTGGCAGTGATCGTCATAACTTTCACTTTGGATCCATCCTAAAAATAACAGGACTGCAGTACAGAGACTTCATTCATATCAGTTTTCATAACAAGGTAAACAATCTGGACAGGCATTCAGCAAAAAAACTTAGTGATTAATTCAGTGAAAGCAAGGGGTGGAGTTTCTACTTTTGCCTTCAGCATTTATAACATGCAAGATGCAAAGCCAAATGAAAGCAGGCCCTGAAACATTCAGTTCTGATTTTTTTTTTCCTAATCTAAAGGAACAGCCACAAAACCATTGACATAAATCTGTCTCAGTATTGCAATAAAGACACTTGTAATAACTTGATAAGAAAATAATTCAGCTTCTTTCCATAATACAATAACGAGAGCTCAGTAAGAGAGCTTTCAGAAGGTGAGGACAAATATTTACTCTTATAAAAAGTTGATGTCTTTACTGATTACGTTTTTCCCCTCCAGATCTATGAGATTCCATTTTTTGTTGCTTTGGATCACAAAAAAGAAGCTATTGTGGTTGCAGTGAGAGGAACCTTGTCTTTTGAGGTATCATCCATCTGATCTGTATGATTAGCTTTGTAGAAATGGGTGAACTGTAGTGTCTAGAGGAAACTTTGTTACACGGGCACATGGGAAAACAACTCACTCTCAGGTATGAGTCTTCCAGGCTTAAGCTGTCAGCCCTCCTGTCCTTGGAGGGGTAATATTCCCTGTGCCACTGCGAGAGAGCATGGAGGGCAGGCAGAGGTAATTCCTTTTCACTGTGAGTGGAGGTGCATTTGTAATGTCTGTCTGTGCAGCTTGGAAATAGTTGCTGAAATCAGAATTGTGATTGCTGTGTATATTTGCCTGGGTGGTGGCTTATGGTGGCTTGTGTTCTGTTGCTTACAAACTTGGAGGTCAGCTTGGTGATGTCCCTGTGGCAGTGTGGAGTAGCAGAGCGGGACCCAAGAGCCGTGAAGCCCTGCAGAGGGCTCTGACAAAAGCTCTTGTTTACAGGACATTCTCACTGATCTGTCAGCGGATTGTGAAGACTTGACGCTGGAGGATGTTCTGGAGAACGGCTTTGTGCATAAGGTGTGTGCAGTCTGTAGCTGGTTTTAAATCATCTCAGCAGTAAGGAAACTCTGAACACATGTGATCCTTTAGTTAAATGGAAGAGTATTCTCCTTGTGAGATGGGTTGCACAAATTATTTCAGTGACTTGGTTGTTGCATCAAATACTGCCTCTGGAACTGCAAGGTAGAATTTGTAATCCTCTTGTCAGACTTTATGTCCTTATTAAACATTCCAAAAACTTTTATGGACAAGACCACTTGGTTATAACTAGACTTCTGTCAGGAGCATGTTAAAAGAAAAGACCAGCTCTGCAAAAAGAAAGTTTTTCTGTGATGGTGTTGTATTTAAAGTATACATGTATCCCACTTCAGATTGGATATACTCTTCTAACTAAATCCTGTCTTGTAGGGAATAACTCAAGCTGCAAATTACATCTATCGAAAGCTAATAAATGATGGAATTTTAAACCAGGCTTTCACAATTGCTCCAGTAAGTTACCTTTCAAATAATTTGGTTTGCCAGAAAAATTACTCAAAGCTTTTTCTGTGTCCGTCTATGTTTCAGACTTCTCTTTATGTCTGTAGGAATATAAACTTGTGATAGTTGGTCACAGTTTGGGTGGTGGAACAGCTTCTATATTGGCAATCATGCTCAGGAACTCTTTCCCAACATTAAGATGTTATGCGTTTTCTCCTCCAGGAGGACTCTTAAGGTAAGAGACTTACTTCTGCTATTTGATTCTGTGTCAAAGATGTAAAAATCTTCAAAGGAGTTGACAAATATGTTAGATGATAATTCTGGGCTGGACTGTGTTAGGAGTTTGTTTATACATTCTCCACCAGGATTAGATTTGCTCAATCTTGAATTACAGTCGAGTTCTTGGGGAAATAACAGAATGAAATCTATCTAGTGAATTCAGATAGTATAATTAGAGTTTAAAATAAATGCTTCAGAAAGAAAATGCTCACCTGCCTAGTCTAGCTTGGCCTGTTTGACATCCACACATGCTGTTACCAGCATTGAAGTTACTCTGTCATCTGCAGCAAGTAGGTCTGAAAGCTGACTGAAGAACTGACTGCAAATGCTGCTGCTGTTGCCACATACTTGTATTTTTATTGAATGATAAAGATCATCATAAAACTCAAGTGTGCGTATCTCTTTAGTGTATCTAAAGTGCATCTTTTTTTTTTTTTTAAGCAAATCACTGGCAGATTACACTAAGCATTTCATTGTTTCAGTCATTGTTGGAAAGGACCTTGTTGCAAGGTGAGATGGAAATATTTTTAAATTGATCTTTCAGGGACGTGTCAGATTGCAGAGGATAGGAGGTTTTGCTTTACTTTGTTCTACATGTGTTTATACAGGTTAAGTATGCCCAACATGGAGGATTTAAAGAGGAGAATAGTGAGAATTGTGGCAAACTGCAACAGACCCAAGGTAACTAAATGCAGTTCCTGGTTAAAAGTCAGTGGAATTGTTACCTGGGTTAAGCCCCAGCTTTAATGAAGTGACAATTGGTGTGTGTGTTTTTAATCTTAATGATGAGAGTTACAGTTGTGTTTTGGAACAAAAATTTGTTTTTAATTTGGCAACATTTGTGTTAGTCTCTTATCCTATAAAGCTGTCTTGTTGGAAATTAAGATTCAGAAAGACCTGGAAGATACCTGTGTGTAACATCCAAGACCTGAAACGATCTCTTTGCTAGATATGCTGATAAAGGAAACTATTAAAAAATGAAAATGGGGGGAAAAATCATCTAAAATTATTAAAAATCAGTAAGATTACTTCCTTTAATAACCATTTAGTATCAGTAAGTAAGTTCTTTTACTTACATTTTATCTTCGGAATCCATTTGGAAAGCAAACATTTTTCTGTTACAGTAGTAATTGCTTACCTCTTTTTACTGTTAGTGAAAACACAGTTTTAAAAGTGCTGAAACTGTGTGATGTTGGGCAAGATGATACTGGAGGTATAGGGGAGTGGCTTAAAGATTCAGAACTGCCATTTCTGAACAGCTAAAGTTAAATCTGCTTTACCCACAAGATTTCTGTGTAGTCCCAGGATGAGGAGTCATGTGGAGGGCCTGGGTGATGTTGTAAATACAGAATAAGATAACAGACGGTTAGAAGCTACGGGTGCAAGAAAACTTAAATCTGCAGAGCAGATTCCACACATTCGTCTGGTGAAGATCGTCATGTTTTCTGTAGTGTTACTAGTGACTTGGGTTAGATATCAGTGAAGTAGATATTACTGTGGGGAGAATTCAGTAAGGGATTTTCTCAAACAAGAAGTTTGGGGAGCATATGCATACAGTCATTTTTAATCTTTTCATTGTAGTTTCAGATGGTGTGTGTGCAAGCACACAACTAGAACAAGTCACTTGAAGAGATGCCAAACCTCAGTTCAGCTGTGTTTCTTTCTGATTCAGTACCAGATTTTGCTGCGGGGGTGTTGGTACGAAGTATTTGGAGGAGATCCAGATAACTTCCCAACTGAGCTGGATGGTAGAAACCAAGATGCCCTTACCCAGCCACTGCTGGCTGAGGAGAGTTTAATGGTTCATCGGTCACCTTCATACAATGCCCTTGAGGATGAGTCACACTTAAATTCACCACCTCAGTATCCTCACCTGTATCTTCCTGGAAAGATTATCCATGTTGTAGAAGAATCCAGCTCTAGGAGGTAAGTAGAATAATGAACACCCCTGTCCTGTTTTCCTAAAATCTTAAAGCTGTTTCTCACTTTGTAAGTACACGTGCCCAGCTTTGCATCTCATCTGCATCTCCAATACCCGTTTGTGGTTATGACACATTAAGCAGCCTTTCAGTTTTTACTCTGTGCCGCCCTGCTTCTTTCTGTTCCACTTCAGGCCCTGGAAACTTTCTCTTCATGCCTGCGTGCCTTATTCTGCCCAGACATTGCATGTGCTCAGGGGATGGTTTTAAACGAGATGACTGTGAGGTTCAGCTTTGGCAGGCTGCAGTTCCTGCCTGCAACTGTCTCATGTCCTGATAGGAGTGAAGTGATAACAAAATACCTCATTACTGAGTAGTCACATGAATATTGGCAATGAGAAAGAGGCAAATTACTGCCCATTACACCAGCCGGGCCAGACTGGAGAGGTGCAGTTGCCCCAGTGAGCAGAGTGCCCATGCAGCCTCTAGTTCCCTGTCCTTGGCTTCCTGCGTGCAGGAAGGTGAGACAAAGACAGCAGAAAAGCTGAAACTGCTGGAAGGGTGAGGATTGGGGTTTTGTTGGGGCAGTGTTGTGTTTACAGGTTTTTTGTTTGTGTTTCATTGATACTAGTTTTTTTAGACAAAACAACCTGGAACAGCCCACTAGCTAGGCAGTACTTGATATCCTCTCATTTCATTCCCAAATGGAAATAAGAGCATCTGTAACTTGCGTAAGACTGTCTTACAGGGGGGGAGGGAAAAATCTGTACTGTACAGAAGAGGGAAGAAAAGGGATGGAGAAGAAATCCACTTTTTTTTCCTCCTGTTCAGTAGATTAATATTTTATTTAAGCTTCACATCTTTAATGTTTAACAATATTGATACTGATTTTACAAGTTAGATGTTTTAACACTTGTGACCTGGCACGGTTTCTCAAGGGCTGCTCTTCTACCTTACTTTTGAGTTCATTTCTTTTCTTTCATTTACTCCACAGCACAGCAATTAATCATGTTTTTTCTTAATTGGACTAGCACACAAGAGTCCCCATCATGCACTGTTCTGTAAAATAAAATCCTAAATACATACACGCAGCCTTAAATCTAGTGTCTAGTCTCCTACTGCTGCCACTGTGACTTATTCCCTAAATGTGACATTAACCGTGTGAATGTGCAGTACTTAACCCCTCAGGCTCCTCCCCTGGTTCTTTGAGCAGGGTTGTTTGACAGCTGCTGTCACTGGTGCAGGGCGTAGCGCTGCCTCCAGGGACACTGCAGGCTGGGGCAGGTCAGAACCGCGCTCTGACCCCTGAGCAGGGTCTGGAGGCTCCAGGGGGCCTGTTCTGGGCTTGGCCTTGAGCTCCAGTTCTGGCAGTCTGAGCTGTTGTACGTGTGGTGTGTTTCTGGTTTTTTTAGGTTGTGCTCTTCAGATGTTAAATATACAGCAAGGTGGTCAACTGAAACAGTCTTCAGCAGCATTTTAATAAGTCCCAAGATGATCACAGACCACATGCCAGATGTTGTGCTCAGAGCTCTGGACAGTTTGTCTCAGGACCGTGGATCGTGTATTTCTTGTCGAACACGAGAATGTCACACCAACGTAGTATAACCACAGCTTGCAGATGAGCTGTGGGGGCTTTTTTTTTTTGCAGGTTTCAAGTATTCAGGACATGTTCCATGTTCATACCTAAGTGTATTTCAGTACTTCTCTGGTGTTGCATAAACAAGGGTCTTAAGGCCCTTGCTTCGGCAGTGACCTCAAGTAATGTTATGCTGGTTTAAGCACAGGGTCTGCATTTATGCTGAAGGTTGAGTTTTACAAAATGGAACAGTAAGACAAGTTCTAGCTAAGCCTGCACATGCTGGCACACAGGAGCTGAGGTGCCAGCTGAATCCTTGACCAGGGTGGGCGTGAGGACGGCTCGGCCAACACACTAGAGCAGAGCCCTGGCAGACCTTAAGAAAAACAAATCCAGTTCTGCTTCAGCGTCCCGTCACACCCCTGCCTCAGTGCCCTGTGACCTGTGCAAAGCCCGGCGGGTGTTGTGCGACAGGAGCACGGAGAGCAGGCGGGCAGGGCGCGGGGCTGCACCAGCTCAGCAGCCACAGCGGGGTAAGTGCGTGTCCGGGGGGGTGGGGGGAGCAGGCAGGTGCCCACGTGGTTGTTCCTCGGCCCTGCTGATCGATTGCACTATTTTTCTTACAGACTGGGGGGGGGAGTGTTGTGGTTAAAAGCTGCTTGGACATACATGTGCAATATTCTTTAATCTACCTGTCTTTTGTATTTGTTGATCCATATGACTACTTTTCTTGATTTTAAAGTGAAGTAATATTGTAACCACTTAATGAGAACAAAAAAATTTGTTCATGCTCTGGCATCATCTCTGTCACTAGCTCTAGCTCCAGCAGGAGCCCTGATCTAATTTTCCCAAAAAAATGTGTAACCAGTTGTACTGACTTTAAAAAAGTGGATTCTTTATTTCTAGTGTGCAGCCATTTTAACATTTGGTTTTGAAAGTGCAGCAGCATTTCCTATTAAAAAGTATTGATTGAAATAAGTACCATGATGTGATTGAGAATAACCATGTGGATGTTCCTGCTGTGGTATTTATTTACTATGGAGCTAAAATAAAATGAGCTCTAAAAGAAGTGTTGTCCTATGTTCAGGCACGCTGGGTGTGAGCCCCCTTCCAAGGTTACAGCTGCTGTGCAGGGGGAGTCCCCACCCCAGCGAAGGCCCAGCCCTGCTCCTCCCCGGGGAGGGGCAGCCTGGCTCTACCTTGAAAAGGAGGCATTGAAGCACAAACTTACTGCACCAGAGCCATGGTTTCACAAACTATTAAATTAACTAACTGCTTTTTAACTGGGTACTTCTGTTTGCATACACCAGTGTGAAACAGGTGTGGTTTTCCCTGGTTGTGTAGCTTTAAAACATCATTTGAGCTAGTAACACCGCAAATGCTCATGTCAGCCTCTGAAGAAACATTGCAAAGTACCATATTTAATTTTAGTTCTTAACATCAGGGCATCACTGAAAGAGCCTCTGGGGAGAGCCAAAGGCCACACTGCTGTGGGCACCCAACAAGAGAAGATTATTCAGGACAAGGAGAACACTTGCTCAGAAACTCAAACGTTACCACACATGTGATTCAAGGATTTATTAAGTCATACATGCAAAACATACTGCTAATTGCATTAGCAAAAGATCAATGTAAAAACTTCACAATTTTGCAACTTTTATTTTTAAATTTTGCTTTAGTGGTTGAAAGGGTGTAGTTCAACATTGTATTTCCTGCCAGTTTAGAATGTACAGAACATTAGCACTAATTTACAGAACCTCACAGACCCAAGTTACCATTACTCAATCTAGGCTGCACATGTACATGGAGTGACATAAAGAACACTTGTCTGCATTAGTCATGTTACAGTGGTGGGGATATTGGCAGTGACAGTTGAGAAGGTTCATAGTTTATAGAGGTTTAAAATATAAAAATTACTAAAATGTGTAAAGCTGCTTCACATGATTTTTACACCTAGTTAATGGACTAAAAGCTCCTCAGAAAGCATAACTTACTGGGTCAGAAAAAAAACAGGAAAATAAGGAGGATATGCTTGAACATTCTACTCTACCAAAAAAAAAAGCAAATTTTATAATCAGAAAGGTTTTAAAATACAAGTTATATTGCTCAGTAAAAAGATTCTACAAGAAAAAGCATTTACTACACAACAGTTGTGGGAATGACTGTTCAGAATTGTACCTAAATGAATGCCCTACCTGAAATCCAACAGAATTTACCTGTGAACACCAACCTCTTCACTACTGCACCTCAGGGAAAATGGTGGCTGAGTTTAACCTGCACTAAAAGTCAATTCAGTTTCTACTACCCTGGCAGTGTAGTGCAAGTCATCTGTACAGTGTCAAAATACTGTCTGGCACCAGCATCTGATCCAACCCACTCTTCCTTTCTCCATCGCAATACAATGCTGTCAAAAGGACTAGATACACTTCAGTAAGAATAGTTATTTATTTATTTTTTTTAAATCACAGCAGCAAGAACTAGATTGCAACCAAGCCCTTACCAATGATAAAGCATTTTACACTGTGACTTGAGGGTGTCAGTCATTGTCAAAGGTTTAGGTTCGATATACAACGCTATGCAATGACTGGGTTGAGAAAACATTTAATAATAAAACACATTAGAGTGCAGTGTTTTGCTAATTATACGGTACTGTTACTGTGAAAAACTAGAAAGTGTTTTTGCATTTCCTACCAGAAATTAGAGTCATCTTCAAGAAGAATCTTTAAAAAACAGTTTAGTGCTTAGTGTTCATAGCACAACAATGCAACTTAGTTCAGCAGATAGTTTGGCAACACTTAAATGAGCAAGAATAGGATTTTAAAAATAAGGCTTTACATAGGTTTGTCTTTTCAGGAGTTTGCTTTTAGAAGAATGCAAGTTAACTTTCATACTTTAAACAAATGAAACCATGAAATTGTTGATTGGTTCAAGACTTTATGGAAGAGAACTAATTTATAACAGAAAAACTTGGCATTGAATGTGAATGCTCCATTGTTCTGAGCAAAGCACAGGGTTTGGACTGGGGTGGGGGAGGGTAACGTTTACAGCAGCAGACATTTTCTCTTCCTCTTCTTTACAGGAGGGGGGCACAGAACTGCTCGGATAGCTTCATCAAACACTGTCTTGAGGCCTCGCTGCGTAAGTGCTGAGCATTCTAGGTATTTCACTGCACCTGTGGAGAGCAAAAAGGCAATTACAAAGTTTTCCACAATGGGAGCAGCACTGCTTGTAGCCACCTCCACCACAGAGGCCAGGCATTTCCTTTAATTAAGGTACATCCTCCACAAACAAAATTCAGATCAAGCCAACAGTAACCCCGCTGCCGTCATACCAATCTCTTTTGCCATGGCGAGGCCCTGTGGGTAGGTGATGGGAGTCAGCTTCTTCTCCTTCAGTTTTTCAATAGTGTCCTTATCATCCCGGAGATCGAGTTTGGTGCCCACTAAGATGATGGGGGTGTTGGGGCAGTGGTGCCGCACCTCAGGATACCACTGCAAAACAACAGCACAGGTTGTTGGGGGGACACGTTTCCACAAAGGCTCTCAAACGTCATGACTGAAACGCTGGTGACACTTTCAAGAGTCAAGGAGTAAAGGGGAGAACACAAGGCCCCATGAAGGCAGTATTAGAAAAGAGCTTACAGCTGGCTTCATTAAAAATATTTTGCAAGAGATATTTCAGTATACTTAAAAAATGTACCCTGTTAAGGGCTGTACTTTCTCCACACACCAGAAAACTCCTGATCTGCATTTCCCTCACCCACAAGACCACCTCTTACTTGCAAGGTCTCCACAGTGCTGTACAGCTCAGCTGTCAAGGGCACGAGAGGCTGCAAGAGCAGCACAGCATGTGCTCACTGCTGCCTGGTGCTAGAAGCAAGTATCAACCTGATGTTTACATGAATTTGTGCTTTAATTTTTTTTTTTTAAGTTGCATTAAAAGGGAAGTTCCTGTTTGTGATCTTGGCACGTTGTTGGCTGAAAACTACTGTTATTCTATCAATGTATCAAGGAACGATTCAGAAGTATTTGATGTGCCCTGAACTTTCATGACTTAAAAGTTCGGCAAACGGGTTCCTGCCTTTTCAAACTACATTTCACATCACCTGCCAAAACCAAAATAAATAAAAAAAAAAAACTAAAAATCACCTAATATTTTCCAGACACTTGCTGTAAAGTGAACACTATGCTGAACCCTTAGAAACAAAGTGACACCAGCTTGTACTTACCTTAGCACGGACATTTTCAAAGGAAGCAGGACTCACGAGGGAAAAGCAGATTAAGAAGACATCCTGCAAAACAGGTGAACTGAAGTTAGCCCAGCAGAGCAACCTTCACAAAATCTCCTCACCCTGAAAAGGCCAATGTCACAGCACCTCTACTGCACTTGCAAAAGGCAAGGTCAAGGATACAGCTGCACAGGACCATTAGGGGTAGCTCTCCCAGAGGGAAATCCCTTCCCAGGCTGCTACAAGCAGACACAAGGGGTGGGGGGAACCAACAAATAGACTGTAATCAAGTTTAAAATCAGCTATTGCAGTAGCCAGCAACTAAAACACTAATACCATTGCACTGCAAGCTTTTTTCCCCAAAATGTCATCTCCCTCACTGATGTTCAAAAAAACCCACCAAAACCGAACACTGCAGATCGTTGACAAACCCAGGAAGCAGTGACAAGTTGTTAGACTGGCCTCTAACCTGAGGCTGGATACTCTTTGCAGACTTTGAAAGCAATCTAAGCCCCAAAAGATGTGCAACTCAGCAGCATAGGGAGTTGCAAAGTGTTACCGTTGGCCTCAGTTTTTAAAATACGAATACAGCACTAATAAATGTAGAGCGGTATATTAGTCTTAAATGGCAAAGTACTCAGTATGGAATTTTTAAAAAAATCATAAAGTGATAGTTTTTACAATTATTACTTTCATGCCCAAATCAGAAAAATCCTGTAGAAGTGTCAGTTCTACTGAATGTCAGTATTCAAAGACTTCAGAATCTCTCTATAACCAAATTAGAATTGAGAAGGGTATTAAAAACCACAAAGCTCCTTCTATTTCTAAATAATAAGGAAGCAGAGAGAAAAGTGGGTGTTTTCAGGGATCTTACACATCTCACTTTTCAGTTGAAGGCAGAAGGAAGATTTTAAGTAAACACAGGTAAAAACATTTTAGAGCACATGTTTACACTAACTGCTGTACAGTCAAAAACCAGTGAGCTTCATACATGACACACTGTAGCCTACAAGCATTCAGAATAATTTTCTCCATCTAAGCTGATGAAGACTGTAATCTTGTTGTATGACCCAAAACTCCATAAGCATCTCTCACACAAGCCCATCTTCCCCCAACCTACCTCTTGCATCCGTACTTATTCCAGTATCAAATGTGGTAAAGAATCAGGCATTTCAGAATGTTAGTTGATTGTGCTGCATTTCAAGGCATTTTGTTAGGTCAGCATCTGTCATCTGCACTGCTAAGCACTTGCAACCCAGTTGTTCATGCATCACCCCAACAAGTTTCCGTAGCAGTGTCCCAGAAGAAGAAAGAAACAACATCAGATCATGTGATACTATGGCCACTACTTCTGTTTTCCAATTCTGCAGGTTTGTGGTGACTGAAGTTCTGCACATTATGCAGACCCTCTCCTTTTCTAGCTCCAGAAATCAAAAAATTCAGTGTAACCATGAGGAATTATTTGAAGATTTCAGGTGTCTTGCACACTACCAATCTTAGTAAGTAGGAAGAAAAGCTATTTATCTGCAAAAGGTTTAGTCTTAGCAACTCATATAAAAGAGATTTGCTAACAGTTCTCAGATCTAGTAACTTAATAGTTCCAAGAAAAGTAGCTGTTTAAAAAATAGGGGCCAATTTATCACTACCATAAGCAAGACAAGATGACAGAACTTGGAACTGAAGTTTATTTAAAGTTTTACATACGGCAATAGGTTGATCTGTCAGACTGGAAGATAGATTCTTACCATTGGTTCCTCCAACCTAGTAACAGTAGGAGATAAAGTTACTTCTAAAATGAATTTAAGGGAAAACGTTCTCTCAGTCAGCAGTGTGTGCTCACAAATATTCACAATGTGCCTTTTCTTCTTGATAGAGACACTGCCCTGTAATTCAGCACAGCCAACTCCCTGCATCCAGAACAGAGCACCAAACTTCCCCCTAAACCTCTCAATGTCTGTCTGCACTGTCAGAGGAAACTTGCAAAAGCAAACCCCTCATGAAAAGCATCCTCCCAGCTTTTCGTTTTGATTCAGTCTCCTGAGGAAAGTTAACCACCTTTTCTGTCCCAGCTTTGTCCTTCCCCAAATATTTTGAAATACCAGTGGATTTCAAATACATTCAGGAGAAGGTATTACATTTCTGTATATATAGAGAAATCTGAAAAATACAAAAATATGAGTAAGGGAAAAACATATAAATTAATGCCTCCACTATGGAAAAGTTCTTCCTGTGAAGTTAACAGCTGTCGAACTGCTGGGTGGCTAATTGAGATACACATATTGGCCAAGTAATCAGCAATACCTGCTTTCACCTGCCCAGAACCTAGTTCAGGTGCCCATATAGGGAAAGAGAGGGCCACCAGAACACAGGAGGGGCAAGTTTTAAATAGCACAGCAAAGGAAGAGGGAGGCTGAATACAGATTAAAAAAATAAAGGTCTGGCTTCATCAGCTCCACTGTGTTCTTCCTCTGTGCTTTTTCTTAGTTCTCATGGGGTTTTCTCCCTAAGTGATGATGAAGCTTATATACTGCCTAAGTCTAAAAATCTGGACTGCTTCATAAGTCCAAGACTTACCACCCTGTTTCATTTTCTGCTGTAAAACACAATCCAAATAACTGAAAGTACTTCCAACTTTTACTTAACAATCATACGTGCTTGTACAGAAGAGATTTTATCCCAAAAGTATGCTCAGACTGACATGGAATTCTTTTGCAGTCTATCAGAAAGCCACAGTGCAGGCTCAAGACATGCACATGCATTCTGTTCCTTTACCACAGGGAAGAGCAATCTTCTGCCTTACAACTCTGCCTTCTCACACTGTTAAGAAATCTTTCAGCATACCTTTTTCTACCCTGAGATACTTTCACATAAAGTGAATAAAATATTTTCACAATGTTAAGCAAAGCTTAAATTCTAAGTATCCTATAAATATCTAAGTAGTAGGGAAAAAAAAAGCTTTCCACTGTCTCTCTTCCTAGGAAAGGGAGGTATTTCTGGCATTTCTACTAGAGTTGCCTACAACTGGCAAGTTCATATCCATCTTGGGTATCGTAACTGACGGAAAAGCCCAATTGTAAGAGTTAGTGAGCAGTGAATTAAGGAAAACTGTGAATTAAGTCAGTTTACTAAAAAAGCACCATAGTTTATTAAGCAAGATTCACATTATTCAAGAGAGCAATTATGCTGTAGAATAAGTGGAATAATTTTGCATTTTACATTATTAGCATTGACTATATATTTGACAGCTAACAACAACAGTAATCAATGCCAAAACCCCCTGTAAATTACCACCTTTCTTCCACCAGATAAAAGTAACTGCTCTGAAGAGATTAGAAAACCAGCCTCTACAAAGATTAACTGTAGCTTAAGTCACACTGGAAAGAAGAGAGCAGATTACTTCAGCATTTTCCTTATACAAGGAAAGATGCAGCATGCTGACAGGACTTAACCAATTGCAAGCATGGAAGACAGAAGCACATTTGTATTGATGTTATAGCACAAACTACAGTAAGTAATAAAATAACCACAGGCTTAAGTACATTCGAAAGTTCTGACGCAGCCTCTGTCAATACCAATAGTATCTTCATTCAGTGCTGCCTCTTTCACATTTAGAACATCTTCAGAGACTAAACAATATCAAGTGCTTAGCAGTGACAGTGTCAGGTTGCAGCCAAACAGCACGCCTGAAAACAAAAACAAACCCTGCTTTTGGCAGGCGTGCTAAACTTAAAAATCAATGGACTAGCTGATGGGACTGTTCACAGAGAGGGTTTTTTTTTGTTTTGGGGTGGGGGTTTTTTGTTTGTTTCTTGTTTTAAATCAAGCATTACAGTTGTCACAAAAGCCAACATATATCAGTGCATGCAAATACACAAGCATGCAAATTTTAACATTTGTGCAACTGTACACACATCAAGGATAACATTACAGCTACAGCATGTAAGATGAAGGAAGGTAGCTTGCAACAAGTCACTGTTACTAATAAATACAACTCCACATGTGACAACATTGGCCTTATGTTCAAATAGAAAAAACCTTTATGTTAGACAAAGCTGTACAGATTTTTTTTTTCTAGTTTCACACTGTAGTTCTTACTGTTTGCGGATAGGAGAGTGGACGTAGTCTGTCATAGTCCTCTTGACCAGCTGTATCCCACAAACCCAGATTGACTGGTTTTCCATCGACCATTACATTAGCAGAGTAGTTGTCAAAACTGAAAAATAAACAGTTAACTGCATTAGCTTGCAGTGAAATGGGGCACCCAAGGTCTTTTTCCTACAGAGTCCTGATTGGGAACACTACACAAATGGAAAGATTTTTACTGTATCCTTCCACTCCCCAGAAACCCTAAAGTTGTTCTTTGAATACTGAGCCTGGTATGGGGTAGTGGAAAGAAAAAATATGCACAACAGACTTGGTCCAGTCTGAACACAAGTAATCTTTTTCATTGCTCTTCCAAAGGAAGTATTAATCTCAGTAAGAACAGAAAAGCAGGTGATGCACTTAGCAAGCCTTTTCCAGTATTAGTGGGACATCCAGCAAATTAATGTTTCATTTTGTAAGATTCAGAACAGCAGATACGTGAGCAACAACCAAGGAATCCTTAATGACAACAGCAGGTAAGCAAAACGTATTAATCCTGCTAATCAAAAACCTCTCCAATAAAATATCAACGTTAATAACAAGGGGCCAGTAAAGGTGTGATTTTTACCTCATCACTACTATAGATGCAAAGGTTTTAATGACTTGTTAAGGCTAAACTAGGTTGACTGGGATCACAAGCACACTGTAATGCAAAAATGAGAGTTTAAGACCGAAAAAAGGAAACAGGAGTAATTAAGACAAGGTCTTGAAAGAGTTACCTGTACATCTCACTAGAATATATTTTGTTATCTGAAAAACTCATCGATACTTAGAGAGCAAGACAGCCAGATCCAAAAAGAGACAGACACATCCAAAAAGAGCAAAGAAGCTGCTCTGTATAAACACCTCCCCCCAACGGGCCATCAAAAAGAGAACTACACTAATACCGATACTGACAAAACCTTACATGTAGGAAAATGGGAAGCACCAAAATAAATTAATCCCCACAATCACGCCTGAGGAGCTAGAGCCGTGGCTGGCTTAGCACAGGATTGGCAGAAGCACAAAAAGTGGAAGGAACAATAAAAAAATCTCTAGTCATATATACCAGCTATTTCTGACCATGATAAGATGTTTTACAAGCAGCCTTGGGACTGCTTATTATGAATTATATCAAAGATAGAAATAACACATTATTTTAAAAGAACAACATTTGATAAAATGTTAGTATATAATGAGCTAGGCCTAGAGGTCAGAGAGGCTAAACAGATGGAGCATGAACAGGCACAGCTGTGCTAAGCAGTAAAAGCCCAGTGCTTCTCCTGACACACACCTAGATACCGAGTTACACATTTAAGATGAAAGTGAGGGTGCTTGCAGCCAATTCAAATAAGGAATCTGGAATGGCAGTAAGCACAGAGAAGTTGACATAAAGAGTTTTTAGGATTTTATAATTACTTACACAGTGGGTATATATTCTCCAGGAAATGCATTGGTTGTGTAACTGATGAGTAGGCATGTTTTACCTACAGCACTGTAAAAAGAAAAAGTGCACATGTAAAAAACATACATCTTGAATAATGATAAATAGTATTCCTTTTAGGGAAAGAGACTGATTATATCCAGTCATCTAAGGAACAACTGAGTGTCAGTAGTCACTACTGTGCAGAAAAACACCTAATAGAATGTAGCCTTAAAATTACTGGCAATGAACACACCTAATACAAGCATCCATTCTGAAGTGTAAATTAGTATGTTGTAAATCTTTAGACAAAAAACCCCACAAGTATTAATAAGACTACTAACATCTGCTAGTCACTTGACTGAATACTCAAGACCACCTTACTCCAGCTCTCTGAAATTAAAAAAGTCCTGAAGAGTACTTCCAGATACCCTTTACACAATTCCAAAACTGTTACCTCTTCCAGAAAATAATAACTTCCATGTAAGTTTGAAAAACCTTGAGAAGTACAATTTCTCAACACATCATTACTTTTGATTGAGGAAAATACACAAATTATAATCCTCACAATATTTATTGCTATTGCAAAATGACTCCCCACATGCATTCATTAACTATTCAAACATTTCATAAACTGATTTATAGATAAATTACATTCCAGTATTGGAGAACCTGGAACACCAAACCTGTCCCCACACATCTAACTCTGAACAGCCTCACATGGGGGCAAGACAAGGTTCTGCTCCAGGTTTTTTTAAAAACTGGCAGCCAGCTCCTTCTCTCTCCACCCTCCCTGCCACGTCTTATCTAGACTAGTTTAGATTACCTTAGATTACCACCACCATTGAATTTTAGTTACAGTTTCAATTAAAGGGTTGTAAAACTTGAAACTGGACCATATTTCTTTTTTAAAATAGACTCTGCAAAGAGTGTTCTGACCCTGCAGACTGGTTCTCACAGTGACTTCTCACTTGAGAAGTGTGAGATTCCAGGAGTGAGTGTACAACCAGTTCCTCAAAAGCAGTAACGCCCAGAATTTCAGTCTTCCTGATCACTCTTCTCAAACAGACAAACTCCCATGCAAGGAAAACTGCACTGTCTTGCAGATGTTTTATCACTACAACGATTTGCTCAAAGCAAATCAGCAGTAACTTCGAAACCTTACTGTACTTACACATAATCCTTTTGACTCATGAACCTCTTGAACTAAATCTTTCCACAAGCTGAAGGAACTCATTAAATTTTTAGTCTAGAACTACAGTTAATATTTAACAAAACACAAACCAAACCCAAGAACCAAATGGTATTGCTACAAATATCCTACTATCCTTTAGCTTCTGCAGAAGAAAAAAAAAACTCACAGAAACAGACTTTACTCTTTACTAGCTCTCCCGCTGCAAACATTCCGAGGCATTCGTATCTGGATTTTACTATGTATCTTCCACTTAAATCTTTGCATTTCTTCTGGTTTGGCAGCACATGGACTGTCCCCTCAATTACCAAACACCATCTTCAAAACATTACTTAAAATAATTTAACACTCAGTATTAACCAACCAGCTTTACCTGGTGACTCATAATTTAAGGCAGGTTAAGTAAATCTGAGCTCTGTCACAACCATAAATCACCACCTCCGTTGTAGCTC
Organism: Athene noctua; assembly: GCF_965140245.1. NCBI lineage: Eukaryota > Metazoa > Chordata > Aves > Strigiformes > Strigidae > Athene > Athene noctua. Next base: position 11,270,732 of record NC_134051.1, on the reverse strand, counting down.
AATCTGTAACAAGTCTCTCCATTAAACTTCAAGCAGTTCCACACTGCATTGGCTCAAGAAGTTATTTGATACCAGCATGTGACAACATTACCTTAAACACCTGAGCTATGAAAGAGTTGCTTCGGTGTGCAAAATTATCTAGGATTTTATCCTACATGCTGTTCTTTAATTAAAATTTTATGTTTCTGAGCCGACACCTGGCATAACATCCCATCTGCTGCAACACTCTCTGATCATACCATGCAGTTTTCCACACTACTTTTCACACCTGTGTCTAGGGAAACAAGGTTCCAGCTCCTTGTACAGTCCGAGACTTTTTTCCTTTCACTATGCACTCCCTTTTACCCAGCTGTAACAACAACAAAGGGGCCATTTAATCCTGTTCTTGATAAGTACAACCTCTGAACATTTTCCTGTAGTCAGAAGCTTGAGATACACTGGTGCTCAGAAGTAGGAGAGGTATTTACCCTTCAAAAACTTCTGTGGGAAAGAACTGGGCAGCAGCATGACAAGGCAGCTAGCTAATTTAATAGCTGTCAAAAGAGGAGATCCCATCTTACCTCTTGCACTAGCACTCAGTGACTCTGTAACAAGCCAGAACAAGGACGTAAGGAAAGCTCTTCACACAACTTGCTGTTTTAGCTGCTTGAGCTATCAGTCAGATCAGTTCGATCATATTGCTGACTTGCACCACAACACTATAAAGAAGCTATGCTGGTCCAGCTTAAGAACAAATGTGAAAGCCTCCAAAATACCAAGAGAAGCAAAAGCCAGTTTCTTTGGGAAATTTCTTGAGGTGCAGAGGCTACGTGTTCTCACGCTTCTAGAGCCTGTTTGGTCTGACGCTTCATTTTCCAGTAAGTTCATTACAGACAATTTAAGCTTCTAACAAATTAATGCAGAACTCAACGTTTTCAGCAGTGAATCAAGAACTCTTCTCTGCACCCAGGCTCCTTTGCTCACCTTGCACTGAAACTGGTGAGTCTGCTCTGGCTAATCAAAACAGTGAAGGAAGGAGGTGGTGAGATATTTCATTCCAAGCTTAGAAGTGCCTGTAGTGTGTTTCTGCAACACCAATCAGCCAGTCATTTAAACAAGAAAAAACACGTTCAACAACTCTGTTTCAGAGTTGCTCCATCTAGGTTTCCTGCCTTTCTTGCCTGTTGGCTCACTGCCCCTATGAATCAGATCAGTCACCAGTCTTAAAAATAAACACTAATGCCTACCTTTATAAATAAAGTACATTCTCTAAGTACTTTATCAACTTTTTTAGACTTCCAACTTCTGTATTAAAGCAACTCCCCTAAAGAGAATTCTGTTTGGCAAAATATAAATCCTTGTACATAAAGGCTGATACTAAGAAGCTAAAATAACACCAAACCAAGATTAGTCATAACAAGATTTCTAGCAACTACTTAATCATAACTCTGTCCACCCACTATTACATAATGAAACTAGTAACATTTGACTGTAATTAAAAATATGGCTTACAGAAATCTGGCATTTTAACCACTTAACAATAAGTGAAAGACTTAAAAAAAAAAGAGCACCAAATCCCTTACTGCTTCCTGGTGTCATCCAGGAATCAATGTATTTATATAACCACATAGGTATTAACTCCTGAAAACAAAACATGTTAGCATATATAATGCCAGGAAAGAGATGATAAGTTTTACAGAGTTTCCCCACTGTGTTAGAGCTGCTTGAAGCCATGTTACATGACATGCATTGAAAATGCCATTGGAGGACCTGCACCAGCATTTCTTCCACTCTAAAGGCACCAGAGCTGTATGGAAGGCTCAGAGCCTCCCGCTCTCCCCCAACTAAAAACTAATTGTGAGAACTTTTAGTTCTTATTTGCAACCATGGTAATGGAGGCCAGCTGAATTAGCTGGTTTAATTCCGGAAACACCAATATCTGCAACAGGTGGCAGCCTTCATAAAAAGCTTTGATTATGTAATTTATTTCTTTCTTTCTCTGATCCACATGAGCTACCTCCCCAGCAGATGTGATGCACAACAGCCCAGGTCTTCACTCAAACACTGACCAGTAGCTGAGATTTCTTTAGCACACCCTCAGATCAGAAGTTCAGTATTTTTGCTATAGTAGGTTTAGTTACATACAGCTCTGCCAGATAAGCTGTTTTTACTCACTATGCCACACCCTGTCCCAAATATGCTGTTCAGTACCTACAATACTACTACACTTTTAAAAGTTCGGTAACACAAGTTAGCACATTTCAAGTCACGGCACTCCCTACAGATTGCACTGCAGGGACCTGAGGTGTCCAGCATCTTTTACAAACACTGCTTTACACCCAGTAAGAGGCCAATTACCTCACCCCACCCCCCCTCTCAACAAGCTATCAAATCAAATACAACATGGCTTTAGCAGCTAAGGCCTCAAATTAAGCAGAACTCCAAACAGGACTCTTAATTCACCGCTCTTGTTCTTGCAGCATTTCTACAATTTAAAAATGTCTACCGAAGAGCATGAAGTGTGACCATGTCTGTGGTATCTAGTCATCATTTCTCCAAAATGCAGAACTTCCCCTAATGATACACCACATCACTGGAGATTTCATACCACTTAACAGCTGCCTTTTCAGAGTGAAAACAAAAGCTGCTAAAAATAACTTACACCAATGCTTTTTCTCAAGTGTCAATCAACAGCAATTCCTGCAGTTACTCAAGTGGAGTGCTCTTCATCTGTCCTGCACATTCCTACTGCTCTGTATCATCAAGAAGTGAAAGCAACAGTTGCCATTTATTTTTCCCCAAACAATCCTCAGTGAAATCAAGAGCAAAATATGATAGCACAACTAGCATACATGCCATTTTTTTCTAGTCAGATTAGTTGTCTAAACAGATACCAGGCCAAGCTCCAAGAACAAACATGAGTTACATATGAGAAACAGCCTACTCATTTACAAATTTTAAAAAAAATAAGTCACACAGGTACTTCTACAGCTTTGTTTATTTTGTTCCTAGCAGAGCTTTGCAGAGGGTACATGAAACAATGCCTAACTTTATATCACATAAGCAAATCTTTAGTGTTTCTGTAAAACAATGCAAGTTAAAGCTTTAGCCTTATCCAAGGCAAACATTACACATTTCCTAGAATACCCATAACAAACTTTTGAAGAAGCAGCAGCGGCCCAGACAAAACACAAATAGTTAAATATTTATTAAAAACACTGAATGGAGAATGATACAAAGCTACCAAAAATGAGTAATAGTACCTGAATGAAACCTTAAGACAGATTTGTTTCTAAGGAGAAAGGAAAACAAATTAAACGACTGATTTGTTCACACATAAGTACGAAATTCAGGTAAGAGTCACACCACTTTTGTTTCCAACACAGAGAGGAATAACCACATTCGGCAGTGGGATGGTTTATAAAGTAAATGACAAAAAGAACTGTTTTGTTGAATGAATTACTTAACATTATACAGTTTGTGGTGAGCTCCCAAATCTAATGGATGAAGCAGACTGAACTTTTTTCCCCAGCCAAACATAATGCATCACATTTATTTACAGCATTGTCACAACAATACAGTTCAAATTAATTTAAAAAAAAAATAACAGAAAGCAAACTGTTTGCTTTAAAATCAATATAACCAAAAGAACAGTCCATAGTTATTCTATCTAGCTTCAAAGAATCACATTACTATGAAAAGTCTTCCTGTGTCAAGATACCACTTTCATGCTCATATTGCTCAAAATCTTACACAGCAGGACAAAACAAAGTTGTCCCACTGAGTAACTTTATCTCTCACCCATAGTTAGCTGCCTTTTTAGGTATTCTACGTCTTAAAAACCAAAGCAACAAAAAACAACTTCACACAAATAACTTGAAGATTAAGCCACCATGTGAAATTATAGACAGCGGCAAGACCATTTAGCTACACTTCACTCCTGTCATCTACAGAAGTTTGCTGTGATAGCAATTATGCTCAGCTTACACTGGGATTTTTGTTTCTCCTAAGGGAAAAAAAAACTCTCAAACTGCATAAAACAAGTCTTGTTTTCCAGTCGGCCTGTGATGTTCCCCTGAGCTCCGACATACAGTAAAAGACTGCCTCCGAGTTGATGGGAGCAGTATCGTGGAGAACATTCAAAAGTAGCAGACACACAAACTCTTTCCCCACCACAATTCCAGCATTCCTTACACTGAAACCCAGATACCTAGGAAGAGTTGACGCTAGAAAGCATCCTCAAGTTGTTTCACTTAGAAGTAACACCGCGTTAGAGTGCTGTAGATGTCACAGTTCTTTACAAACAAGTATACTGTTAATTATTTGTACTTCTTTTAAACAGGAACCTTAAAAGACTAGATGTATACATGCAGGAAAACAGCCTCTGCTCACAAGCATTTGTGATCTGCTTATTGTTGAGCACATTTCATTTTGTTTTACTGCGAGAATCAGATGTCAAAAATCAAGCTATAAACAGCAACAAGTTCGTTAATTTAAAAAAAAATTTCAAAATAATATTAAAATCTTTCGTATCATTAAAAGCGCTGTACTTTTTCTTTTTTTAAAATAACACTGATTTTTTCGGTGCGCCTGGTGATGCACGAAACGCCAGAAAGAAGCGACAGCTCCGGGCTGAGGCGGGCGAGGCTGCCCACCCCTGCCAGCACCCCCCGAAGCGCGCCCGCCCGCAGGCAGAGCCACTTGTGCCAGCACCAGCACGGTGATTCGGCCACGGCCACAGCACTGCCCCCGAGCACCTTCCCCCGCGGCCATCCAGGGCACCGGAGACACCCACCGCTCACCGACACCCCCGCGGAGCCCCGGCCCTCCCGCTCCCCGGGCCGCCACCATTTGCTCGCAGCAGCCAGCGCCTTGCCCCACGCTTCCCTCCCCTCCCCCGCCACCAGCAGGAAGCCGCGGCCGCCACCCACCCCCCCGCCGCCCCCCCGCCCCGGCGCCGACACCCCCCGGCCCCGCCGAGCGCCCGCACCCCTCAGGGGCGGCAGGGCCGCGCCCGGGCCCCGCGGCGGCGGGGGGGGGCCGCCCGTAACTTGCGGCGGGGCGCCGGCGGCCCGCGCCGCTCCCCGCCCGGACCCCCTTCCCCCTTTCCCGCCGCCTCCTCCCCGGGGGCCGGCGGAGCGCTCACGGCGAGGTCCCTACCGAGGGGTCCCCTCGGACTTACCCGTCGCCCACCACCACACACTTGATGGCCTGCATCGGGGCTGCGCCGCGGCGGCGGGTCCTGCTGCTGAGCGGGGCGGGGAGGGCCGCGCAAGAAGGGAGCCGGCGGCGGTCTCCGCACCAGGTCGCGGCCGCCTCCGCCCTGTGCCTGGGAGCGGGGACGAGGCAGCGGCCACCACCCAAAGCGGGGAGAGGGAGGACTGCGGGAAACAGGAAGCGGCCGCCCCGCTCACATCCGGCCGGGCCTCGCTCGGCCCCCGCCGCCCCGCCCCCGGGCCCGCTCGGCGACTCCCCCCGCCCTCCCGGCCCGGCGGCCTTCGGGCCCGCTCGGCAGCGCTCGGTTTTCTCCGCGGCGCCGGGCGGGCCTCGGCCGCGGTCGGCCCCGCTTCCCGCCGAGCCCGAGCGGCCGCCATGCTTGTGCTACGAACCCGGCCTGCGGGCGGCGGCGCCTGGCGCCGGCTCCCCCCGCCTCAGGGCCAGGCCAGGGGGTTCCTCTTTTCTTTTCTTTTGGTTTGGGTTTTTGCTTTAATCGTTCAGCGCCCCGCTGAAATGTGCGGTCATGCGCTGGCACCGGGGAGGCAAGCAGGCAGGCCGCAGGGAGCAGCGGGGAGGCTGCGCGGCTGTCTCCAGCCAGCAGCTGGTCACGGGCACGAGTTGGGGCATCGCCCCACACCAGTCCTGTCCACCACCTCACTGGAGGCCTATGGACCTGGCAGCCACGCTGTCACCTCATGGCAAACGCCTCTCAAGCAAAAACCTGTCTCTGACACCACTGTGGATCCTGCCCTTCGCTCCCGAGACAGCCTGACACAGCCCTAGCACCCCTCTGCTATCAGAACATCATGCACAATCTCATTCTTCGCATCTCGTGAAGCATGTTAACATGAAATTATGTTTGTCCTACAAACTGGCTGAGCGGATGCAACTCCAGTTACCAGAGACAACCCGTGACCTTGATGTACCACCATGGGGAGGTGCCCGTTGTCCCCAGGCAGCCACCCGCCATGGGACAGTCCCTCGCTCCCTGTGCCAGCACAGTGCGGAGCCATGACGGTTCCCTTCGCCGATGGATCCTCACGCCGTCCTCCCTCCTCCTCCTCCTGATGTGCTGTGTCATGAATTAGCTCTGCTGGCAAGTCTTAAACCAGATGGGTGCCTAATCACAAGGTGGGATAGCCCAGGGACTGTCAGGCTACACAACACCCTGGGTTTCTTTTTTCCCCCAAGCAGACCAGTTATTTTCAGGAGATAATGAAGTAAAAGTCAAGCAGAGCAGGTCCAATGATCCCAGGAGTCTTCTAATTTCTACAATTAGTTCTCGCCATAACTACTTGGCAGAGAAGTTTCTGGTTGGATCAATGCACATGACCACTATTCCTTTTGTTTGTGTTGCCATCCACTCAATGTATGGGGAAAGGGCCCATGCACGTGCTGCTTCAGCAAAGTGCTGGTGAATTCACTGAAACTGATACAGTGTGTACCATCATGGGTGATCTTCTAGTGATCTGATCTCCTATTAGTTTCAGAACATTTCTAAATTATTTTAATACCACACAGTGCAAACTCATCAGTGGACAGAGCATTCCATGATATTTACTTCCTTCCATTTTTCTTTTCTATAATTCTCAGATATTTCACATCAGTGAGGAAGGAAAACATCATAACTACCACTGTGAACTGACAGGCTATTTTTGCAACACTTGTACGTCCATGTTCCCTCATACAGATGGAAGCTGAAATGACTTGTCATTTTAAGCTAAATATCCTTAAAGCCAAGACTGCTGCTGCCAATGACCTGGCAAGTATTCTCCACCCGGCAGCCGGGAGCTGCGGAAGAGAGGTGTGGGCAGTATCGCAGCGCTCCTGCTGTTCTTGGCTGCTACAACAGTTTTTGAGGCCTTTGAGATACAGCACAGAAATTGAGCAGACATGAAGACTGTCTAATGTCGTGGTCCTGGGGAGACCCAGAACATTGGAAAATTGAAGAGACGTATTAAACTGCCTCTGACTTTCCCACCACATACCTGTTCTGCCACTGGTTCTTTTTTGTCCAGTGTAAAACAGATGGGTGATTAGAGTTTTCTACATGAAAAAGACGTACACCAAAATTTACAATATTATTACAAAATAGCATACAAAGACAAGGATGATGGCTATAATAGAGAAAATGCTTATATTAGCACAAATTGCTTTTATGATCCTGTTGTGAGACAAGCAATATGTTTTTTTATATGTTCTTTTCAGTGCTCCTCCATCCTATTATTTTGGGATAAATTGTTTTGCATTGTCAAAAAAATACTTAAAACACAGGGTATGCTTTGGATATATTTTAAATTGCCAGTTTTATACCAAATTGAGTATATGATTGCCAATGTTAGAAAATACCTAGATAAAAATTTACTGTTAGTCATTAAAACAACATTACAGTTTAGATAGACGATGATGGTAGCAGATGTATACAATTTTTTTCCCCACACATTTGTATATCTTTATATCCTCAAATATGATAAAAAGATGTCTTCTGGAATTGTTCAAAATTTTGCATTTTTAATACCAGTTCATATCTCTCTTAAAGTAACTTTCCTTATTTGCCCTGGAAAACAAATTGCTACTTGTGTGTATGTTCCTTAGAATACGGGACGTGTTAATTATTCTATTATTAAATTTTACTATGTTTCAGATACATTTAACTTTATTCTTGCATCTTTTTTGTTTAACTAGTATGTACCGTGTTTGTTTTTAAAGAGAAACAAATAACTTACATGGTGCCACATATGCTTAACACTGTTTGAGGTTTTTCCCTGAGAATGAGAGGAGAGACTGACACTGAACATTTTGAAACATTAGTTTGTGAAAAAAAATCCTTAGAGAACACCATGAAAGACAGGGCAAAGGAGTGAGAAGTTAATAACAAACTACTTAATAGAAAAATTATCAGTTTGATAGATACAACTGCAGTGCTGAGTTGTACATAGAATACTTACATATGCACTACACAGAGGAGTATGTAAAAAGAAAATAACAAATGGCAGTAACAATAACCAATTATAAATCTTTCCATAATTCTGATAAGATCGTGAATCACAAAGCTGAGGCTTAGATCAGTCCTAATATTGTTCCACAATCTATCACCTTTTCTCATCCGTTACAATTGTTGTTGAAAGTCTTTTTCTTAGACATTGAGAGGAAATCATTATTTAAAATTGTTTCAGACACTGTCTGAATGTGTGTATTGTGTATGTGCTGGCACTGAAGGAGGATTATTCTCCTTTGTGGATGGGGAGTGGCAGGGTAATCACGCTGATGCAATCCTGGAAAGTTCTACTCACCATGACACAGACTATCAGCATTACAGAGACAATAATTATTTGCACTTTTATAGTATCTTTCATCCCAAACTATTACTGTGTTCTTTAACATGTTAGTTCATTAATAAAGCCACAAACAAACGCACAGAGAAGTAGAGCAGTCCCAGTGCACACGTTGTACATCCAGGGAAACATGTCAGTGAAGCAAACAGAACACCTAAGAGTGATTCATGGGTGTATTCCGTACTCCTAGATGGCACTTCCTGCTGACACCACTTCTGTTCAGTTGCCTTCAGGGAACAGCAGACTACAATATCTAGGTCAAAAGTAAAAGTCCTTACCAATACCATAAAAACCGTTTTAGGGGCAAAAAGGTGTAATATTAATTTACAGCCATTTGAAACTAGGGGTTGAACTGAAGTGCAGGAGCCAATTTTACATGAAGCCAAGGTGTAACACAAAGCATCAGAGGGCCAAATAAGGTTTTCAGCATATCACACTCTTCTCTCTTTAGATATTTCTATTAAAACCAGAAGGAAAAAAACCCCACCCAAAACAACTGAAGAAAGATTTCTCTTACTGGAGAAAAATGGGGTTTCCAGATGCTTTTTTCATCTTAAAATAGATAAAAGAATTGCCTTTAAAAATTGTACTGAAGGCTTGCTTTTATCCCAATTTGAGTCAGGTGATTAATGATGTAGTATTAGGGATATAGTAACCGGTAGAAAGAAATCAATGCACAGCACTCGGCATCCGAAATTCCTTCCTGGACTCTAGTTCTACCTGTGGTGTTATCTGCCTTTGTGGCCTGCCACTCACCGAGCCCCTCTGCCTTCCCACTTTTAAATAAGCATAGTACTAGTTATTCAAGCTGTTTGGATAATAGCTAGCACTTCAAGACTCACACCTCACAGCTGACTGAGAGTCTGAAGTTTTTTGCTTAATGATCTTTGAATTCTTTAGTTATGTGTCTTCATCAAGCTAACAGGGCACACAGTTTTAATTAGAGAAGCGACACTATTGCTGGAGAGGAAATTCAGAGTATCTTCACTGAAGTTGTGGAGATACTGTGACATAAAGTTCATGTTAGAAAATAATATACTCCACAAGTAATAGTCTACAATTTCTAGATATTCCAGGCAGATTTTTGGCATGATTAGTTTCCCGAGTGTTGAAAAAAAAACCTGTACTAGCATGTGATATGTATGCTGTACAAATATAGTACTCAGTCTGCTCCAGAGGAACCAAAGCCAGCAATAAAAAAGGAACCACAACTTTTAAATGTCAGCATTTGCTGCATCAGAGAGAACAGATTAAAGGAGCATAAAAATAAAATGCTAGTATATAAATCTCTACATTAATAATAAAGCTCTGTAAAATAAATACATCACAGTCATATGATATTAGCATAGATGATTTAGCTGGTACACGTATACAACAGAAACAAGTCCTGTATTTTCTTTAGGTAGCTTCTGATAAGTATCTCTTCTGTCAATAATTTCAGTTATAAAAACCACATAAGGCTTTGCATTCACTTATGTCTACCCTCAGGTTTAGCAAGCAGTAACAGACAGTGCTTACTACAGTGAGAACTGTTGTTGAAGGCAGCGGGACTATATACAGTAATCCCTGTATATGGCTGGAAGCCTTTTAGAACAGAGACATCATTATGTATTTATAAACAAGGACCTGAGACTTCTCTGTGTCACTTCAGTATTTTATTGGTGTAACTCTCTCAGCAAAAATACAGGAATGAACCTTTTTATAACGGTAAGCATCACATCATGCCAAGATGAGGCATTGCTGAAGTACACAGATGTGTAAGCTGCAAGTTCCCCTCAAGTTCTGCCTCTCTTGATATCAAGCATTTCACAGAAATGAGCCTTAAAATATTAAGAGAAAGGATCAAGGTTTAACCATTACTAAGTCCATTCAGTATTACTAGTTTTACTGCCTTCTACTGCCCATTTTTCACATGAATAAAGACCGAAGGCTACAAACTTTAACCTGGCCACCTGATTTGCTTAGAAAGATTTAGTGTTTCTTTTGCTCCAGGCTTGCAGACATGCTTATGGACTTCACTAGAGCTAGGGCCTAAAAGGGCCAAGTCTTCTGTGGTCAGTTTCCCTGAGGACAAATGGAGTGGTAAGAAGCCTACTTCCCTCAGTCATACTCCACAGCTGTGACTCACATCCCGACTAACAACTTCTCTTGGAGTGGAAAGCAAGACAATAACCAGACAGCTTCAAAAACCACAGTAGATCAAAGCCAGAAGTGAAAATCAGTGGTTCCTCATGTAGCACAGTCAGCATCCAGAACAGAAATGTACATTTATTACAGAAATTAGACAATTGTCAAAAAGTGATATATTGTGGAATCTATTCCTCACTGGAATCATTTGTAGAAATTCTGAAGAACTTTTAGAGGAATAAATATCATAAATAAGTACAAAATAGCTTATTTTAGCATAACTAGAATATAGAAATTGTATGAAAAACTTACAATTTTTTCCCACAATGACTGTATACTGATAAGCTGCTAAGTAACAATTTCTTGAAGAGGAAGACTTCCCAAAATAAGGTGTTTGACTGATTCTCCATTTCCTAAATCTAAACATTACAAAGTTGTCCTGATTGCCAAACAGTCTAGGTTCGTGGTTACGTAGGTCAGTCGCCTTTTTTGGTTTTACCAAGATGTGCAGTTGGGTGACTGGTATTTCTGCTTTCTTTTGGCAGCTAGGTATTTTGATTTAATGTTAGATCCTGCCTTTATTAAACTGATGAAAAATACCTGTTCCAAGGAGGTCTTGTGCCTTTTTAATACTGCCTGTGTTAGAGCACCGATGGTCCTCAGCGCAAGCTATGTTATAACACAACAGCTTCTGCAAGAGTTGTTCATATTGTCAGCAGCCTTCCATGGATCTAACTGTAACTTGCCAAACCGTGTTGTTAGAATCCACTGTGTGTTGTACACTTAATTTTCTGAAAGGTTTTGGAGAGGGGTGTCTTTAAGCTCGACATCATCACAAACCAAAAGAGTAAACTGAACACTTTTGTCACCAGGGACAATAAACTCTCTGAGGGGTGCCTGGGATTCCAGGCAGCCAAGGCAGATCGCTGCTGGGGAAGGAAGGCATGGCGTCAGCAGACAGGCTACCATAGCTGATGACAAGTTTCCTTACAGTCCTAAAAAACCCACTCACAAGAAGGGGTTTGTTAGGAACCATCTGGCTTTTTTTAAACTGAACTTTCAGTCCAAAAAAGTACAGAAGATCATAGGAACTGAAGAGAAAAAAATGTTTTATTGTTTAAAATATTTGACTTTTCCCCCTTTTCAAGTTTCTGTTATGAGCTCAGTCTCTTGCAATCATTTTATCAATAATTTTATCAATAATTTTATCAATCATTTTATGCAATTTTTGCGTACATAGCAATGGATATAAAAAGGCACCAGAAAGAAAGAACTGCAAGCACAAATAAGCCTAAACTCTCTCTCATTTAAATACTAAGTGTTCATAGTTTGTCTATGTTGTTACTGGTTCTGCCAGAGAGCCCTGGAGACCTGATCACAAGCTGAAGGACTGTTCTCCATCACACTCCAGAGCGAAGAGAGGACCCTTCCCAGAAGAGATCTATCCCAAGCAGAGGGCAGACACATACAGTTAAACAGGGAAAGGTGATTAGATAATTGGTCTATGTGGTAGGTACATCAAGGGCCTAATTTTTCATTCTTTTGGAAATACGGTAACTTAGGAGCCCTGAAGGAGAATAGAGGAATCTTGGCATAAACCTACAAGGAACTACTAAATATAATGGATATATGTTAAGAAAGCTTAAGAAGACATTTTGAAACTGTAACAAGTAATGTGGACTAACAACATTTTTTCTTTGAATAGAGGAATATTTGAATACCTGAGAAGAAATTTTAAGTAAAATGAAATAAAACATGCAAAGACTTGAAAAGATAAGGATGTGGTTGTCTGATGCAACAGAGAAAGAGGAGTCAGGGTTAGGAAGCAAAAATGGGATGATGGCATTAAAGTGACAGAAAATGATCTCTGTGGCCATTAGCCACAAACTGCATGTCAATAGTTTTGAACTTCTGCATATTAAAGTAATCAGTGTTCTAGCTAAATTGAAAATTATTTTACCACCATGACAGAGATGAAATCAAAGGAGGAAGTGTGGGATGGTTTTGAGGTTTAGTTTCACTGTCAAACTAATTAGCTAATTTCCAAATCTTCATGTGACGAAATCTGGTGAATCTCTTCAATTGGTATTCGGTTGCATTATCCGCTCCTTTCTTTGTTGGAAAGCTAAAGAGTGTTTTATCAATCTCAGTATTTAAATAATTAGATCCAAATCAATAGCGATGCTAACTTGTTATTATGGACTAATTTATTAATTATATTGTCTATTTTAGTGTGAAAAGTAATTTACAGTTAATCAAGATTTTTAAACTGATACTGTGTCACATCTATTTCAATGTGCGACATGAGCCCAAACTAACGGGAATTTGGCAGATATCTACCAATGAATATAAAAGTAAACCAGCTCCCTGAGTTAACCTTTGTGTATCATATTGCATTCCAATTTAATCATGGAAAGCTGCTAAATGTCCCGTGGCAGCTAAATCATGTTTGTGCTTAGCTGTTGAGAAGATGGTCTCACTACACATCACAGAGAAGGGAACGGAGACAATGGGGAGCTAGAATTACCTCGAAATTCCAGTGTAGGCCTGGACACATCTCAGTTCTTGTGCCTCCAGTACTAACAGGATTATTACAAACTTCAGATGAGGAGGAAAAAAGAGATGCCACGGTCTTCACAAACCAGACATGCTGAGTTGACACAGAAAGAAGGCTGGGGACACCAGCCAGTGGTAAAACCACTGTGTACATTACTTCCCTGCTTGCAGAAGCACTATACCTGTCTTTGGAAAACTGACAGAAGTTAAGACACTGCGAAATCGGAAGCTGTTGCATGAACTTTATGGATAATATACATAACTTCTGGCTGCTGCTTTTGTTTTGTTTTGTTTTGTTTTTTGCATAACTTGCTGTAATAATAATCTGAAGGACACTTTCTGAATGAACTCATGAAGTTATTTCAAGTTTTCCAAAATTAAAACAGTACAAATGACAAGTCCTTTGAAATTTTTCCTCTTTGGATTAGTACGGGCAGGGTCAAGACAACCAGGCACACGGAAGATATGAAATTATAAAGAGATCAATCCTGGCCTCAGAGGGAATCAGTCATCTTTGATGAAAGAACTGACAGAAGTCTGTGACTAAAGAGGGATCTGAAGAGTTTTGAATCTGCTAGGATACCCTGTGGAAGATGAACAAATTCGTGAGAAAGTAGGCTTTAAGAGACATTTTCTTTGAGACCTCTTTAATCTGAGTGAGTGGTGCTTTGCTTTGTAAGAGTCAATAGGATAATCTCAACTCTGAGCCATTTAACTCCACAGCAATGACCTGCGGCTGTCTGAAGTTGGAGAACTGCGACTGAAGGAAGTAGATCAGGGATTTTCACGCTAAGAAGGAGCTATCTAGAGGCCTGAGATCCAAATGGGCTCCTTCGAGTCTGGTCAGAGGCTGGATGGAGTTAAGAATTGTGAGAAGGACTGCTCTGCTCCCTGGTTCTGCCATTTATAACTTGCTCCACTTCTGACCCCAGGGCAACACAGGTCAGGCCAGAGGGGCTTCCTCACCCTAACACCACAAGCTCTGGAAACACTCTATCTGTAAAATGGTCCCATTCCTAAGAGCGCAAGATCGTGCCTGTAGTTTCCTTAATTGAACTATTTACAGTTTCCAGCTGCACAGTGTTTGTTTTCCACTCTGTTATGTAACTAATGGATTACAGACAAAGGGATTGGAGATAAACTTGGAAAAGTGTCCAGTTTTGTTCTGGAATTCTTTCTTTGTGCAACAGTATAATTCTGTGGCAATAAAATAGTGTATTACAAGGAGTTCAGATGAAGACATTGATTTTTCTGTTTCGTTTTAGAGTTATTAAAGTTGATTGAATGGAAATTGTATAGAACAGTTCTGGGGGGGAAAAAAAAAAAAAAAAGGGCATCTTCACAAATGGTATTGGTCATCTATTAATCTTTTGGGGCATTTTCCCCTACCTGCAAAGCAAGTGTCACGATAATTTATGTCAAAGAGCTTCCTAGGAAGCGCTTGCAAAATGTTTTGGAAATCTTAGGTGCAACCTGTACTTGAACGCTCTATTTAAAATTCGGAGTAACTTAAGTGTTGGCTTAAAAAGCATAGAAAGTATATCCTTGAGGAAGTAGCTGGCTCGCAGAATTTTTTAAAATGTCGTTCTGCATGAACAACAAAACGACAAGCCCTCCCGCCCAAACTCCGAGAGCACGATCAATACCGAAGCCCCGTGAGCTGTTTATTGAGAAGGTTAGAGCGCACACCTGGGCCAAGCCCTCAGGCTTCCCCGCCTCAGCCGAGCAGAACGAGCTCCCCAGGAGACGGGTTTTCGGCAGCAGGCCTCTCCGCGGGCTCCCGCCGCGGTTTCAACTCCCGAGCGCCGAGCCCGCGGCTCCGGGGGCTGCCGGCGCCCGCCCCGCCCCGCGCCCCGCCCCGCGCCCCGCCCCGCGCCCCGCCCCGCGCCCCGCCCCGCGCCCCGCCCTCCGGCCGGCCCTGCCGCGCGCCCCAGCGCGCATGCGCGGCGGGAAGAGGCGGGCGGGGCGGTCCCGCGCCTCAGCACCGCCCCCGGCGCACGGCGCGAGGGTTACGCACGTCCGCACGTCGGCGGCGCAGGGCCCCGCCCCGCTGGCGACACCCACCGCCGGGCGCGGGGAGGGGGCGGCCGCGGGGCCCGGGCGGCGCGGCGGGGGCCGCGGGCGGGGGTATATGGCGGCGGTTCTGTCCGCCCTGGCTGCCAGGCTCTCCCAGTCGGCCGCGGCCAGGTCCTACGGGGTGTTCTGCAAGGGGCTGACTCGGACCCTCCTCATCTTCTTCGACCTGGCCTGGAAGCTCCGCATCAACTTCCCCTACCTCTACATCGTCGCCTCCATGATGCTGAACGTGCGGCTGCAGGTGGGCGGCGGCAGGGGGCGGGGAGGACTCGCGTCCCGGCTCTCCGCCCGGCGGTGCCGCCGCTGGGCGCGGGGGAGCGGCGGCCGCCCGTTCCCGGGGGTGGCGGCTCGGCAGCCCCTGTCGCCTCCCTCCGAGTAGCGGTAAAGCGCCGCCGGACGCGTCCCCTGGGCTGGGCTGGGGCGGGGGGAGGCCGCGGCGCTCCCCCGTGTCGCTGGGATGCGGCTCTGGAGACTCGCCTTTGCCTGCCTCCAGGGGTAAGGACCCCGGTACGCTGCTCGCTCCGGGCGTCAGCAGCACACGTGCCGCCGCCTCACCTCGAGTTCCTCCGTGTTACTGAGCCATCGTTAACTTAAAGACAGGCGATACATTGTGAATATGTCCACCTTGGTAGCACACCCCTGACACCCTCTAAGGAGCTAAGAAAATAATTTCTTTCATAAGGTGTTGTGTTTGTTTTTTTTTTTTAAGTCAAGAACGATTGTAGGAGGGAAAACAGTGGAGATAGTTTTAAATAGTGTCACTGCATGAAAATGACAGTTCAAATTTAATTTCCATATCTCCTGTCTTAAGCCTGTTTCTTGAAAACATGGAACTCCCTAAAACAGCTTTGACCTAAAGACATGTGAGGCTCTCACTCTTTGTCAGGTTGAAGTTTCATTGGGTTTGTGATGAAATAAAAGCTTTACTTTTAACTTAACTGGCAACAGAAGCAGGCCATGGACTATCACAACAAACATCTTTTCTGGCCACAGATTGGACGCTTTCTTTGTGCTCATAAACGTAACTGTAATGAAAGCTTTGGCAGCTGGCTAGTGTCCAGGTGCTGAAAGACAAGTCTGGCTGCAGTTTGTGACTTGTTAAAGGTAAGTTGAAATGGGAGGAGATCGTGTCTCATATTTTTATTTTTGGGACTCATCCTACAGTTCTGAAGCTTGAAATTGAGCCACGCTGCCAGGAGTTGTACACGTAGCTTAGTAGCCATGGTGGCTGAAAATGCTTTGCCTTTTGCTTGTTATCTGTGCTGGTACATAATAGTTCTCTTGTATCAACATCAGCTTGTCATTTGATTACAATACAGCCAATACCCTGTAACTGTGCCAGTGCAGCCAGTCTGACCAGTTCCCTTTGGGAAGCTGTGCATGGCACACTGCTGGTTTCCAGCACTGTGTATCTGATTTCAGAATATTATTTTAATATTTGTTTTTAATGTTAAGCCTCTAATCAGTTACGGTCTGCATTTCTACTGGTTGAGGAAAACAGTACTGTTACCCAGCAAATCTCTAGCTTCTCATTTGCTGACTCACATTGATGCCTGTTACCAAAAGAGAGTTTGTAGCAGATTAAACTGAAACTACAGGAGAAGGTTTAAATGTGGGTATACTTCCTACCTCCTTGGATGTGCTCAAGCAACCTATAGGGAGACTTGTGTGTTTGGACTACTCTTACTTTCTGCAGTTGGGTTGTTCTTTATGTTAAAGATTTTTAAATTTTTTTTTTTTTATATGCCAGACACCAAGAAACTGGGATATTAGTGTAATACATTTCTGCTTTTTTTTCTGTTTAGGTCCATATTGAGATCCACTGACTTGGGACTTCCTGTGCTGCTTGCACTGTATGCTGCAACTAGAGTCAATCACAGACGTCTTCAAATTCAGCCTGTTGTGAAACAGCAAAGTTATGCTCGTCTTCTCTAGGACTATGAAGAAAGATTTAAACAAGAAACAAGTATGTGATGGTGGCCCATATCATCACAAGGCAACAGCTCACCTGACGCATGTGCATTCCATGTTGAACATTTCTCAAAATCATAGAAGTTTACAAGAATTATTTTATTTTAAGACCAGGAATTGTTCTCTCATTAATACTATACCTCTGCCTTCTGCTGGCAAGGAAATGACTCTGAGTTTGAGTGAATCAGCAGGGAGGAACTCAAGTGCAGCTGCTCCTTGGAAGGATTCATTTCATTTGCATTTTTCTTCTGGGAAAGACAGTCTTGACAGGGTTTCTCACTGCATTAACAGAATTTCAGTAATGGGCTGGCTGGAGAAAGCTTGCAGTTTTGCTGAAGACTTTAGCTCATGCAGTCCAGGAGACAACTTTGTATGTTTTGCACACTTCTGGCTGGGAAATTTGCAGTGTAATAAAACCCTACAGTTTCTGGAGTTAGAAATGAGCAGTAGCAAAGAGAATGAATCGCAGCTTGCATTTTGTAAAGAGATGGAGCTTGGTGGGCTTCCTGATCTCTGTTCTATTCCAGTTGCCTCACTGAACGAGTATGCTATGGAACTCTTGAACAATCAGAAACCCTGTTTTTTGATTTGTTACTTAAACCTTGTATCTTCAGAGCCAGCACTTGGATACAATCAAATGCTTTCAAATATAGATTATGTGATTAATAATTTTCACATCATACAGCTAGTAACTTCTGTGCTAGCTTTTGCACTTAGCAGGTGTCTCATATGCAGTAGTGAAGGTAAAAAAGTACTAAGATTTTAATAATTATTTTTAACATTAATAGACACTTAACTAAATAGCAGAGACAAGGTTACAGTTCAGGTTTTAGTGAGAAGTAGACAGCTAAAGTAAAAATTATACTTCTGTAATTGCCAGTAAAACTGGCTGCTGGAAGCATAGGGACTTTTTTTGGAAGGAATACCTGCATCTGCGTGGAAAGAACTTCTTAATCTCAAAAATCTTTGGGACTTCTGGAGGTCTGCTGTTAACACTAGACTAGAACCCAGTGTGATTGTTTAGCACATATCCTTTGTTTACTTAAGGGTTTGTATAAGCAGAGTGTACTGGCTATTATTTACAACCACTTCCAATGAAACTGTTTCTTGTAGAACCGAATTCCTGCTCTGAATCCAACAGTAACTAATGTATCAGTCCTTAAACACTTTGAACTGGAAAGGTGTTGGGAGGGTGATCTTCAATACAGCATAATTCTCAGCAGTGTTCCTTTTCACAGTACTGCTCTAATTTAAACAATATCTCATGAGCTTTATTGTGCTACAATAGATGCTATAAACAATTCTCTAAAAGAATGTTTTCTTTCCTTGAAAAAGTGATCGTTATCACTGAAGCATAGTAATTATTTCTTGGCCTGTTGACTTTGGCTTTGGGACAGACTTCTGACAACAGGGTTTGGCAAAAACTGGAGCAGTAATGTTGGAATCAGTAGAGCTGCTTGTGAATAAGAATTTGCAGGAATAGGCTCCCATGGGCATTTAGATGAAGAAATTAATTGTGCAGTAGGTCAAAATTTGAACAGTGTCCAAAATTCTCTACAAGGGACTTGGTATAGGTGGGCTTAGTGTGCTCCAGGGGCTTGCCTGAAGAGGGAAGTATTGATAAGTGAGTTAGGATGCATCATCAGCTCACCCTGAGTTAGAAGTGAGGACTTAATGCAGAGTAAAGTCATGCCAGTGATTCACACACCCAAGTATCCTTTTTGCTAGCTAGCTGCATTTTGGAAAGAGAGTGAGTGATGTTGCATTTAGTTTGAACTGAATTCACCTGGAAAGCCAGTAGAGTTTCTAATGTGGTGGTTGGTTGGGTGTTGGCACACTTCTGTAGAAAACACCTTGATCATGAAGGTGAGATGCTGGTTATCAGTTTTATGAGGAAATATGTTGGATTTTTTTACTGCTATTTGAGTCCTGAAACTAAGATATACTACTTGTTATGTTAAATGATATGTTGTGGTTTTATTATCCCTATTGGTTGGCTATTTCTTCTGGATGTTAGAAGAGAGAAAAAGCCATTTACTTTAATTTAGAAAATAACTTTTTACCTGGTGTGTACTTTTATTAATTATTTAACTTTTAGACTTTTGATGACATGATTACCTGTCACAAAATTACCAAATCCTGCAAAATAATAGGTTATTATATACTGTAAGTAATTGTTTTGACAGCAACAATTTCCTCTTAGTCAAGCCATTCATGCTATTCACTCCCACCTCCACTGCTGCAATTTATCACCATTGCAGTGGTATTAACACGAGATTAACAACAGATTGCTGAAGCAATGTGGATCTGAAACCCCAAAACATCAGAAACAAATATACTTCTCCAAAAGTCTGTGGCTTATTTGAGTTATGGTGTTAAGCTGTTGTGTGCATACAGCTTGACCCAAAACAGGCACTTGGCAGAACTGAGGATAGAGGAATGAAGGTGGGGAGGTGTTGGAGCCTGTTTAAGATGGCTTGACTGCTAAAGAAAACATTGTGCAACTGCATCTTAATCTCTATAACTATATAGGTAAAGAAATGTGCTCTTCTGTACAGTGAGCTTTTTTTTTAAGTTGCACATAAACACAGTCCTGCATCTACAGCTGCATTTACTTCCTATATGAAGACTCAGTTGGCACAGTTGTACCTGTAGCTGGTACTTGAGACCTTGTCAGTTCAGCTGAACGGTTTGGCCTGGAAGATTTTTCTACTCTGCTGTTCCCAAATTATGTAATTTGGGAACCACATATTTAGGGAACCATAGTCATATACAACAACTTGTAGGTGATATTGTCAGGTTAATAGGCAAGAGGAGTAGCTAAAGGCATAAAAGTATTAATCCAGTTTTTAACAGAGCTATTTTACAGGGGAGGGGGAAAAAAAGGGAGGGGAAATGAAGCATGAGAGAAACCACCTGTAAATTAGAATTTAAATGTGGGTACACTGGGGTACTAAGGGTTGTCTATCTACAAGTCTGTGCAGAAAGGGATCTTGGAACTTTGAATCACATTATGTATCACAGTCCTGTTTTAAGCAAAATTTTCTTTGAGTAGCCTTTAATCACTTATTACAGGATCACTTTAAATACAGATACAATGCAGCAAAGCAAAATGATGGATTTTTTTGTGTATATGTATATTGAACATAAGATATAAAGAATATGTCTTAAGTGAGTGGATTTAATCCATTTTAAGATAGTGTATGTACTTTGCCTTGGATTTTATTACTTAAAACGTAAAAGGTAGCTTTCTAACTTGAACATTCCTTCTGAAATTCAAATAAAGGATAGTTTGGTATGTTAAAATGTCATGTAATATACTGCACTTTAAGCTTGGGGAGGCCATTAATTGAAAGCACTGTTCTTGCACTAATAGAACTGTTTGACTGGCAGTGACAATGCTCAAATGGCTTTTACTGTCTGGGGGGAGAATAGTGAACCAGAAGGATGGCAATCCTTTGATAAGGTACGTAAATCAAACACTATATGGTTTAGACTACTGTTCTCTTCCTACAAACGTTTTGATATCTAAAAAGATGGAAGGTGTCTCAGCTAAGAAACAGTTTTCACAGCGTTTTGTGGCTTCAGTAAGTTAGCTGTGGAAAGGTTTTCTGAGTAAATATGCCATTAGGGCTGAGACTGGCTTGGATGATTATTATAGTACAGAAGAATAACATTTTTAGTAGGGGTAAAGGACCTTTATACTGAACCAGAAGTTGCCTTCTTATTTCCAGTTCCTCTCATCTTGCTCTTCTCTTGGTGTTGGAAAGAGGTATTTCTAAGCAAAATGTCAGGGTTCTACTAAACAACTCATGCTTTCTGAAGTTTCATTGATTAGTGTCCAGATTCGTCCTGCACTACATAGCACAGAGTTCTATTTCTGCCATTAGAAAACAAATTAAGTAAGAAAATATTCAGTATTTAGAGAATTGCCTAGTAGTTTCCCATAAATGTACATCTGAGTGGAAATTTACTATATGGTGTATTGCTTTGAAAAAAAAAAACCAACAAATGTATGCACACAGAGCTCTGCATGTAGATAAAGTGTTTTATCACTGATGTTGGAATGCTTATGCAAATGCTTATTTACTTTCTGACACTACAACGCAAAATGCAGTAGAGATGGTGTTGTACTTCTCAGTGTGATATTAGCTAGTGCAATCTTTAAACTGTCTCATGGTGTATGACAATGCACACATAATTTCTATCCATAGACCTTATTTAGCCTTTTGCTTTTTCAGTGTTGGGTTGTTTGTTTTTTTTGTTTGGGGCTTGGTGTTTTGTTGTTTTGGGGTTTTTTTGGTGGTGGTGTTTTTTAGGACTGTGAAGACTGCACTTTCTTACACTTTGCCAAAGTTTGCTTGCTTTCTGCTTTTCTCCTCCCTTGCCCCTCCTTATAGGTATACACACTTGTAATTTTTGGAAGAAGGTCTGTATGTACTCTCCTAATTTATCATCTTATTGTCTACCTGTTCCTTTTGGTTTTGTGGCTTGGTCTTACCTGTATTTGCCTTCTCTTCTCTCCCTGTCACTTCTCAGCATAAGCATATGTTGATATTCTGTTTCAGAAACACTCCCCTGTAATTAATTATGCATAAAAACCTGACAGAAACCATGTAGAGATGTGAGTGAGCATCCATAGTCTGTCACTAGGGTGTGTGACAAGTGGTATATCTGACAGAGCAATAGGTATTCAATGTGACATATTTCTGCTTTTTCTCTTCAAAACAGCTGTTTTGCTTAAAATATAATATTTAATTTAAATTTGTAGTACCTCTGTCAGCTGAGAATTGCAGCTAGAATTTGTATCAAATACACCGAGGTAAGAACTTAAACACACTAGCTTCAATATTCTTCAGGTTTTTAGGTTAATAGTGTAACTTTCTGAAAAAATCACATTAATGTACTCTTAAGGTTTTGAAACTTTTTTTTTTCCAGGAGTGCATAGAATAAAACATGTTCTGACACTTGTTTCTGTGGTACAGTCAATAACTGGGGGGAAAAAAACCCCCAAAACTTTTTAGGATTTTTAAAAAATATTTGTGATGAATCCACTTTCAATATCTCGGACTACAAAGCCTGTAATCCTCAAGGAAGAGTTGCATTTGGTAGAACTTTCAAATAAACAACTTTGCCTATGAAAATACTAGTATTTATGATCAGCTCAATTAAATACAAGGACGTAGATATCGATCTGCTGATGGTGTGAAAAGAATAATATAGAAGTGCTAGAATAATGCTATCCTTTACCACTCTGCATTAAGTAAATCCTGTTGGTGTGCACTTGAAATTAATCCTGTGTTGCACTCCAAAATCTCAATTATCCTAGTCTTTTTGGAATTGGTGATAAAAGAGTCAGACCAAGTAGATGGTTCATTTGTTGTTAATGATGAAATAAATTTAAAAGCTAAAACATTTTAGAAAATGGCCTGAGAGACTTCCAGAAAGAATATTTGCCTTGAAGAGGTCCAGTTTATTTCTGTGATCTCAATATATTTATAGCCTGTTTTGCAACTCTCTTTTCTTCCTTCTTTGTGGAAGATTGTATAAACCTGATGGCAAAAACTGTTAAAACCCAAATTTGTAAAATTAAAGCACACTGATACTTTTCTGTTTTGTAGTCAGTTTTATCTAGTATCAAAAATAAAAATAACTAGATGTAATTTAAGCTTTCTTAAAAGTAAGTAAATCTAATGCTTAGTGCCTGATGTATTACTTGAAGTTGAGTGTTCCATGAACTTCCTTGAAAATGGGGCCTGCTACCTGCTGGTGACTAACACTAACTTTAAATGCTGACACTTAATACTTCCTGTGAACTGTGATGTTATCCCTGCAGAACAATTTTACTTTATGGCCTTGGTCTTTGGCCCTAATTATTTTTTTTTTTTTTATTGCAATGTGGGAGATGGAGAAGGCTGCCACAAACCATTTTTGTTTGTTCCAGAGAAAGATGTTTACAAATTTGTATGTATTTTTAGAAATTTATTGTAACACTTTTTAACTTGAGAGGAGTTTCCACAGTAAACTTGAAACCTGTTGTCCTAATGAGGTGAATACAGACTTTTGAATAATATGGAGTGCTATCTAAGCTTCCAGAAGCTGTTGATTGTGATGCTGCTCACTTATACCACAGGAGGGAGTTAAACATCAGTCTTTTAAGTATTTTCAGTTAGGGCATCGTTTTTTTCTTAGTACAGTGCATTTCAGGTTATAAGTATGCCGACTTTGTCTTATGGATTGTCACTGCAAATAGGTTAATGTACAAAATCAATACACGGCAGTAATGTATTGTAACTGTTTACAATTGAATTCTGAGTACCAATTGGTGGGTTTTATCAAGCTATTTAAAAACAGAAATAAAAATCTTTTTCAAAATTATGTTTTGTCTGTGCTCTACAAAAGAGCTAGTTTTGGTGCTTCTCATTGCAATTTTTCACTGTATAAATTGTACAGATGTAGTTAAAGAGATCTTTCTGACTATATTCAGATAGTGAGTGGTTTTTTTCAGACATAGTTTGAGAGCTGTCTGTTTACTGAAAGAAATTCAAAACCTGTCTGAGAATAAAAAGGCTAAATACCTTATGCTTGCCTTTGGAAACTTGGTATTTGAGCTCTAGGCTAGCTTAATCATGTTAGCCACCAATATTCATTCATAGGCATTTTCTTTACATGCTTTTTTTTGTGCCACGCCTTAACAAACCAGTTACCTTGGAATTGCATTGAATGTATTTCCTAACCAACTAGCTCTAATCTTGCATCAGAGTTTCATTTTACAAGGGAAAAGGAAACCATGCTAAATATGTAGAAAGGCCACAGGAACTCTCTTGCATATGTCAGGATAACATTAATGGAGGTTTCTCTTCAGAGTTAGAATCACTACAGTATTAACAGATGTGTCAGACCTCTTGTTTTTGCTGAACAAAGTATTTACATTAAAGGAGTGGAATAAACCTGTATCTTCTGCTTAATGTTGAGCATTAAAAAACATTAAAAAACCCCCAGAAAACCCTCACTTTTTAGATCTCTCTTCTGAAAGCTGCTATCGTGACTTTTTGATTTTTGACTCAAAAGACATAATTCATTTACAGTTTCTGTTTGATCTCAGGATCCCTTGATGCCGCAAGTGATACACTTTGAGAAAGTATGTTATTGTTATGTGCTGTGTTTATTCTGAAAAGAAATAGTATTGACAACCCTGAAGAAAAGGCTGATACCTTCGGTACAAAATTAGTGTGTACTGTTTTTCTTAATGATGAATGCTGAGTATCTTTCCCCTCAAAACATGGGGTTTTTTTTTTTTTTTCTGTTACCAAAAAAAAAAGTGAATGTGAAGGAGAATGAATGTAATCATTTAATAAGTTCTGTGAAGTTTTGGCATGAGGTTAGGCATCCACAGTTAAAGTGCTATCAAGATGCTCTCTGCACTTCACTGAAGATTGCTCATTGCTTCTGCAATTCACATGGTACATACTGAAGTAATAGTTTCTAACCTGTTTGGATGCCATTGATTTTCCAGCCACCCCACTGTGACACTAGTGTGACCTAGCCTTAATTACTCAAGCTGTCATCACTTTCAGATGGTTTATCAATAATTTTTAATATATTTATATAAAAGGGTATGATACCCGCAGTACATGAGGATCTTCAAGGAACTTCGAATAGTTTTGCAAATAAACTCAGGAATAGACATGTTACCACATGCATATCCAAATCTCTTCCTATTGGGATTTGAATTCAGATTCAAGTTGGGGACATACGACTTTGTCTTTGTCCATCTTGTACTATAGAGTTTTATGAGAGCAGCTAATAGGTACAGGAACAAAAGTTCCTCTATGCAAATCTGAGACTGCCAGAGGGCCTTTTAGCAATTTAGACCAACCACAACATGTAGCTCTTCAGTACATTTCTCAGCTCTTGCCTTTCTGGCAGATATGATAGAAACTTAAAATTAATAAAAACCACCCTTGAACCAAACACAGATAACAAAGATTCTGCTGAAGATACATTTCTTAAGGAGATAATTTTTTAAAAGTGGATGGAGTGCTTTACCTTTCATTAAAAAAATATTGGATGGGGGTCTTGTAATCAAGAACTATGGTGTGTTTGTAAAAATCACGTTACAAGATGCAAGTATTAGGAAGTGCTATATCTATTTGTTACCACAAATATTTTCTGGACATGTCAAAATACTCCTTTACTTATCTTTAACCTCATAGTTCAAAGAAAAGAAAAAAAAAAAAAAACAAAC
Organism: Athene noctua; assembly: GCF_965140245.1. Lineage (NCBI taxonomy): Eukaryota > Metazoa > Chordata > Aves > Strigiformes > Strigidae > Athene > Athene noctua. Next base: position 11,245,223 of record NC_134051.1, on the reverse strand, counting down.
ACATTTTGGAATTCTTTCAAGTATTATGCATTGTTAAAAGTATCCCTAAGGGCAAAGGACCAAAATCAACACAGAAGTTAAATGCTCACCTCTTGCTCATTGAACAAAAATGACAAGCAGGATGTTTTTGATGCTCCTTTCTTGGGGGGCTAGCGGCTGGAGCTCTTAATCACTTCAGATGGAAGTTATTCACAAATGACCCTTCTCAGCTCAGTAATCCTGTCTTGCCTTGTATAATAAAAAAAAAAAAAAAATCTTTTCTACAGCAGAAATTCCTAAATTGCCTTTCAGATCATCGCTTTGCATTCCAAGTACTGCACACAGAATGCAAGCATGTATGACCTGCTCCACAGTTAGAATAGTTACATTTCCCATTTCTGGTCTTTGCTCCCCTCCTTAGATATAAAAACATTTAAGATTAGAAAACCAAAAATATTTTTAGGATACTGTATAGCACCTTTCTAAGTGCTTGCTTGTACAACTTTAGGTGTCTGTCACTTTAGGTCAGGTTTGTAGATGTTGAATTTTCTATCAGGCTGAAAATCAGGGACTACAAAAACTAGATTCACTTGTCAAGACAGAATGAAAATTCAAACCATTTTCAGAGTTGGACAGCCTTCTTTTATCTTCTGTTCCCTCTGGCTGCTTTCTGAGTGAGAACATCTGTACAGACTATAGCAGGTTTCAAGTCCTTCACTTTGATATACAGTGTGTGTTCCCAACAATCTGTTGTTAAAATAAAAGCTGTCTAGTGTTGTTACTGTCAAACATCATTTTCAGAGCTCTTCCTCACAGTTTCTTTCTGGTTTATAATCATTCATTCGTAGTTGATAACAGTATCTTCTGATTTCTTTCTATTCAGCTAAACTACTTACTTGCCAATGCCAGCAAGCTAGAAGTCTGTGGAGATTTTCATCACTGGATGTTTTGTTATGGTCAGTTTGTCAAGCTTCTTCACTACTTGCTCAGTTTACACTGAATGCTAATATATTTTCATAAAGTATCCATAAGGCATTGTAGCTATTCCTGAATGGATTATTTAGCAGTTTCTCTTTCCTCACATCGGAAGTGTTTTTTCTGAAGGCCTCTATTGAAACAGCATTGTCCAAAGGTTTGATTCTATTTTGTATATTGCTATTTTTACTATAAAAGAATGCTTTTAACAGTGAAGTACCTCTGGTAAATCTTCCTTACTCACATGTGGTTGTTAAATCCATCAGCTGATCTGCCTGGGAGGGAACTGCACTTCTGCCTTGTAGCAGATGACATACACAAGATGACCCTTCTCAACCTCACATATAAAACCTGAGAGGTAAGGAATGAACTCAGGGGGGGAAATAAAAGACCAAGGAAAAAAAGTGTTTTGAACATATTCTTGGTTTAATTTTGATAGGTCATTTTGCCAGAAATGTGGAGTGAGAAGAAGTAAATTACAACTTGAGACAAGAGGCAACATAGATACGATCTGATTTTTCCCTCTAACAGGAACTCTTGTCAAATAGTTCAGATTCCATGTAGGGGGCGGGGTTAAATAAGGACTGGAAATGCGCTCAGAGGAAATAAAAAAGCACAAGTATTTTACATCCGTTTTATGGAAAAGGAAAATGACACTTCTACTGTTTTCCCCTGAGTTATTTCTGTTGTCCTTCCAGTCCTACATATACCTTATAATAATGCAGAACTAGAAGGTGAAGCAGCCAATTAAAAATGTGAGGAAAGCAAGCAAGGTTTGGGGTTTTTTTTTGCATTTCAGAAAGTGTAATCAATAAGAAGAGAAATCTGATAGTAGGATTTATCTGTTTAAGTAACTTAGAGTGGTTTTAGTAAGACAAATCACAGCTTCAATCCTGTAATCCAATCACAGAAGATCAGTACTGATGTCTAGCCTTGTTGACTTAATCAGAGCTCTGTAGGCATGAGAGGTCCCTACGTGAACCAAACTACAAGGTCTGGACTTGTGTGTTTTATGGGATTATCCTTAAATTTAGGACAGGTTAAAAGTCCAGGCCTACTGACAGTATAGTCAATGTGAATCTTCCCACCAATTCAAATGGAGACAATACCATGTTCCTGAAGTGCTTTGAAATTTATTGCATACTTTCCAAATACTGTACTCCTCATAGAAAAACAATCTTAAAATAGAAGTGTATTTATTCTGAAACAAAGAATCAGCATTTAGTAACTGAGAACTATCAAAATAAAATACACAATGTCCAAAGTTACAGCATACTGGATGGTCTTCTAAAACAGAGAAAACTCCCAGGAATTCCATTTGTAAAGTGGTATAATATTCTACTTCATTTGAATGAATACATTTATAACAGCTTTTGCTATGAATTTTTACATAGCTTTAGTCACTCTTGTTTTCTAATTTTAGACATTCTCACATGAACTGCACAAAGTCATTGTTAACAAGGTTATTCCAGCTTTTTATGCAAAGTAAGTGTAACTTCGTTGTTTTCCTGGAGTATTAAATTTTAATTTTTTTTGTTTCTCAACTACACATTGTTTACTTGTGATATGCTGGGTTTTTCATTACTTTGTTTAAATTCAGCTGCTTGATGGTGGTGCTGCAATAAACGAAATAGAAGTTTCATATTTTTATCTACTACTAATGATCAAGAAAATATATTGGACTATCTTCTTGAAATGGTGAGTTAATGAAGTCACACCAAATTCCATTAATTAGAAAGTCCTTACAAGAAATTAAGGCTGTTAGAAGAAATGTGTATGAAAAAATATTTTCAGAGCAATTTTTCTTTTCACAGTTTAAATCACAACAAATCCTGCTTTCAAATTACTTTGACAAACATTGTTATGTTGTAATAATTTCTTGTTATTGTACAGAAGAATCCGCAGTCAGTTTCTCTCAGTTATTCTAAGGGGTGTTGTGACTGACACACACATCAGCAGAGTAGTGATAGAGTGTCCCCTTGTAATTTCTGCTTAGCATAGCATAAGGCACCCCAACTAATAGTACCTTCAATAATTCAGGGAGAATTTTACATGACATTTTTAAAAGGTGCTGTTATTACTGTTGGCTTTATTAAAGAAGTACTACAGAAGTGTTAAATAATTGCTGACTGTTAGCAGAAGGAGAGGATAAATTGTTTTAATCGGGCAGATTCCAAACTCACAGGTGGAGTCTCCATCTAAACTTTTGCTAATGAGCTTTTTAAGGAAATCAAAAAAGAATTCCCGTTATTCAACTGATTATTGAACACGAGTGGACATGCCTCTGTTCCAAACTGGACTGAAACCAATGCAGTATATCCACAGCAGCTTTGCAGCAGCCTTCAGAGTCTTTTGCTCATCGTACTCCCAGCATACCTCTAATCTTGTGATCTAGAGATAAAAGACCATTTCAATAACATATGTAGTTTTTCTGACTGCATATATATAACCATATATAAATATTTACATATAAACATACACATGCATGAATATCTTTGCTTGTTTACCTCACGAATAAATTTCTGCTTATGTGCTTTCCATAAATGGTAAAAGGTCCAGCAGCAAAGAATGGAAACACATCCCTAAGTGCTACATTAAGCATAGTAAAAGCATACAATTTTCTGTTGAATTATTCTGGAATTAATATAGATAATCCAAAATTCCAGTGTGATAAAGATACTGCTTTACTTATTGCCTATGGTCAGCATTCTGGAATAACTTCATTTGGTTAGCAGTTCAGATTTCTGAGAAGACTCCTTTATCTGCATTTATCTGTCATTACTTGCAGTTTCATAATTAATAAATTATCTCCTTTCTAATAGTTTCAAGACAGCTTTTTATGATTTTAGCTGAAGAATATGAAGATTTTATCTCTTTTTAACTCATAACTTATATCTCAGCTATACTAAACTAGAATGAAATACAAAAAGGGGACCTTAGTACAAATCATGCAGAAAGTCCAGACCATTTCAGGAAAAAGCAGCAGCTAGAAAAAGCACTGTCAGGCTACTGTTCTTCATAAAGAGTAAATCTGGAAATTCTGTAGAAGCAATCAGGACACCAAAGATTCAAATATATGACATGCCTAAAAGTACTTCATGGAAACATTTAACTTATGGAGGAGATAACCATTCTTGTCAACAAGTTAAAAAAGGTTTTCACTGTGAGAGAACGAGACATTATTAAGAATATAAATAGTACTCAGATAACAGTCTATTTATTTTGCAAATCTGATGAGGATGTTGAAAAAATGATGTTTGTTTTAATTGTAGTTATCTGCTATCTTGTTTTTCAGGTTTGGAGTCTTCCATACATTTCGAGTTCCAGAAAAGCCTTATAGATGGGAATAAAGAACAAGGGCTTGATTTTCTTAGTCATGAGAATTCAGCTCTGCTCATTATCCATCTTCTACTGAAATGGTTTCTCTTCTAGCAGGAATACCGGAATGCAGGCCTTACACAGGCCAGAGAGGAGAAAATATCCTTGCAGAAAATAATTCATTTGTTCTTAGCTGGTACAATAACTAAACTGAACATCCTAGATTCTCCTGCTTTTGAAGTGTTCTCAGTCAACAGTAGATTTCAAAAACTTTTGTGTGAAAAGTCTTTGTACTGTTACTTTGTATTGTTATTTCCTAAAGATTCCAGTTTTTCCTCACAAACATAGAAGAAAATGGAGAAGATACTCTGTTTAAAAAAAAATTTCTTTACCCAGTGTGAAAATGTTGAGAAATACACATTTACTTGAGTAAATTATCAATTAAAATTGTGCAGTAAATATTTTAAATATGTAAATTATTTTTCTATAAAATATGCTTTAATAGTTCTGCTGTTTTGAAAGCAAAAGATTTGCTTTCAAAATAGGTCTCCACCATCTTTGTTTAATTTTAGATATCTGGAAATTTTCTGCATCCTGCTGAATGGCACACCTGATGCAGGCATCCTTAGAAGAGAGCTTGCATCTGTACAACTGAGATTTCTGGTATTTGAAAATATAATGAAGCTTTTAAAGATACCCATAAAAAAAAAAAAAGGAAACAAAAAAATGTTTAATTGAATTACTTTGTAGGACATTAGTTTTTCAAATGTACCTACTGTATTTTGTACACTAAGTCAATTTTTTTTTTTTTACATTACATTGCCTGTTTTATCTGAAGCATGGCAATTTGCCAATCTTAGCTTTCAGTGATAAATTGTGCTATACAAAGCAAAAGTTTTTATATCTGAGGCCACTTCCTTCTGCTATTTTATCATCTTCCTGGTTTTGTCTGTTTTCAATAAATGCCTTTGTATTTTCACATCTTTTATATGCATGTATACACAGAACCTTTCCTCTGTATTAAAACTGATAGTTCCAAGTTGGTAAGGATAAAAAAGACAGTCTGTTCACTTCAATTTCATTGCACTAATATACTATATGGATGCTTTTATAGTACAGTGTTAAAAGATCTTAACATATATTAAAAATATTTCCTGAATCTGGGAGTGGGGTGGGGAAGCAGGGGTTGATGTTTCATAACAAGGTTTTAAAATGGAAATAATCTCTGGGTACAGCTATATTTGAGTACTACAGATTGACACATGAAGGCTGGGTTCTCACAGTGAAAATGCGTTATTTTAATGCATCTCAAATTTAAGCATACTGAAATATAAAATCTCAAAAGAAATTACAGTGGAGGCCAAACATCTCTCCTTCATCTGTCCCAAGAGGTTGAATATTTCTGCCCGAGGAGAAAAATCTAGAAAAGTCAGCAGTATGGAGAAGCCACAGATATCCCTGCACACACAGTGGAACCCAGAGAAATTTGAGTGAAGAGAGAACTGAATTAGGGATAGTCTGGGGAGAAGAACGAGATCAGAGGAAAAAAGTTGAAGTTGCAATGCAGCAAACTGGAGAAAAGCTTTTGGAACTTAGAAGAAAGAGAAGCTGTCCCTGACGTCACTGCCCATTGTAGCAGTCTGTCATTAATTCCTCTTTCCCACAAAAAACTGTTACTAAGGATGTAAGCTGCAAATCATCATGTACTAATCTTTTTATAAAGTCATTTTTTTGTTGTTCTGTAGACCTATTGTTCTTTTATAATTGTATTAATGGACTAAAAATAACAAGGGCAATTCCATCATACATAATTTACAATTTTGTTTCTTGAGAATAATTATTTTATACTGTTCTGATTGAGATCACAGAAATCCTTTTCTGACCACAGAGGTATAAGGTACCAAATTCATCCTTCATGTAACTGCACTGAGGTAAATGGAGTTACATAAGGAATTAATTTGACCTGTCTCCTCCATTTCCTTGGAAAAATTCTTTGTTTTAGTGCCTGCCAAGTTTTAACTTTGACTCTCCCTTGCTTCACATCTTCTTGTACTCAGAGACAGTTTTTCCTTCTTTAAGACTATGAAGAGAAATACAGCAGGAGAAAGACAATTAGGGTGAAGACCTGCTTTTTAAATTGAAAGTACGCTTTGATTATGGTAAGAAAATACCAAAGCATTTTTGCTTTGGTATAGAAGTGTAGGGATTATTCTTACATCCATGAGGATATGAAAGGAATAGAATAGTATGTATAGCCATGAGAGGGAAAGGATTTAAGTGACGTTTTTCTGCCCCAGACCCCGTGTGCTTCTTTTTAACTGCAGCAGCTGGAATAAAGACAGACATTTCTTGGTTAGAGACAGTAAGAATTTAAAATATTATATTATACATCACCTTTTAACAAAGAATCACCTCCCCTTTTCACCTGGACTCAACAGGAGATATGTATTAAAAAATAGCCTGTAAGAAAAGCTGAAGGCATACTCTCATGGGTATAAAACTGCAATTTCATGATACAATAAAATGTATCATGGATGTATTTTGGATGGCAACATGGCACAAAATTTTTTGTACAAATCCAACACAGCAATACAGAGTTATTTAGAAAACAAAACCCTCACAAAACAAGGAGTGAAGAGTGGTTTTACTCGTGATGATTTTACGTTAGAGTTGGTATCATCTGTCTTCCTGCTGCCTGTATAAAGCCAGGCTAAAGCTTGGTCTAAACAATGTAACTCATAGCTGGTAAATCTTGACAGCAATGCAATTATGCGGTCATATTTGATCTTGATCAATTTATTACCATCAGATGATCTAGTACTGCACAGATCAGATATTAACAAGCACGTAAGTCTGACTACAAGCACAGTCTGAGAAGGGCTGAGCATGAGGGATCAGGAAGTGAAATTGATGGAGAGTCTGTGGTTCGGAATAATGTTAGAATTATGCAGGGATATTGTCCCTACTGACAAAATAACTATCCAGCAGCCTGCCTGCTTGCTTTCCACACCATCTGTGTGTCAGTCTACCAATGCTGCAATTGTGCCAGTGCAACTGTTTGTGGGAGCTGAGTATGAACTTAATTGATGGAGTAATTCTGGATAAGAATTATTAGTTTAGACAGAACTTTTAAAATCTGGATTGATTGATCCGATTTACAGCATGGCTTCACAAACAGTTGCATGAACAGCTGAGAGGGCTCTAAAAGTCACAGTCATTAGCTGCCAGTTCCTGCTCCTGTCTAAATTTATGGTTCCATATTTATTAAATCCAGATTTGTGCACTGCTGACTAGCCAGCAGCAAGATTTGAGCCAGCTCATGTAGAGATATGCAATTGCATTTCAGAAGCTCACTGGTGAATCAACAAGAGCACCTGGTACTAACCCTTCTAACACGCTATGTCATGAGCGAGTCCAGCTTGTCACTTGGCTGCCATACGTACCATGGGATGCCAGCCCTGTGACACCGTGGAGGTGTTTAAGAAGGTTTCTCCAGGCAGGGAGGAGGAAGGAACTGCAGGGCCTTCCCTGTTATCAGCACTATTACAATAAATCCCTCCACTTCTGCCGTATGCATGCAGCTAGAGCACGACTCACGTACGGTCTGCAGCCCAGTGTAGGATGGATCAGGAATTTCAAATTCCCAGGCCTTGGTGAGACTCCAGAGTGGTATGTGATAATACATTTAACCATCCCAAGCTGGAGCTAGCTAGCAGAGGTGAATTCACAGACTGCTGCTACTGCTCAGGGTGTGAACAGAGTCTGGCCTTAATCAGTGCACTCTCCTTTTGAGATTTACTTTACATCAAGCTCTTCCATTTTCCTGATAGAAAAACCCTCTCAAGCTTCATGCAAAATTCCACTCATGATCTGTTTCAGCCCATGTCCTTTGAACCTCTTTCTGTTATTTTAGGCAGAGTTTTCATGCTAGAAAGCATCCTGTTTGTGTCTAGTACTATGCATAATTAATACAGGTAGAACAAGTTCTAATGCAAAGTATATTTCAGATAATAAGCATTACAGAGTTGGTGGATCTCCACAATTTTTACTGTGTTTGGTTTTCCTCACTGGGACATTCTGGTGTCCTTTACTCCATGAGTCACCAGTGGGCCTATCAGTGTTATACAATGGAAACAAACACTGACTTCCAAAGACAGTAATATTTGATGCTAGGAGTAGATTAAGCTCATTTAAAAGTCTTAAAAAACCCCAACAACCTCAAAATATGTCAAGAATTGGAATTTTAAATAAGCTGCAAATAAAATTCAAGATATGATTTAAAAGTTCATCTGGAGAAAAACCCATGCAAAATTCTTAGGAGAGAGGCATCTTTAAATTTGGGGATTTTTTACTATTTTAAGGGAAGGAGCTCCCTATCCGTTCAAAAAAAAAGAACCATCATAAAAGGTGTTTGACTTGCTAAACTTCAGCTTTGATGTTCTGCAAAGCAATAGAAAATACTTGCATGTAAAATTTTTTGCACTAAATGAAAGGTGCAAGCACTTCTGAGACCGTTAAGAAAACCAGCAAACAGGATTTTCTATAAATGTGTTTTTCCAGCTGAGACAAATATGATATGTGTGACAGCCTAAACATTTTAAGAAACAATAGATGGCTAAAACCCCTTAGTGGAAGTCAAAGAGTTTGCCTTAGGGGTTTAAGAATACTAGATTATTCAAGTACTGATAAATAAAACATAGGAGAAAAAAGAGACATGATGATGGACTAAGACCTTCCTGTCTGGAAACTGTTAGGCAATGCTTCTTAAAAAATAAAAATTGTTTGATCGTCTTGATTTGAAACAGAAGTATTCTTTAATACAATAGCTGACTATCAATGACAGTGATTCTGACTATCAACAAGATATTGTCCTGGGAAATTTAATGCTTGCACCATTTTTCTAGAATTGTCAGCGTTTAAGTGAGCAAGTAGTAAAATCAAAGAATTCTGGTTTACAAAATGTCACACAACATCTGTATTCTTTAAGATGTATCTATGTTCTTTAAGATATATCTATATTCTTTGAGAATGTACATTATTATTCTTAAGACTGTACAGATGTTTATGTCTTTAAGATTAACTGTTCTCCTCAAGGGTAACTATAAAATCCTTCTTACCAAATCTAATAGAAGTCACAACAAGCCAGACTTACAAATTAGCAATGTCTTGACTGAATGCATGAAATGAGAATACCTGCATGCCGGATGACTACCTCATTAAATAAGCTTTCAAAGATTCTTTCTTCTTTCCAGCAGTAAGGTACATTATTCCATCTCCCCATGTCTGACACTGATGTTTAGTCTGATGGCACAATGGCAGCTACTTTATTTCTTTCTGCATTGAGAAAAATCAGAATTCTTCTCTTTGAATATAATGTTACTATCTACTTTCCAATTACTATCCATGTAATAAACATCATCATAGCTCATGCTTTTTAGAAATAAGTATACGAAATCTATCATCATAAAATCTTTACATCACTGAAACATTTCCAGTACTGAAAGAAGAATCTTACCAAAGTAAGATTAAGCCTGTTTCTTTCTACAAGTAAACGGAAGATGAATGATGATCTTTTTTAAGAATTTCCATTAACCAGTAAAGAGCAATCCAGAAAAAGGGAATCCACTCTTGCTGAGGAAAGAATGTGGTAACCAACAGGGCTTTCCTACTCTTGAATTCTTTGATTATTAAAAAAAAAGAAAAAAAAGAAGAAGGGGTAAAGAGTCATTTTCATTCACTGCTGCTTGGAATCTGGTTCAAATTGAAATCCACAGAAATGGCTTAATATTTAATGAGCCTCTTAGACCACAAAAATGTGATGTAAGGGATTCAGTTGTCTTCACTGACTCTCTGTGTAGGGACGAATGTCATAACAGATGTGCTCCTGACCCCTTAAAATGAAAAATGACATGATAAATGACTACTTAGTAGAAACTGAATCAGAACAGGTACTAAACTATCCAACGAGAAAAAAAGGATAAAGTGTATTACCTGAAAACTCAGCAACCAACCACATTTATCATTAAGGAATCAACCCTGCCAACAGCAGTTTTGGAGAAAGCCCAATTTTCCCCTAAAAATAATTTCAACAGAGCAGCTATTAGACTATTATTTACATGAATGACAGACTATGAAGTTCTTTCAACACAGAAGGTTAGACTTGTGGATATAAAACTGGCAAAACATACTTGTGGTAAAAATAGAGCTACAACTACAGAAGGGACTGCAAGAAAGAAAAAAAAAAAGATCAAGCAATCTTTAGAAAACTGTTGATTGAAACCCTTATTAATATGGAGAGAAAAATAAAATTCATACGTATTTCAAAACAGATGATCAAAGTTCCAGAAGACAAAGTAGATGTGAGAGAATTATTCACATGAGTAGGAAATAGTTTATTGGAGTGTATCCTAAAACTTGCTGAGATTTAACCTCTCTTGCTACTCGACATCTTTGCTGGTAAGGAACTACCCAGTATTTAATGATAATGGCATTGTTACTGTCAAATTACCAAAAACTACAGAGTATTTCTGCTACATTAGAACTACTATAGCTACAACGTAGAACTAGGACTGTAATTCTTTAGTTGATTTTGTACATTTTCAGAAAATCTATTCCTGACCTAGTTAGGTTTGTACCCAGACATGAGACTGACTTTATACACAGGAAAATGAGACAACGTAAAAGGTTTGATCTTAAGAGTTTCTTTCACACATCTCACCTGAAGACTAAACAGCTTTGTCGAGTAAGCACCTTGTATGCAGAACCAGTTTTATGCCTACACCACTTGTAGGATCAGGCCCATGCAACACTAAGTCTATTTATAATAGTGCTGTTTGTGTGGTGGGGTTTTTGGTAGTGGCAGAGGGGGCTACAGTGGTGGCCCTCTGTGAGAAGCCTCTCAAAGCTTCCCCTGCTCGGAGTCAGACCTACCTCTGGCCAAGGCCAAGCCAATTAGCAATGGTGGCCACACCTCTCTGATAACATATTTAAGAAAGGAAACCTGAGAGGTGATGGGGCACTCTGAGGAGGAGTTATGAGGACAGCTATGTGAACACTGAGGTCAGTGGAAAGAAGGGCAGGAGGTGTGCCAGAGCAGAGAGCCCCCCTCTATCCCATGATGAGATGTCAGGCCCCCCTGACACGCCTGGGGTCACCGGAGGAGCAGAGACCCACCTGTGGAGGATCCCTGGGAAGAAGCAGCCCTCGTGTTTGTAGTTTGGTGCTGAGACAACTGCAGCACGTGGGGGTGACCCGTGCCAGAGCATCTCAAGAAGAATGCATCCTGTGGGGAGGACTCACACGGACAGTGTGGGGAGGACTGTCTCCCATGAGAGGGACACCCCGCGGAGCAGGGGGAAGAATGCAGAGGAGTGCTTCCCCCACCCTGGAGGAGGCACTGGCAGACTGACTGCACCCCCACCCCTGACCCTGCACGGGAACAGAACTGGGCCTGGGAAGAAGGGAGGGGTGGAGGGAGGTGTTTTAAGATACGGTCATGCTTCTCCCTGCCTCATTCTCTCTGATAAATGGTGGTGTTAGTGTGTGAATTAAAGTGATGTTCTTGTTTTTCTTCCCCTAACAAGTCTGTCTTTAGCCTGTGACCATTTAATGGGTGAGCCACCCCTCCCTGTCCTTATCACCATTCCTGAGCCTTTTGATTAATTTTCTCCTTCCCAGCACTGGGGGGGTGGGGGAAAGGAGCGAGTGAATGGCTGCATGGTGCTCAGTTGCCCTCTGGGCCTAAACCACAATAATATACACAGTATGTATGAAAATTTCAAGTTTTAAGGAATATCTGCCATTATTTCAGAGACAGCCTTGAAGAAGACATCATTTCAATATTTTTTTGTACTATGTATCATGAATAAGTTATTCTACTAAAATAGGACTGGAAAGAGATTTTCCTTGGGACATTATTGAATGACATATATTTCAAAGTTACGACAGAGTAAGCTATGTATTCAATAACGCAAAATACTGAAAATTTAACTGTTTGCTCAAGTTAATAATGAAGTTATAATAAAGAACATTTTGCTTATCTCACAAGTGTGACATTGTCTGATTTAATCATAAAGTTTATATAAAATATCTCAACTGGTCACATAACTAGGACAGTCTTTTTTCATATCTCACTTGCATCACAAAATAATTCTTATTTTTGCTATTAATTTGAAGAATTTAGAAACCCAGTATTGTTTCCATGAATTCAGCAGGAATTTTGCACTGAATGGGTGGGAGGAGGACTGTTCTCCGTGGCTCACTCTTCTCTGCTATTAGAATTAGTGATTGGGCTATCTTTTATTTTGCACTAGAATTTTCCTTATAACTAAAGTATATTAAGCTGGACTGAAACATAGGAAGGAAGGAACCAAATCATACTGACAAAAACAACAAAGGAATATATTTTATATAAAGATGTAAAACACAAATTAAATGAAAGCAAACAATCTGTGATAAATTATAAAATTAGAATTTTTCTTATGAGCCAGATTCCCCTCTAATGTAAGTTAACAGTTTGCTCAGTGTGCAAAAATATTCAAAGCCCACTGTCAGTATCTGCATTCAGACTTATTTTAAAATCATCCTGCAATTGCACTTTATAGACACACATTTCAAAATTTATCTCTTCCCAAGGTAATGCTTCTGTTTTATGTAACCAAACCCTTTTTACACACTAACTTACTAAAATTATGACAATGTTTAATCTAAAATATGAAATACACAGGAGTATTTTAAAGGTTTGTATTGTTCATGATTTCTAGATGAGGTAAAAGGCTTTATCACCGTCGCAGCTGCCAGAGCCAAACCTCAGCTCTCAGCAAAACGGGCTGTAATAAGCACCTATTAGCAGCGGTGTCAAGAGGTGAGCGCTCCCGACACAGCTTCCTAGACGGTGCTCTGTCCCGTGCCAGCCTACAAGAGGAAAATGAAACCCCCAATATCTTCCTGTTGGCTGACCCTTTCCTCCCACAGCTTCCTTTCTGAGTAAAATTTTGACACCAAAGGTTTTAAAAAAATAAAGAGGGGTGGTGCCTGAGAAGAAAGGAAGGAAGGAAGAGTGGTCTGTGCCAGCACACACTCCTGCTTACCTTTACAGACTCGGGAGGCTGCCGATACCCGGACTCCCGTGGTATCTCACTGAAGATCTTTACTGAGGACTTAAGAAATCCCACAGATACTCTGACTCCTAGGGCAGTGAGCAGCTAAATCCTTTCTGTTACCAGCACAGACAATAGGCGCAAACCCTGCTCTGCGTAGGGAAACCGTCCCACTTACACACAAGGCTCCTGATGACTCCGGTGCCAGGGGAAGCAGCCAGCACCGGACTCAAGAACAAGGAGCAAGCAAGAATCAGCTGAAAACATGCAGACACGTCGTATGCCTCGGGCTCCTTTTCGGAGACTGCAACCCACCTCGTTCCCCTTCTCGACGACGCGGCTTCAAGCTAGATTGGCCCTTGCCTCCCTGTCACCTCCTGCTCGCTCTTCCCCCCTTTAGACCTCTCCAGGAGTGGGCGGCCCTGCGGACGTTCTCTGGCTACCGCAGACCCCCAGAGAGAGTCCCTGCCGACATGAAACCCGAGTGACTCGACGGCTCCCCTCCGCCCTTCCCGCCGTGGCCGGCAAGCTGCTCGCCAGCGGGCGCCCCGCAGACCCGGCTCCTCCCGCTCCCCGCCGCGGCCGCCCCTCGCCCCACGGCGAAGCCCTTTTGGGGGCCTCAGCGCTGCCCAGGCCGCGCCGCGCGAAGCCCGCCGGGGAGCGAACACGGACGAGGAGAGGCGGGAGGGACGCTCCCCGCCCCGGGCCCGCTCCGCCGCAGGGCACGGCCCGGGCGCCGCCGCCCCCGAGGGGAGGAGGCAGCACGGCGCTGGCCGGCGACCCTGTGGCGGCGGGGGTGGCGGCGCGGGGCCGGCCGGGCCTGCCTTCCCCCCTCCGCCCCTCGCGGGTCACATGAGAGGGGCGGGCGGCTGGGCCGAGGCGGCGGCTGCCGCCGGGGCAGGGCTGGGCGGAGAGGGACGGGGCAGAGGAGCGCGGCGGCGGCAGAGCGCCGAGGCGGAGGCGGTGAAGGGGCCGCGAGGCGCCGAGCGAGTGGAGCGAGCCCCGGGCCTCCCTCAGCCGCGGCCGCCGCGGAGCGCCCTGCCTGCGGCCCCAACATGGACGAAGAGGGCGGCGGAGGTGGCGGCGGTGAGTGGCGGCGCTGCTGCGGGCGCGGCGCGGGGGGGACGCGGCCCCGGGGGGACGCGGCCCCTCACCTGGCCGCCGCGGGCCTGAGGAAAGCGCGTTCCCGGCCGGGGAGTCCCGCTCCCGGGGGGGCGGCCCGCGGCTCGTCCGCCTCCCAGTCCGTGACAGTTGCTGCCGCCGCCGCGGCCCCTCCGCGCCCTTCCCCTCCGCGCGGAGCTGCCCGCCGGTGCTGTGCCCCCGTCCCGCCCGGAGCTCCCCCCGGGCGCTGAGGGGCCGACTCGAGCGGAGCGACCGAGCAGGTCCCGGGAGCGGGGGAGAGTGGCGGCGGGGGGCGGCCCTTCCGCCGGCGGCCACAATGGGGGCTCTGTGCCCCGCGGCGGGCGCCCCCGCGCCCGGGAGGAGCCGGCTGGGGGGGTGAGGCGGGGTCGGGCCGGCTCGGCGGGGCTCGGGCACAATAGGGGCGGCGGGGCGGGGCGGGCGGGTCCCGGCCCCCCGCCGCGGTGACAGCCCGGCGACATCGCTGCGCTCCCTGCGTGCAGCTGCTCGTCTGCTGGGAGAGGGGGGAAAGAAGAAAAAAAAAAAAGTGTGTGTCTGGCAGTGTACGAGCGAGCGAAAAGAATAATTAAGCTCTGCGAGGGCTCTGTTTGTGTGTGTCATCTTAATGGAGGCTCGGTGATAATCACGGAGTGGTTCATCCAGTTTAAACAGGGTGAACTGTTTCCAAAGGCAGCGGCGTTAACGTTGCCAGATACTACTTTTAGAAAATCCGCACTCGCATCTTGGGGGAGCTTTTATTCTTAATTTTTATCTTTCGGAGACCGGCTTGCGCACCGTCCCAGTTGAAGGCTCTGCAGACTTGCAACACGCTTCCCTCCTTGAATTTATAATGCGTTTTGTGAGTGCGTGTGTAAAGCTGCTGCCTGAAATAACCAGTTCTTGTGTATCATCAGCGATAATGGTGGTTGCGGTGGCTGAGGAGTAGCTGATCCTGCCTTGGGGCAGAGGGGTTGACTGAATGGACGCCCTATATTCTCCGTGTCTGTCAGCGTCTGTGTCGGTGGTGGTGGTACAGAATGATGAGGATATATCTTAAAATAAAATGCTAAACAGGCTGCATTTGAATGAATGCATTGGCTGCTTTCTAAATAGGTAAAGTAAGGGCTAAACCTTGTATGATTAATAGTTGTGCGGTGCTTGCTAATTCCAAGTATAATTACCCAGAACTCGGAAATCAAGTGGGTGTGGTGTTTGTTTTGACAACTTGAAAAAAAAAAAATGCTGTGATGATTCAGAAAAATAACTCTTAAAGCAGTTGTCTGGAAATGTGGCCGTTTCTCAGCAGGCATTTTCTGCTCATTTTGTCAGTGATAGACTTAAAAAAATCTGAAAAAAAGAAAACAAAAGGCAAAACAAGCCAGTCTGAAAAGTTATTATTCAAAACAGTTGAACACTAATTGAAAAGAGCAGAAAACTCATTCAGCTCAAAATATGTTATTTTCACAGTATTATGGACTTGCATCTGTACTTAAGGGAACTGAACATGCTCGTTACTGGCATTAACCTTGTGTATTATAGTACTTAATCGCATGCAAGATGTAAACTAGAAAGTGATGTATTGCTGAATCAATCTTTCATAAGGTGTTAAGCATTTCAGAGTTTGATTTTCATGGGAGGAAGAATACTCAGGACCTCGGGAGGAGAGAGTCTGTATTTAGCTAAAGGCTGGCTTGTAGGTGAAGTCAGATTTTCACCTAGCATGCAAGTGAAACTATTATTTATAACTTCATATGACATTAATAAACATGTTGCCTTTTTTTGGTCAAATTACAGTATAGTTTATGTTCCTCCTTACTTGGCTTCATTGTAAACCAGTTGCAGGCTAACAAGACTGGAAATATTTTGCCTTCAGTGTATTTGACATTTTACACTGTCTTCTTGTGAGTACTGCACTTTTTTCTTGAAGAGAGATCCAGCCTGGCTCTTTCTTATGGACCACTGTCAGATTGGAACACCAGGATTAGTTAGGTCATTTCCAGCAAATCAATAGGTGTTTTGAAATGAAAGCAATTTAAAAAATTTTTCTTTTTAAACAATAGAAAGCACATGGAAGGTGTGGATTTCACAGCCAATTTAAAAATCCTTTATTGACTCTGATTAGTGAGACGCGTGGAGTACCAAGGGAGTCTGACCAGGGCAGTCCAGTGTTTTGAGCCTCAGCAGGACATTTGCAATCCTCAAAAAATGGACATTATTGAGTGGGAAACTCATAGAGATAAGCATATCTCTGTGCACAGGTACTTCAGGAAGCATGCAAATTTTTTTGAGGACTGCACAGAATCACCCTAATTAGAGACTTGAACTAGATAAGCATCTAAATATCTAGGACATTAAACTGTGATTCAGAAGGTAAACTGCTATTCCCAGTTTAGTTCTGCCTGCTGCCTTGCTCTTCGGTGTAATTTGCATCCTATGCTTCAGTTCCCTTATTTGTCAAATGGGGGTCACTTGTTTTACCACCTCTGATCAAAACTGTGAATGAAAACAGAGCTGTGTAAAGTTAGGATTTGTTATTTTAGAAGCACTTGATGGAAGAGAAGTGTTAATTAAGGGAATTGTTCTTAGTACCGTTTTCTCTTTTGTATGTGGAGCCCTAAATAGGGGCATGCGTTTATATTATACAATCCACTTAGACACAAGCCTCCCATTGATTTCAGCGGAGGCTCTGTTCATGGATTATTGATGCGATATGATCCGAGTCAGTTGGTGTTTGTCTCAACCTTCTTTTGTGTTCTGATTAAAATATCTCTGTGGTTCACTTAATCCAGGAAATTTCTCCTCCTCCCTGTTCTTGCTTGATTTCAAACCACATCTTTTGTGATTTGACTGAGGCTTTTTCTTACATGCTTACTGTTACATGGTGCTGGTGGTACCAGTGAACTGAGATCCTCATGTTGAATAATGCTGTTGGCAGCAGATGATATGGTTGTGTACTGCTAAACACTGAGTAATCTTCTGTATAATGTTGAAATATATAAACAGTCAGTGCTGGAGGTGCAGAGTAGTACTTCTCTTTGTTTTTCTGAATTTGAGTCTAGTCATGCAGCGGCTTTGTAGACCCCAGAGTCAACTCTGTGCCATTCCTCTTGGAAAAGGCCATAAGATTGACTACTTACCAACTTCTGTATGTATGTTTGTTTTAAGCTGTCTCTACAAAGGGCTCTAAACAGACATGCCAAAAGGTTAAAATCCTGCTTCTTGACAAATAGGCAAAATTATAGTGCTAACTATGGCATTAAGGTTTCCCTACTGTTCCCCTGAACTCTGTACTTTATTTCTGAATTTTGAAGCTTTTTTGAGGGAGAGAGCCGTTCAGTTGCCAAGCTCTGTTAGTTGCTGGCTGTATTTGCCAGTGATGGTGCCAGGTAGCATGTTGATTCTGTTATGTAGACAGCCGTTCATGAGGAACTAGACCGAGAGACCAGATCGTCTCGCAGAGGACTCAGAAGAATGGATTTGCTGCCAAACCAGATTTATCAAGATGACTTCTGTTCTTCTGCAGGGCAAAGCAGTTACCCATTTATAGGTAAAGGCTGCTAAATATAGCAAAACCCCCTGATTTTTCTTAAAAAAAAAAAAAAAAAAAAAAAGGTTTTAAAATTGATTAAATATATCTATCTACCTATCTGTCTTGTGCTTTTAGACGTGAGCAGCCTGATCTCTTCTGTTCTTTTCACGTTGTAGTATCTTTCACAGGTGTTGAAGAGGAGCCCGTGTGGCCTCGTGGTTATAGACATACTCTGAAATTTAGACTAAATCTGAATGTTTTGTTTATAATAAACTCATAAGAAATGTATTTTAACACAATGTTAAATATGGTTCACTCCCTACTCATCAAAGTGGACAACTTGTACTGGTAGTTTTAAAAAGTTGTCCCAAAAGATGTTTAGAGGAGAGCTTGTAGTTTTAAATAGCACTCTAGGGAAATGCCAAGACTATAAAAATGCACCTGAGTGTTAGACTAACCACAGCAATTGACTCTAGGAAGAGAAAAGAACAGCTAGAGAGATAGAACACGAAAACCTAAATGACATAAATATGACTTTTATCAGCCAGCAGACCTTTGTGATGTCTCTTTTTGCTAAACAAATACTAATGCTAATCTCATATTTGTACAGATTACCTGTCAGATCAGTAGTATCTTAATTTTTAGCCCAAAAAACATTTAATCTGTTATCATTCCAAAAAAAGCCATTGTAAAATATTAATAATTATGTTGTAAATATTAGTTATTTCTGGTGGTATCCAAAAATGGGCTTGTTAATTGCAGTAACACATGAATAAGTTTTTTCTTAGCCTGATGTTCAGTATTTTTAGCTGTGATTTGGAAGAAAACATGAAATTTTTGCTGATACAATTTCCAGAGGATAGTTGGTTGCCAAAATTTATGTATTGTTATATAATGGTATTTGATGACTTGTGCTCAGCAATGTAAGGATGCCATGGATTTAGGGGAACAGTATGCCTATCACATAACATCTGTGTGTGCTGAAACATCTAGGAGAGAAAGCTGTAGGATTTACTTACAGGAACAGAGTGTACTCTGCAGAACAATGTCTGGGAATCATAGTAATAGCCACCTGAAAGTGGGCTCCTGATGTCTACTGTTACTGAATGGATGTTGCGATCTCTTAATATCACTGGAGTTATGAGAATTTTTATCAGTTGAGGGACTGCAGATCTTGAGGCAACACACTGTTTTCCAAGATATATTTTGTGGTTCACATCAAATTTCTCAATCCCATCATATTTATTGTCTCCCCTTCTTTCTTCATAGGATTTTGAACACTTTTTCAAGGGAAAAATGAATTAAATACACTGTGCCTTTCCTCCGGGTTTCTTCTGCTTGCCATCTTTTTGTCTTA
The DNA here is from genome assembly GCF_965140245.1 of Athene noctua. Lineage (NCBI taxonomy): Eukaryota > Metazoa > Chordata > Aves > Strigiformes > Strigidae > Athene > Athene noctua. Next base: position 11,225,848 of record NC_134051.1, on the reverse strand, counting down.
GAAGTCTCTCCTTTCCTACTACAACAGAAAAGTTTTAAAAGCTTTGAACTGTTTTGCTTATACTGTAGCTCCATCTTATCTGCTGCTATCTCTTGCTCCCTTCCTTTCCCTCCCAATGCAAACATACTTTAGTCTTTTTTCTTTTTACATCCCATCTTTGGCCCCATTTACTTTTTGAACTACCACCCCATCTCCTTTTCATGTTGAAAGTCATTGAATGAGCTGTTTGCAGTCACTGTCCAAAGAGTATCCCCTCCAGGTTCATCCTAGGGTATTTCCACACTTGTCCTGACCCCTTGTACTCGGTACATTCCCTTCCTCCTCTTTGTCCTGCCAGCTGCTTCTAGTACTGTTTACTATACTTCTCTTTTTGAAATCATGCTTTTTTTTGGCTTGACTGTTTTCTCCTTGTTTCCCTCCTGTTTTGTTAATCGCTTTTTCATTTGGAAGATAGTCTTTCTGCTTCCAACTTTTTTGTGAAGATTTACAGGACCCTGCACTTGGTTTAATGTTCTCTTCCTCTCTATATCTTGTTTCTGGATAATCAATTTTGCAAATAAAAATGGAACGATCATATTTAAACTGATGACTCACAGCGTATACTGTGTGTTCTGGATCTAGTACCATCTGTTGGCTTGTTTGACATCTGAAGAACACGTAATTGTCATCTTAAGCTTAATGAGTCTCAAAACAGAGCTCTTAATGTTGTTTCCACCCACTTCCTTTTTTTGATGTCTGTGGATGCATGCTGACATCCCGCATGGTTATTGACAAGTAAATAACAAGTGAGTTGTTATAATGTATTAGTTCTTAAAAAATAGTCTGTAGAAAAGATGTAATAAAAATGGCTGTAAAAGGGCAATGCATAAGTATTGGAACACTTCTTCAATCTCAGGGTTAGGAAGGAAGTTACATTCTCCTATGCAGTATTAATTTTCGTGTTTGAACACACAAATAAACTTAATCTGGTTATAAGTCACATGTGACATTTTCTGTAGACTTCTGCATGGGACTAGCCACCATGTGGGATAGTGTTTTGTGATGATTGAAGGAATCCATACAAATTTTTTCCTTCGTCTTAAAGTGAAAGTTAATGTCCGCTTCACTTTTGTCTCATTGTAGTTCATGAATACTTAAGCACGTACAGAAGGATTGCACTTATTTTAGTGAAGAGTTTGGACACGTTGACCATGTGCTTCATTCAAGAGGATTAAAAGTACTTAGCAGTTGGTTTATTAGAAAAACCTGACAATTTACAGAACTGTAAGGCAGGAATCCCATGAAAGTGAAGACCACATGATATCTAAAATTTACAGAAGCAAAGGAAAAATCATGTGAAGACCAGTAATGTTGGTGTTTTTGACTTCTTCGCTGTGCATTCTTTTAAAGCAGTAAGTTGTATAGGAAAGGTATGTGATTTAGGTAGTAAAAGTGTATTTAATTATGCCATTTGTATAACTTTTAACATCTAGTAAATTGTTTTTAATTGCATATGACTTCCTTCTTTTAATTCCAACAATTTCATGGGAAAACTTAGTATTGCAAATTTTTTGGATAGCAGTGTTTCCTCTTAGTGGGATAGACACACAGAATCCACTAGAAAACCATGTGTTTTGTGGTCCTCAGAGATTTGCCTGAAGACGGAAATGGCTTGACCTATTTGGTTGCTATGAAGTAAAAACATTCTTGTTCTTTTTTTTTTTTTTTTTTGTGAACATCTGTGTCACATTTATTTCATTAGTTTCTGAGGTTCTTTAAACCCATTACTTGGTAATATGAAGTTTTATTTAAGGAAAATAAAGTGATGCCTAGCTGCTTCTACAATCTGATACCTATTTATACATAGGTATGATATAAGCAGGTAGGTTTTCCAATAAAAGTTGACATGTTAAAAGGCAAACACAAACATTATCTAATATTTCCTTGGAAAAAAATATTTGACAAGTTCAATAGGATCTTATGGTGTTAAGAGGAAATGTTACATGCTAGAAGCTTGTGAAATCTAAATCAGAATCTCATCTAGGATATGGAGTACTGAAGGTCTTTGATCTAATTTTTCAACAGATCAGGCTTTTTGGCTTGGTTTTACTAATTAGCCTCGTTTTCAGATGTTCTGTTTATTATAAAAAGAAATGGTTACCTTATGCCAGGTATATGCAAGAACTGTGAGGCTGATACTGTTATTTAGCAATGCAATGGAAATTGTGCCAACAAGCATTAGGTTTTACTGCAAGGCGATTATCTAATAAGTCTTCTGAATTCCATAAGAAAATTCTTCAACAATAATTGAGGATCAGTTCATTTGTGAAAGTTGAATCTGAATTCAGGTCTGGCTTTCACTATCATGTCCAAGGGCTCAGATGGATTTTGAGGAGCTGCTGCTGTTCTTTGCAGATGTGGGTCCTTGATACAAAAGGAGAAACCGAGGTTGATTTTTGGGTGAAATACCTTGAGTTTCTTAACAAAGCAAAAAAATTGTGGGAAGACGATGAAACACAAGTCTGCTGACTTGCAGGGTATGGAAGAGGCTGAATAACAACTGTGGGAATTAATTGTAGTGGCTTTTCTCCCTAGCTACCGGCTCGCATACAGCTTGTAGGAATATCTACTCCTCAGTCAAATTAGATTGAAATTGAGTTCTGTGCTAGGCATGCTTTGGCAGGAGTTGATGGGTAGGAAAACAAATGTGTCCAATCTCTCTTGTGCTCACTCTCATTCTCACACACATGTGCATGCAAAAAAAAAAAGGCATGCGCAGTAAAGAACTGCCTCTTAATGTTTACTCTAAGAGGAACTGAGAGATGTAATCATTTCATGAGTCACCTCTACGTTTTTATACAACTGCCCCATTAATAGTCAGTGTAACTTAATTCTAGCATAGAGATGTGGTGGGTTTTTTTTCCACTATCTGATTCATATTGCAAAATACCGTGCAGGTTGTTTCCATGTTTAATTCCAAGTATTCAAGAGTCTTTATTTGCTGTTATGTTTTTGCTTTCATGTACTGTAGATACCATGTTCTTTAATAAGATCCTTGTTTAGCTCATAAGCAGTGTTGTCTGTAGGGTCAAATTGTGACATAAAATGATCCTGTTGCCTTAATGGAAGAAATTGTCAGAAGGAGCATTTGTAATTGCATTGGATATTACAGAATACGGAGTTATGGTTGCTTGAAGCAGTATTTCTTATATTCAGTAGTCAAATTCCAAGTAAGTGTTTTTTCTTTCTTGCTCATGTAAGTTTGGACTAATGAACTTCCTGCCTAGTCATTCTAATACACCAAGGAGGAATTTTCCCACCAGACTGAGTACTCTGTCTGAGTACAACTGTGACCACTTGCAAATGCAATTTTTGAAATTGTAAAGTTGCTGCATGTTTTGTTTCAGTATCTCATAGCTGGCCAGCTAGGGGATGTTGAGGAAAGTTTTCCCAAGAAGTTGAGGTTAAACCAAGTGGCTATAAGAAGAGATGGTGGCTTTGATATGGAGAAACTGTTCCTTGGGAAGAACCTTCCGAGTTAAATGCATTCTCTGATCACGTATACAGGACAGGGGCTTGGCCCTGCATAGGATCATTTTGAGTCCTTCTTGAGAAGACCAAATGAACCTGACCCCTTGTATGTATAAAGTGCTCAGCTGTTACTGATTGCCCACACAGGAGCTACTGTGTACAGATTGTGCAGACCGATGATCCACTGTAACTGATCTGTGGACTTCATTGCGTGGCGTAGGTGTATGTGCATTTATATGCTGTTTTGTGGTTTCCCTTTTTTTCCTTATTGTTGGTTCCAATTTTTTACATTTGTTTTTTCTTTGGACTGAAAGAGATCTGCTTGGGACCCACCCAAGACAAACACTTAATATTTCAGGAGTATACCTGCAAGAGCTTCTATCAGGCTGAAGTAATCCTTGGTTTAGTCATGCATTTTGTAACCCCAGGACATACTAAATGGGGAAAACTCATTTTTCATGTGGTATCCACCATGTAAATGCCTAAATGGGTAGTCTGTATTATGGAAGTATACGTTTATTGTCTCAAAAGTAACATTTTTATTTTATAGAACTTTATTATTTAACTTGCTCTTCTGCAAGTCAGGTTTGACCTACAGTACCACCCTTTTAGTTACTAAAATTATCATATCACGTACTTTCAACGTTTTAAAGCGGCATCCAACATTCATCTGGGGACAAGGAGAATATCTGTGCTTTTTTTCCCACCATCTCTTACCATTTGTGCTGCTATTCCTGAATTGCCATTTGTACACAAACTATCCTAAGTGAAAGTTGAAACTGGTAGCTGAGGTTAGTCAGAGGCAAAGTTTAGAGAAATGGCTGTTGTGTCTATGAAAACTTTTGCAGTCACAGAATGGAGAGACTAAAAGGTTTCAGGTCCTTGTAGGTGTTGGTGATTAATACGGAATTTTCGACTGTGCCTTAAGCCTATCTTCTATGTATTATGTGAGGTGAACTTCTTTAGGCAGCGTGTGGCATTTCATTTTGTTGTAGATGTTTTAGCAAGGACAGATAAATGGACCATATGGAGTTGATTATTTATTTGGCTATAGGAAGTGGATTTTTGTGCATTAAATATAGTAACTTTCTTTTTTTAAATATCTGAGAGGAAACTTCCCCCCAGTGATTTATTTTTTTAAAAAAAATCAGAATACATGTAATTTCACTCTCATTTTGTGCAATGTAAGTTGCAAAGACTGCAATGTTTAGTCTTGGTCTTGTACCAGTAAATGACATACTATCACATGAATGTTTTAAAAGATTAGGTGATACTTTATAAGAGCAAACATAAAAAGATGACTGGTTTAAGTCTTTCCGCTGTGAGTTCACTGATATCCAAAGTAAAGAGAGTCTACATTATGTTACTGTTCTTATTTTGCTGAAAAATTATTTTCCTTTTTTATCTAATACCTGTGTTGTAAGCCTGAAAATGTAACATGTGTTATGAAGGGGAAAGGTTGGGTGAAATTGGTAATCCAAATTAAATACAAATAATACTCTAAAGTTTATGGAGCCTGTGGGTGGGTGGACTTGGCAGATATATCCATTGTGGTATGTTAGACTTGAAAGACCATATGGAGATGATTATTTTCTGGCATTTTGTAGTAAAGGTTTTTGAAGAAGGAATTGTTTTTTATTTTTGTAGAAGAGGGGTGAAAAATGAGAAGAATAACTTCAGTTTGCATTGAGTAGTAAAATAGCTTGTTGTAGTAGCATATGGAAAAACAATTTATTCAAAGGTAAGCTGCTAAAAGTTCTCCTACTGTTTTCCTATTGGCTCTCTTGTCTTCTGAAGGCAGCCAAAGATCCTGTGCAGCTGGGAATAATACAGGATCCAGCTGTAACTTTTTTTATTGTTGTTCAGATGTCCGGTGATGGTCAAATCTAAGTTATTGTGTGGAAATTCAGTAAAGGAAAAGGGTAGGGTGGGAAAAAAGTGACTCTCTATAAAAATATTCCAGTAAAAGCAACAGGAACTAGGAGTATCCATTTCAGAACTCTGCCATAAATCCCATCCTGAAATACTTAAACGCCTTCAGATTTTGCTGTGGACTTTAAGTCATCTAAGAGTTCTTGGTTTATTTTTTAAACAGAAATGAAGTTAGCTGATTGGAGTGGGAAAGTGGCTGTTCTTCTAGATTACTTATGGAAGAAGGTACCATTTTCTCATTCATACTAAAAGGTTTTAGTTACTTTACTGTCTTTAAAGTATTGGTACAATATGTAATGTTACAACATGGAGTATATCAGACAGTTTTTGATTTACTAATTTCAGTTATGCCATGTTTTGCTAGTCTCTGTTTTACAGAGTCAAAGTATGTAAGGAGGGGAGAAGCCTAATATTTTTCTGTAGAGTTTGGTTTACCTTTGGTATATTTGGTGCTTCCAACTCTGTAGATGATGCCTTGGATTGAATTTAGACAAAATAAGTGAGCAATGCAGCAGGTAAATGGAATGGTGAGAACACTTGATGATGATAAAAATAACGCATCCTTTTTTCTTTCAAAACAGTTTGGGTTTTTTTCCTGTTAAAAAGGTCGTATTTCTCAAGTTTCTTCATAACTATAGCCAGTGATACTTTTCCTTAGTTACTTGAGACTAGTGATGCCAGTGTAGAAATGCACTGTCCTTTAGGTATCTTCTTCCTTTCCAAATCTTCCTTCCAAACTTGAACTTGCCAATGGAGTCCATCAGATGGTACCTACATTTCAGAATTCTTTTACTGTTCCACTGAGTCTTTAGTTTTGAATGTCGTTACTTAGTTTGTAATTATGCTAGTCTAATTTAGTAAGTTTAATAACACTAGTATACAAATTGTAAGTCCTAATTAACTGGAAGAGCTATCTTGAAATTAAGTTATTTACATTACTAGTGACAGTGAAAGGAATTTTAAAACATTAACTACTGTCTCAAGCATGATCCTGGACAGTGTTAGTGCATTCCTTTCCATGAGCCTTAATTGGTTGTTGATATTAATTCTTTTATCGAGGAGGGGGGAAAAAAAAGGAGAAACATTTGTGGTCGGTTTGTTGGCTGTCAGGCAGCCTGGCATTTAGCCCCACAGTGCTAGAACATAACAGCAACAACAATTTATTTTCCTTCCTGAGCTAGTAGGAGCTGATCTGTGACTTCAAAGTGGAAGTGAAATGTGGACAAAACACTGTGCTGGGAAGGCAAAACACTTCTAACACAAATCAATTGCAATGCAAAAATCTCTATGATGTCCATATAGTGATGTAAAATGTAATAATTTTTGGAGTTCTTGAATGTGGTTACCAATACCGGTTTGTACAAATGGGGAAGTTTTGTCTCGGTGGTAGGAGTGCTGCAGTCTATGGGTAAGTGACAATAAGAGTAGATATTCTTTGCGTGGCGACTGAATTAATTCACTGTCAGTGTGTTTCGAAAACCTGTAATCAAATTTTTTTTTTTTTTTTTCATTGGCATGTGTTTCTTCTTTTTAGTTAAGCAAATGATGACACTTACTTTGCTCTCTTACTGCACTGGGTGATGTATGTTTTGTATTTATGTTTGGGCTTTGGTCAGATTGTTTCCTCTCCCAAACTCTCTTGTATTTTATCTTTATATTTTATCTTCTTCTTTAATACAGTATTATAAATTAATACAAGGCAAATAATTTGCTTTTCCTCTTTTTCTTTTTTGACATTGTAGTGATTAAATAAGCAATACTACTACATTTTATCTTTGTTTTACAAGAATGGTAGTCAAAGTTATTTTCTCCCCATTTTTAAGGGTTATGATCTTTATTTGAATTGTGAGGAGCCTAAAGGAATCTCTTTCAGTTTAATTGTTTTCTTGAAGTGCAGGTCAACTCTCAGTGCTTTTTGCAAAATTGATTGCACGTAAGGTCTGCCAGTGTCAATTAAAATGCAACTAGAATGAGAAACTTTGCTTATAGATTTGCTATGAGATGCTTTGGCTGTATTAGTGATGTATTATAAGGAAAATTCAGAAAATATTCATGGCTTGAGAATAAAATTTGCCAGTTAAATTGAAGAATGTAGTATGGTAACACGTTGCATCTTTGAGAGGGCAAATACTGTATTTCACCTGTCACTTCATTGTATTTTTCTCTGGAGCTTATATGGATTTAGGAGATGATTTTCTAATGTGATGGGAGAACATCAAAAGGTCCTTTTCACATTTGAGAAATAATAGTATGACAATTCTAGTAAAGTTTTTGGCTTTTCACTAGCTCATTTTACATTTTGAAGAAAGGATTTCCTGCTGAACAAACACGTGTTAGCCTGATAGCACTTTCCTGTATTTGAATTGTGAACGGTTAAATGACTCAAAAAAAAATTTGTTATAGTAGATACAGGATTTTAACATAGAGTATGTGCATACAATAAATCTATTCAACTAATCAGTCTGCTTCCTTTCCCTCCCACCCCCTTGCAGCTGGAAGTTCATCAGCTTCTGCTACTATATCTAGCTTCCTCTTGAGACTTTCTGGAATAGAGTTAACAGTGGTGGCAGGCATTAATGAACAATGTCATGATTATATTCTCTGTGTCTGTATAAGTTGTCATTTTCCATTGCTAATAATTCTTATGGAAACTATGTCATCTATTTAGTATGAGCACATTATGTGTGCCATGCAAAGTTGCATGCTACGGTATTTAGTGAAAGCATGTACATCATCATCAAATCAGTAGAAAATATTTTAAAATTTCATTAGTGCCCAATCTGGCTTTGAAAATGGAAAATTTATGATAAGATTTAATTTTCATAAGTTCTTAGCTAGTGCAGTGCAGGATGGCTAGACTTCCTTTGATAGTTTGTAATCAATTATGTTTTGAGGTTCGTTGGTGTATAGTTAAGCTTTTTTAAGGTACAACTGTACAAGAATTCAGGAAAAAGAAAAATTAGATGTTTCCATTTGTCTTAGCAGTTGTAAACTTTCATGATAAAATACTTGCAGTCAGATCTAATGGAATCTAACAGCCTGGTTAAAAAGTTGTAGAACAGTGATTTTTGCTTACCTTTTTTCTTTAAAGACTTAAATGTGATCTTTCAGAACTAGCTTCTGGACATTTAGAGGTACTGGCTAAACATCTGCAGCTTCGATTGGGTGTGGCACTCAGGTGTTCTGATTGAGCTTCAAATACTTCAACAAAGTTTTAAGGTCTAATTTATTAAGACATTGAAAAGATGGTAGGACAGATGACGTACTTGAAGAATCTTTTAGAACTAGTTTTGTACATTTTTGAAGTGGACTGTAGACAGCTGCCTGTCTAGATGTATGCTGTCAGGATTAGATGATGGTTGGTGGCAAAAATCAGCACTTGATAGTGCCACCACTTTTATTACCAACCAGTTTTCTCAGTGGTTGAGAAATACTTTAAAACAATGAAAAGCTTGTATGTGAATGGTATTCTCCAGGTGTTTGGTATTCACTGCTGTATTGTCTGTGAAATATGGAAGAATCTCTAAACTGCATTAACAAGTTTTCTCACTACCTATAGCATGAGCTGTGTCGGCAGAGTTGCAGACACTCTTGCTGCAGACTGCTTAACAGAAGTTACAAGTTGGTATTTCTGGTTGCCCTAAGGCAAATTTGGGATGATTGCAAGTATGTTAATAAGAGTCAGATTTTTTCAGCCTTATACAAAGTTTGTATAGTGAAAGCTCATGCCAGGTAGAGCACTGCTCTGAAGAAGAGACTACCTCTTTGGAAATGTGCTTACCAAAGCTACATATAACTGCATTGTCAATGAAGCTGGTATCTGCAGGTAAAAAAAATAATGATTTGCTGTAGGTTTTAATCATTTAAGAAGTGATATCTTTTATTGTTACCTTTTGTCTCATGTTGAGGGGTAGCAGAACTAAAGCATTTGGTCCCACTCCATTGTTTCCTAGTCACCAAAAATGTTTCCTATTTGAGCATGGCAGGATGAAGTGGAAATCTGAGAAAGAATGTTTATTAATAGGAGCAGCGGGAGCTGGTGGATTTAAAAAGAGGTTGAGGGTTGAATGCCAGTTAGTTGCTTAAAGTTTTTAAATCTCTATGCGTTTTCAGGGAAAATGCTGAATTTTATATGCTGTAAGTTGGAGACATTGAGAGTAATAAAACTAAATTGCTTAGATCTTTGAAGTTGTAGGGATATTTTTTCTTAAGTACTTAGCTGAGAAAAAATGATTGAATTATTTGAAAATAAAGCACAAAAGATTATATGTTCAGATTATTTTTCACTGATCTCTGGAAGGAATGCAGTGATTTTTGCCAGCTTCAGTCAGAAAAAACAGCTTAGAAAGGGCAATCTAATATTTTAGCAGATTTGGCTGAGACTGTTAGGGAAAGTTTAAATAGGAAGAATGTATTTATTCAAATGAGTTTTTGATCAGAATGCCAGAAGGTCTGCTTGGAGTATGAAAAATCTTTCTTTTTGTAACATGGAACTTATGTCTGCATTTACAAGGATTCAAGCATATGCTGAATGTGCTATATTTTGGAAGTATGGCGAGCCAGATTTGGTATGAACTGCTGATGGTCTTTTGCCAAGCAAAGAAAGAGATACCAGGGGTTTGACCTCACGGTAAGTGGATCCATCCAGCAAATTTCTTATCACTAGACCAGATAAAAAGCTCTGTTATATCTGGATTAGTGACCTGTCAAGCTAATTGTTTCATGGTGTGATGGCAGCCAATAATTCACAAAAGCTAAATATACTCTTTTCTGAGGAATCTGAAAATACTTTACAGTCCTAAACTAAGCCTTACTATTCCTTCACTAACAAATCTATGAATAAATTCCTGACCTCTCTTAGTGCCTCCTTTAGGCTACAGGACACTTGACAGTGGGCCTATTGGTGTAATAGCAAGAAGCTGGAGCAATTGAAGTCTAAGGTGATCAAGAAACATAATACTGTATTACCTGTAGTTTGTTTCATTCCAAGTACTGCAGCTCAGTGGGTTCCATAGCAGGTATCAGGGTGTCTTTTTTGGAAGAGACTGCAGGAATGTTGAAGCAACATCAGGCATCACCTTGTGCATCCATGAATTTGTCTTGTTTTGGGGGAAGGTAAATGTTATCAAATAACTGCTCGAGTAAGTGAGCAGTCCTGTATGGGACTCTGTAGCTGCCTTTTGGAGACATTCTTCAGAGGATGAAGATTGGTTTCAAATCCAGCAGTTGCTCTACCTCCTCCAACGTGCAACTGATCTAGGAAAATGAATGGATAGAAAGCTTCTGTAATAAATACTGCTTCTGAAATCTAACTCCAGAGCTGTGGCAGGCAGGGAGGGGGGAAGGGGAGAGATGAACTTTGCCTTGCTTTTTCTGCAAATTGGATTTGTGTGCTTTAGAAGCAGCCAGGAATCCTAAGTAACTCACTAATGCTCTCCACTAATGAGTGAAGTATAGTGAGCAGCTCCCTTATTGCCAAGAGCAAATATTACTGGAAATTTGTGACAGAAAGACTGTCTGAGCCCCAAATGTTTTGCTGGGACCATGGTAGGTCTGATGAGCTGTTCCTGAATCTCTAGCAGGATTCGAGGGTGGCTGCTGATGGGTGGTTGCAGGGGCTGGGCTTTGGGACCCCCCTGCAGCTGCTCATAGACATTCCTGTCAATTTTCCATGCTGCTACTTGAAATGGATCTGACAGGAATGTCTGCTACTACCCTGGTGTGTTTGCTTTTCAAGTCTTCTTTTTCCAGGGTCTATCCTAGGAAAAAATGTAGGTGCATGCCAGCCAACCATTTCCTCTTCACAGTAACTGGGGGTGCTGTGGGAAACACAGCCGTTCTGTGAGCGCAAAGCTGAAACATACTGCTACAATTTTTATTTTTTTTCTCATAACATTTCAAATGCTGAAGGGATCAGTATGTTCTTGTTTGGCTCTTCCTCGCCCAGGAGATTATAGAATCATAGAAAGGTTTGAGTTGGAAGGGACCTTAAAGACCATCTAATTTCAACCCCCCCTGCCATGGGCAGGGACACCTTCCACTAGCCCAGGCTGCTCACAGCCCCGTCCAACCTGGCCTTGAACACTGCCAGGGAGGGTCAGGCACAGCCTCTCTGGGCAACCTGTGCCAGTGTCTCACCAACCTCACAGGGAAGAATTTCTTCCTTATGTCTAATCTGAATCTACTCTCTTTCAGTTAAAAAACATTGCCCCTTGTTCTATCACTACATGCCCTTGTAAAAAGTTCCTCTCCAGCTTTCTTGTAAGCCCCCTTTAAGTACTGGAAGACCATGATAAAGTGTCTCCAGAGCCTTCTTCAGGCTGAACACCCCCAACTCTCTCAGCCTGTCCTCACAGGGAGGTGCTCCAGCCTCTGATCATCTTTGTGGCCTCCCCTGGACCCGCTCAAGCAGGTCGATGTCCTTAGGTTTGTGCCCCCAGAGCTGGACACAGGGGGTCTCACGAGAGTGGAGTGGACGATCCCCTCCCTCGACCTGCTGGTCACGCTTCTTTTGATGCAGCCCAGGATACGGTTGGCTTTTTCGGCTGCAAATGCATATTGCTGGATCATGTTGAGCTTCTCTTCAACCAGCATCCCCAAGTCCTTCTCCTTGGGGCTGCTCTCAATCCACTCCTCGCCCAGCCTGTGTCTGTGCTTGGGATTGCCCTGACCCATGGGCAGGACCTTGCCCTTGGCCTTGTTGAACTCCCCGAGGTTTGCTCAGGCCACCTCTGCAGCCTGTCCAGTCCCTCTGGATGGCACATCCCTTCCCTCCAGCATGTCCCCGCACCACACAGCTCGGTGTGTTGGTGAACTTGCTGAGGGTGCCTCCATCCCACTGTCCATGTCATTAACAAAGATGTTAAACAGCGCCGGTCCCAACCCCGACCCCTGAGGACGCCCCTTGTCGCTGCTCTGCACTTGGACATGGAGCCATTGGCCACAACTCTTTGAGTGCGACCACCCAGCCAATTCCTTACCCACCGAGTGGTCCATCCATCAAATCCCTGTCTCTCCAGTTTAGAGATAAGGATGTTGTGTGGGACAGTGTCAGATGCTTTGCACAAGTCCAGGTAGATGATGTCAGTTCCTCTTCCCTTATCCACCAGTGCTTAACCTCATTGTAGAAGGCCACCAAATTTGATTTACCCTTAGTGAAGACATATTGGCTGTCACCAATCACCTCCTTACTTTCCATAGCATATGTTTATTTTTCTAGCATACTTTCCAGAGATTCTGCTCCATGATCTTTCCAGGCACAGAGGTGAAACTGACTGGCCTGTAGTTTCCCAGGTCGTCTTTATTTCCTTTTTAAAAAATGGGTGTTATGTTTTCCCTTTTCCAGCTAGCAGGAACTTCACTGGACTGCCAGGACTTCTCAAATATGATGGCTAGTGGCTTAGTCACTTCATCTGCCAGTTCCCTCAGGACCCATGGTCTTGTGCACCCTCGGGTTCCTTAGATGGTCTTGGATCTGATCTTCTACAGTGGGCAGTTCTTCGTTCTCCCTGTCCCTGCCTTCACCTTCTGTGACTTAGGTGGTGTGGCTGGAGCCCTTGCTGGCAAAGACTGAGGCAAAAAAGTCATTGAGTACCTCGGCCATCTCCATGTCCTGGGTAACCAAGTCTCCTTTTTCCTTCCTCGGAGGACACACGTTTTCCCTAGTCTTCCTTTTTTTCACCAATGTACCTGTCGAAGCTTTTACTGTTGCTCTTGATGTCCCTGGCCAGATCTAATTCTATCAGGACTTCGGCCTTTCTCACCTGTGCCCTGACTGCTCAGACAGTTTCTGTGTATTCCTCCCAGGCTACCTGTCCTTGCTTCTACTCTCTGTAGGCTTCCTTTTTGATGATGACATGATCTCTGTTTTCAGAAGGAGTTGTCCTGTCCTTGGTCCGTGGTGCTTGGATCCTGGAGCTGGAAGCAGTCTAGATTGGCTGCAGGACATCTGTGGTTAGTCCAGTTGTTTGCAGGGACTAGTGGGAGTTGTGTGCCAGCAGGAGATGGACTATCCCTGATTTCTTTTTCATCCACATGTACTCTTTGAGATTGTTGGGAGAGAGAGAGTCCAGTTCTGGTTGACAAGGAAAAGGAGTTGACAGAGGGGGATTTGCTCTTCTGTCAGTAATTTAAACTTTGCCTCACACTCCGCAGAGTTGCTAGGAATCATCCCAAACCCTCCGAAATGAACACGGAGCCAAATTCTGGTCAGTGGCAGCAGTATTAAGCAATCCTGTTTCCCAATCTGTACTGGATTCCACTTGTTCACCTGTTTTCCATCAGCAGTCTGTGCTGATCACTCTCCCATGCTGGCGAGTTGAAGATTATGTACAGGACCACCTTTGTTCTGTTAGAGGAGAGTGACTTTGGTGGTTGGAATGGAGGTAGTCCAGTGCTAACCACTTCCCGTTTTACATGAAAAGGGAACGTAGTGCAACTCACAAAAGTGGATATTCTTTGCCAATTTTCTGATCTGGATTTGAACTAGGAAACATCTTCATATTATATAGCGTAATGTCAGTCTGCTGAAAACTTAGTGGAAATCTGTTAAAGCTTATCTGAAGTTTTGTCATCTCGCAGTTGTTTAATGCGATATTAATTAATGTCAGTATGGCTTGTATGCTTGGCTCAATCAGAAGTCAAGTGTGCTGTTGTAGAAATTAGTCGTGGGACCATCCAGTCCCTTTCCATCCCATTCTTCATATAATTCTGTTTAGTAATACACTACACTTTTATTGGGCAAAATCATAAATGCCGAAGGTTAAAACGTACATGCTGTTTCTGTTCTGTGGCTTGAAAGATATTACTCTGGGAAAGCTATTGCATCTACACTTTTTAATTTCAGAATTTTCTTATCCTTCTTGCAGGCAGTCCAAATCCACTGCTCTTTTGCTGCCCATTCTTTGCACTGTAATGAATGAAGGGTTTCAATTAAATATGGAGTATCTTTAATGAATCACTTAACTATGCTGTGCATATTTGGCATGGTGATCTGTTTCTGTCACCTCCTAGGTAATGCTGAGGGGGATCCTGCATTTCCTTTCCCAAGACTCCCACTTAAAACGTGGCTGTTCTGCATTGCAAGTGGATACATTATGTGCTATCAGCTCTTACCCCTGGTCTCTCCTGACATTGCTGAATCATTCTCTTACTCTGGGGTGCTAAAATTTCTTGTGACCTGCATCTTGCTATGAAAGTGAACAAAAGGAATTCAGAATTTGCAGACTTTTACTCTATAAAGACTAAATCTTGTGTTAATACTTACTGTAATGTAATATACTGTAAGCAAAGGCTTTCAGATGCAAATATTGGAGAGAATTTATTTGATTTCAGCTGTAGCACTATGTAACCTACCTATTTGTTCTCTGTTTTTTCACATGTGGGTGCTCCGTAGGAGGAAAATTATTACTGAGTTCTTCCAAAATTATTTATCTGTGAGACTCTGCCTTGCAGCACACGTATTGCAGGGGGAGGGGGGGGGGAATTGATTCTGTTTGACAGTGTTTTGTCGATCTGATGTGGTGTAAAGAAAAGGCTTGAGACATCTTATGTTTGGATGGGTAATTTCTGTATTTGTACTGGTGGTTTTGCTCACAAAGCTGATTCTGATCACCCCTCCCCATTATTTGCTGTGGGGGAAAGAAATCAGATGCAGTCATTTGGTAAAAAAGCGTAAGCCAACTAAGAAAATTTTAAGGCAGTATAAATGCACCACTGTCCCTAAAACAACAAAACAATGCAGGACTGTGCATTTTTATTTGGGATGCTTGGCACTGCAGAGTATTACATTTGTCCTATATTACTTCGATGTTACTGTTTTCCCTGTTGAAAGAGGACTGTAATATTAAGATGATAGTATGAGTGCCAGTGTATAGCTGTAACACTGTTATCAGAATGGTGATTCACCAGATTTCTTGAACAGTAATTGGTAACTGATGCTAATGAAGGCACATGTTATCTTGGATAATTTCCTGTATCTGTGCTAATCTGTTCGTAACCCTCTCCAAAATACGTGCCACTACAGTATGGCCAACATGTCCTTTTATAATTTGCACATTAGCTAGCATAAAATTTTTCTTCAGTTCTTAAATATGCATGGTCATGCATATTTTAACACTTTCTATTATTAATGTGAGTATTAATGTGTTTAGGTAAGGGACTTAGAATGTTAAGTTAAACTCAATTTTCATATTCAGTAATTTGTATTTACATATTTTAGAAAGAAAAGTTGGCCTAGAAGCATCTTCTGATCTTGAAGCAAGAGTGGAATGACTTCAAAAGAAAAATGCTTCTAAAAGGAAATCCACACTTATCTATTTTTAATATCAGATTGAACTACTTTTAGGATTTATAGAATACAACGTTGTAAGGGTGGGGTTTCAGGTCTGAGCTGAGCTGATCTTAGGGCTGGCTGATATCGAGCGAGTTGCTGTCCCCTGTTCCTCCCTGTTACCAGGGGTTTCTATTGCGTCTGTTGCATTGGCTTGGGCAATTCCACGGTCCCTCCGTGAAACCATTTGGCCTGCTAACCTGGCAAAAAACAAACCCAGAAAAAAACAGGATCCAGACGGGATCATATATGCAGGAGCACAAGTGGCAAAGCGATGCAGGAACATACAAGAGCTGGTACCACCTCGCTCCCTGGGAAATCTCGCTCAGAGCTGGTCCCTATGTGGTTTTTCTTCTTTCTCCCCAGGTGATGCTCCTTTATTTGCTTGAACGTGGTTCTTTTATTTTGTTGTTGCAAAACCACTTGGCTTCCTAACGGAAATACATCAAAATTAGGAAATAAGATACCTTATTGAATATAAGATGCAAAGGAAGTAAATATAATGTGATCGTGGCCTTCACTGCTGCCTGTTCATAAAAGTACCAGATCATGAACAGAAAAAAAGAAATACTTATTAACTTAATACTGCTTTCAAAAGGCAAATATGTGTGTCAATGGCATAATTAGGAACTAAAAAGCAAGGTAGATGTCTCCAGTTCTTTCTGTGGGGAGTGTGTGTGTATATATAGTGCAAGGTGAAGATCTGAAAGCTGTTATAAAGCACCTATTTGTGCTTCAGTGCCTTTAAAAAGGGCAACTAATAGCTAGCAGCAACGGTTAGCAGCTCATGCGAGAGCTATGAAAAGCCTTTATGCTCTTCCACTTCACAGCTGTTGTTTCTCATGTTATCTACATACACAGTTTGTGAAGATATATATGCTGCAGCTGCAAACTCCTGTCAGGTTCAAGAAATGCATTTACTGTGTATTATGCTTTATAGACAGAAGCATATTTGCAGGCACCATGGCAAGGCAGCACTCTTCTGTGTGTGACAGCTGAAACCAAAGGCTTTTTGGAAGGCAGGTAAAATGGGTGGATTGGATCCCCCCCGCCCCGCTCCAAATCAGTGTTATCTGGACTCTTGATTTTGAGCAATTTTGGAACTGCCTACTTTCTGCTTGACTAGAGATGCTAATTAAATTATATAGGGCTATTTCTGACCAGGACAAAAACATAATCTTGCCTTATTTGAAGTAATTCTTATGGATAATAATAAATACTGTTTGTTTTTCAAAAGAAATTATTTCATAATTGGCAGTGCAGTTACCCTGCTGTCTCTTTTCTCTGTAGAGGAAAAATGTATTTCATGTTTCCAATTTTTTATCCTTTTGTTTGGCCTTTCAAAAAAAAAAAAATTGAATCACAGGTATAGTAATGGTATGGAAGTAAGAAAAAATCTTACAGATTTAGTGGGTCATGTCAGAGGGAAACCATGTCCTCTAAATTTCTCAAAACATATTTTCATGTGGTAATAGGATTAATATTGTTTTTCTACCATGTATTATTAGAAGCCCAAAAGGACAGTATCTTAACTATAACTTGCCTGTAAAGTATCTCCTTATCCTAGAGTGAAAAATATTTTCAGGAACATCTTGTAATGGTATAATTTTCAGCAGCTAAACAGTGAGAACGATGGATGTGAGTTTGAGGTTCTTTTCTGGGTTTGGCCACTGATGTACTTTCTGGCCACAGTGTCCCTCGTGACTGAAAACTCTCAAAATAACTTTGCAAGCCATGGACTTGGTCCTAAATTCCTCATACCACCAACGGGTAACTTTTGTATGTGAAAGGATACTGTATACAGGATTAGTTCCCCTCTTAATGGAAGTGTGATCGCCTCTATGCTAGAACATGTTCAGCAGGGACTAAATAGAAAAGGTTGATGCAGTAAGGTAGTTAAAAGAAGGAAACAACCAAATCCAGCTAGTTTTACTGATTGAATTTAATGTAGATATAGTTTGGTTTTGCACTGTGAAATGAATCTATTCAGAAGGATGTCCTCCTACAAAAACTTCTATGGAATTTTTAATAGCCACAAGTGGTCACAGCTTTGTTTATACATCTTGTCTGAAAGCTGGAAAATGTTCCTATAATTAAGTTGAAAAAAAAAAAAAGAGCGTGTAGGGGGAAAGTAAGAGAGAATAGCCTGAGAATATCCGTTGAGACAAATGTCCTGAAACAATCAGATTTGTTCTCAGGGATGAATGTGTATTATTTTAAAGGCCAGAAGAAGCATGTCTACATTCTGTGTATGGGTGAGGATAGGTTTGTTTAGTTTTAAGCCTTGCATTGTGTAAATATCTTTACACTCACAAGATGTTTCAATTGCAGCAAAATTAAATTCCCTCTAATTGTTCTTTGCTTGGAATGGAAATACTTTAAGACCACCAATTTGAGGCTGACATGGAAGAAGGAAAATATTTATCTTTATGAAACCAAGTTAGTTGAGCAATGAGAGTCAGGGAGTTGTATTGCTTCATAAGTGGGGTTATAGAATTAGTGTTTTATCTGTTGTTAGATATTGTTAGATGTTTGCTTTCTGCTGGCTATGGATTATTTTACTGTGTCCTCTTGAGAGATTGAACTCTGAAGCCAGCTGAAGTGGTGGAGTGAGGTTGCTTTACACCTTGGCCAGCGACTGCTGATCAAAAAGCTAGTAAGTATAAAAAATTTAAACACATGAGTTGTGGTTCATACGATACCACTGGAGAACGGGAGAGGGCTTGCTTTTTGCTACTGAGAAAGATTAAGGTATCAGGGGTATGAACTTGGGAAGTACTAGATTGTTATCTCATATTATGTGATTTGCTTCTACTTTCCAGTAACCTGTGGGACTTTCTTTGCAAGTTGATTTGTTGTAGTTCTTTCTCAATCTGGAAAAGACTTGATTGTTTGTTTGTTTGTTTGTTTTTGTGCCTGCTTGCTCAAAAATGCTTCTTATGTCTTCATAAATTTTCAAGTTCTGGGCTAATGCCCTTGTTTGGATACTGTAGTGGAAAATAATGTAACAAAGTGATACAACTGCTGGACTATACACTGATTTCTGTGGCAGAAACAGTTGGGGTTTTGTTTGGTTTATTTTCCTGACACTATCCTGACACATAGTAAAGAAACCTATATTAAAAGTGTGTATTCCAGTGTTTGTTTACAGGAAATTCATTTAAGTGCATTTAAATCAGTTACAGTAATTGAACAGAGATAGACCAATTTGGAATATATTAAATTTTTCTTTTTTCTTTTTTTTTCCTGTTGATAGTCAGAGGAGTAGTTATAGTAGCAGCAGCAGCATATATGGTGTTGTGTTATGTTTTCTTCTCTTGCTACTTTGCCAAGAATATAATTTGTACTTTCAACAACTTTGTTCCTCTTAAATAAAATACCAGTAAGTATAATGACTTCCTACTTAGTAGTAGCTGAAACTCTGAAGCTTTAGAAAAAGGAAACGCTCTCCCTGTAAGCTGAAAGGTTTTCATACAAATGTCTTACATTCAAACATTGACTTTATATAAAGAATAGAAGATAGCATGAAAGCATGCTGCAGCTGCAGTTTGTTCACTATGCTGAAATACTTCATTTTTAGTATTTAAATGTTCATGCTAACTCCTCCCATCCTGTCTACTTTGTGTTTAGATTGGTGAGAGACAAAAAACTTGGAAATGACTCAGAAAGGAGAGCTAGAAAATTTGTCTTACAGAACAAATATGTAATACGTGCTCTATGAGCTCTTCTGTGTGGAGTATTATGTGAACACAAGGTTAGAAAAACCAGAAGTGTTCTAGCTGCTGAAGTCAAAAAGGAGGCTTACGGAAGGGGTGTTGCCAGGGCAGATCATCACTGGTCAAGTATCTGCAATATTTGCTTAGGACTGTAAGGTGTGTTAATGCACCACTGTTACTTGGCCATTTATGACCTCCTGTTTGCTTGACATGAGTCAACACCAGCCTTGACACCCAACATCTCAAGTGTGGTTTTCAAATTTTTTTGAATAAATAAAAGTAATGTTTTTCTTTTCAAATGGGAAATATTTAAAGTGCTTATTCCATTTACTAAGAACACCTGTGCACCACAGCTCTACAGGTTTGCTTTCCCAAGAAAATTATTTTCAGTTTCTCACAGTGGTTCCTGCATTGTGGGTTGCATAAGGCAGTTTGTTCTCAAGTTAGAAGGACTGATTGCCATCTGAGCCTACCACTGAGGAAACATTTTACCTCTTTAGAAGTAGGATGTAGAGTTTTGAATGTTTTCTAGGTGGTTTTGAATCATTAGGGATCAAGGAAAAGCATAGAATAATTGATGTAGAAAACACAGATTTTTACTTTTCCTTACTTGTAAGGAAGAGTAAAGTTTAACTAATGGTGGGTGCACTTTTGTATTAGTGTGTTTTTTTTGTTTCGTTTTTGTTTGGTTTTATTTATTTCTTTTATAAATTACATTTATTTATATCTTCCATTCTTTCCTTTCCGGTAAGGTAGGCACATCTTCCAAGGTTAATATTTCAAAAAGCTTCATTGAAATACAGAAATACGGTTAGATTTTGTTTTAAGACAGAGAATTGAAACAACAGGGACAATAGACATGAAGTCATGTAGCCTCCTGGAGTTGCAGGCTGTAATGCCACATATAGTCTCTTAAGAACCTTTTTTTGATGAGTTCATTTTCCTATCGATAAGTTTTCTCTTTGATGTGAACAGCAGCACTGGAGAAGGGAGGCAGTGATGATAGACTACTTGGAGAAGGATGAGAATAAGGCAAACATTTTCAGTATCTCACACACATGTTACTTTATGGCAACGATAGGACAGTGCACTTAGGAGGCATCCTGACAAGTCAGTCATCCCTTCTCTGTGCTGGTAGTGTGAGTGGAAGTAGAATACTGACTATACCAATAGTTTCTGGAAGCTGGCAGTACTGTAACCCCTGCTCAGTTGTATCCTGGTTCTTTATTCTCAAAAGATACTGGAATCTTTTAGCTCTGATATTAATACTGTTATTTAAAGATGTTGCATTAACGTGCAGTTTTCTTTAAGTGCTGTCTTCTAAGTGCTCTCCAAGTGCAGAATCTTCTTTTCCAGCAGACTTTTCTTGTCTTGCATCTGGCAGATAGATACTTGATGTTATTTCCTAATGCAAAAGGCAGTCTGACTCCATTTAGTTTATTTCCTTTTTGTCTAACAGCACCATTAATTATACTGTGAGGATTGTCTCTCTGCTGTGGCTGTGATCAGAGGAAAGGAAAAAACAGCAGTAAGTCTTTGGGTGCTGTAGGAATTGAGGTGTTAGATTTCTTTTCTTCAGTGGGTTGCTTGAGTGTAGAAAACTGTTGCAATTTTTGTTGATTCCAAATGTCACTTGTTCTAGATATTCCAGACCTGTCCCAAGGAGCTTTCACTGTGTGGTAATGTAAGGGAGAACCTGCAGTACCACTCACTGATGTTCTGCTTTGGGAAGAGTGTGTGATAGCAGCTAATCCAGAGATTTTGTAACTCAGCTTGAAGAAAAATCAAGCACCATCTATGAATTCTAAATATTTAATGCTTTAAGTATTATTTTCTGTTTGGGTTCTGATTAGTATTTCCAGTTGCCAACCAAGGTTAGAGTTAACAGTATTTGCTGTGGCAGAGTTAGAAAATTAAGAACTCTTACTAATACTGGTACTGTAAAATTTTAATCTCATTTCATCTACCAATTTAATATGTCAAAAATGCTTTAAGGATACTTCAGCATACTTTCTACCTAAGAGAGTGATTGATTATACACAGTTTGGCTTTTTAATAATCAACATTGGGTAACAGTCTTAATTTTTTTTAATTGTCAGTACTCAGTTAACTGATTGGAATATTTATGGTATGGGTATGTATATAGGGTTTGTATAGTCATAAAGTCTCTTTGAGTTTTGATGGTTTAAGATCTCTGAGCACACATGTAAGACAAAGATGTGATGTAGGCACATGTGTTTATAAGGTTTGATGTGAAAAGAATCTTACCGGTATTTGCATGTAAGGAATTTTTAGGAGTGAGTGAGTTTCTGATGAGATGAAGGGAAAAAAACAGGTAAACATTTTGAAGTCTGATATTAGTTCAACAGAAGACTGTCATTTCCTAAACTGGAAGTAATTGAATTATGTGTGTATCTGGAGTAGTTAAATGAGATCATTTGCCATAATTACTTTATATCTAACAAGGTCTGTTGCCATTTGGATTTTATGTTATGATTTGAATCTTAAAAAGAAAGGAGCTTAACCACTGGATGTTGAAAATAACCAATATATTATTAAGATTGGAACAGAGGCTGTGTTTCAAGTGTGTCTTTAAAAATCTGCTGTCAAGGTGAACCTTCGCTTGTGATCTGTTTGCCACAGTCTGTTAACATGTGTATGTGACATGAAGAAACAGCTTTGGCCACCCCAAATGACAGCATTTGTTGTTTGTTGCTCTTGGGACTGAACCATTTAAATATCTTAATTATTTTTCTTATTCCATTTTACTGAGCTAGAAGGAGAAGCTGTTCTATAAATAAGGAGCTATTTCCAAGAAAGTGTGTAGCATTAAAACTGTTTTTTATAGGATCATTGCAGAGGAGGTGAATATTTGTGGTTGATGTCTAGTGCTGTAAAGTGAGTGAGAGTAATCTCTGTCCGAAGAAGTTTCTTGCTAGGGAAAAATCTAATTGCTCAAGAAAAGCAGAGGTTTTGTGTGAATAACTTTTAATGTTTCCTGGTTGTCAGAGATTACAGGGTAAGGTGCTGCTGCTAGAGTGATGGACAGCCATGTTTACATCTTCGGTAGCAAGTAATTCTTATCAACAGGGTAATGTATTTGTTTTAGCGTGGCCAAGGAGAGACCTAAAATTGACTTAAAACTTAAATTGACTTAAATGCTTCAGACTCACTTAAATGATTTTATACAAAAACATAGGTTTGTGATACACTGCATTAAATAACTGATTTTGACTGTGTATTTATTTGTATATCCTACTGATGGAAAGTATTTGCTGTTAAGGATGTTAGTATTGTACTTAACCTGCATCTCTGCTCTACAAAGCAACCAGATCAAGGGATGTTATCTGAAATTAGCACCAGGATATGCATCTTGGTAACAAGTTGTATATAGCTTTGGCTTTTTTTTTGGCTTTTTTCCCTGAAAGATAGTCATGTCTTTTGAATCATAATTAATTAAATGAAAAATTTTGGTCTGTTACTGAAATAATTGGAATGATATCAGACTTGAATTTGGCAAATAAGCTGTAGAGCAAATCTTACCACATACTATATGATAATAAGTTCCCTTTGATCGTCTAGCTTTCTTTTGAAAGATAGTTTTTATCCATAGTCATTCATTCAATTAACTTACTATTTTATAAAGTAGAATTCCAGTAAATTCAGTTGGTGGTTTTTGGTTGTATGTTTGGGTTTGAGGTTTTTTTTTCTGAAAACGATTCCAGCTGAAACAAAACGCCCTGATGTTTCATGTAAGCTTATTTTTCTTAATCCGGTTTTTGTGATGAGGGATGCTTGGAAATGCTAAGACTGTATATTTTGCTCTATTCCAGTGCCTGATGACCTCTCCATAGAAGAAAGAGAAGAGCTTCTAAATATTCGTCGCAGGAAAAAAGAACTGATTGATGATATTGAGGTAATTGATTTATCTGTAAAGGTCCTTAGAAGACCTATTCAGTAAATTAAGTAACAGTAAACTGCATACCTAGGTATGTATTCCAGGCAATGTTTTTAAAAGCATATAAATGGCTTAAACTAAATCTTACTAATATTGAATAGGATTTATGCATCATTTGTGTGCTTTTAAAAATGCTAACTTCTGTATTTACATAATGCAATATGTGCATATGTACACATTTGTCGAATCAATTCATTAAACAGCAGATTTGCATACAGGATAGGTGTGAGTGAGAAATCTGGGTAAAGAAATTCTATGCTGCAGTTGGTAATGGCAATTTGGTCTTGATACTCTGACATGGGAGTTTAGATCCCATGTGTGTTTAACATTCAGTTGTGGTAAAATATTTAAGCTAAATATCTAAGGAAGCCATAAGATTCATCATTTTTCTTCAGGTGACAGCAAATATTAGAAAATAAAACCTAATGGATCATATTAATATATGATAGATAATTTCAAAAAGTATTATAATATGGTTTAACATATTGTCCTTCCTTTTTTTGGCAGAGATTAAAATTTGAAATTGCTGAGGTTATGACAGAAATTGATAATCTGACTAGTGTAGAGGAAAGGTAAGTAATTCTAACATACGGACTTGATTCAGTAAGACCTTGAACAGGTCTTGCAGAATAGCAAATTAAAACAGCTTTAGCATGCTAAACAAATACTGGATCACCTTTATTCAGTCTGTTATAAAGTCTCTAAAGCCTGACTTTATCCTGTTCAGGTGTGTCATTTGTTTGGATAGAGAATATGCTGGATAGAATGTAGTATTTTAGACTGTCCAATTGGTAATGATATAGTTCTCTGAAACTGTAATCACTTGAAAGAATTGAAAATAGTAACATAATTTCCCCCCTTATAAAATGAATGTCTTGTTTTTGTAATAGAAAATACGAAGTAGCCAAAATACAAATTAAAAGAAGCTCATCAGAAGTTGTTGTTTTTGTAAAAGATAACTGCTTGTTTTTATTTTTTTCTCCATGTGTAGCAAAACCACACAAAGAAATAAGCAAATAGCCATGGGAAGGAAGAAGTTCAACATGGACCCTAAGAAGGTAGAGGATTTTTTTTTCCCCACTTCTCAGTAATCACGTTCCTGCTTGTAATATGATCTATGACAAATACAGTCGTGTTTTCTTAAGAAAACATTTCTGATAAGTTCACATGCCTTATCTGTATATCCTGTAACACACTGAGCAGAGAGTTAAATCAGAAGCAGTCACCTAGATATTTGCTAGTCATGTGTGCTTTTTTCACCTAAGCGAACCCTTTTTGATAATGGAGGCTATTTATCAACAATCAAATATGACAGGTATTGATTGAGTTGGCTTGCAGAAAGATTATATGGACCTGATAGAGGTGTTCTATGTTGATATATCAGACATAATTTTAAAAATATTTTGATGTTTGGTTATTAGTGAGGCCATATGGGGTTTTTTTTATGCCCTGTTGTTTTTTGTTTCTTCTAGAATACTTTTAACATGTTTTTTTAATTTGTTCTATAGACTTTTATATTTGCATATCTAAATTCTGTTTGTGAAAAAGGCATGTGTGAACATTTGTGTGTTTGTATGCATATATACCTATATATGTGTACCTATATGGCTTGTACAAACACCTACAGGTAGAAACTTGCTTACTCATTTCACGAAGTCTACTGTGCATTCTGCCAAGAAGTAGTTAATTTCTCTGCAGTGCCTTTACTTTTTAAAAATAATTGTTAATTTTCTGGAAAATTCAGGGACCTCCACATGTTCTTACGGACCTCCTCCAATATATTTTAAAGAGCTGCTTTGACGTATTTGACCTTTAGCCTTTATTTCTC
The DNA here is from genome assembly GCF_965140245.1 of Athene noctua. Lineage (NCBI taxonomy): Eukaryota > Metazoa > Chordata > Aves > Strigiformes > Strigidae > Athene > Athene noctua. The sequence goes on along the minus strand of NC_134051.1, from coordinate 11,200,574 downwards.
ATTTTACATCTTCCTTGCTTTGTTTTACTGCCTTCTGTTATTTGTAATTGAGATTACATTTCGAATTTGTGGAGAGTCTTCTTTAAGGTCCTTTTGGAAATTGTTTAGCATTTGTTTTTCTGGGTTAATTCTTGACATGTTTTCTTTCCAGTTTTGTTGAATTCAGTTACAGTTTGTGGCTTTTCTGTGATGTTCCAAGTACAGTGCTGGCTGCTATTCTTCAGGCTGTTTTCAGTCTACTAGAAACACTCAAATACTTTGAGATACAGAACCCTTTTAAAGCTACTGACCATGTCTTTTATTTTTATTTTGGTGACTGTCTAACTTTATGTTGGAGGCAGAATATCCCCAGATATCCTGATAGTTTGCTGCTGTCCTCCAGCTTTTTCACATCCTAGAAGTTTGTGGCAAAGTCACAGGGTGATGTCAGATGCTTTCATTCCCATGTTAACTATTTTTTGTTGCTGTTCTTGCTGGGTGAAATTTTTTCTATAAATAGATGCCATGGCTGCATTGCTACTGTAACAATTTAAATGTGGTAAACAGACTTACAATAGTAATTTCTTAATAATGTCTATGAATCAGTGGTGGCCTGCAGTAGCTGGCTGCTCTAAAGCTAGATCATCATGCTGTTTGCAGCTGCTACTTTAAATTACAGGCAGTTAAAACATATGTCCTTCTAATGTTGAGAGAATTAACTTGGAGTCATAGCAGAAAGGATGTTTTTCATTCATAAATGGGAGGGAAGATGGTCTCTGGAGTTAGGAATGTGAAAGAACTGGGATAGTATGACAGGTGCTGAATCCCCCAAGTTTTCTTCTCTAAAACCAAGTAAGAGATCTAATGCTTTCATATGAGCAGGAACAGAGTGAGGTAATTTTCTTTTACCGCTTTTATTTGAAGACCTTTACATGTTCTAGTACATACGTAGAGCAGTTCTCCCTACCTCCACCCAGAAAATCCTCATTCAAAATGGCTGTGTTTAAGGCAGTTACATGATGTAATATCACGTCCCCTGCTGTTTGGGTTTGGTTAACTAGTGTGGGAAGGGCTGTAATGGTAAAGTTTGTAAAACAGTTCAAGAATCTCTGTGCAGAGGACATAAAGCCATGCTGGACATTCACAGCACTGGGAGTCAGTACTGCCTGTGTCAGGCCCAGAAAATGAATTCTCTCTGACAAAGGCAGGGTTTCAGTAACTGCAAAATTTGTAATTAAGTTACTGTAAAAGCTATGAAATTCAAAGCAGATTTAATTGCACTGACTTTAAAAAAAAAATCTATGGAATATTTATAGTGAATATTGACTATTTCTGTAGCCATGAATTTTGTGTGGTGAGGTGAAACTAGTACAGCTGTCTTCCTTAAGAAAATTTGCATAGAGACAAAAGATAGCGTAGGAGTTGATGAGGGTTTGGTAGGCCTGTTTTACCATTTATTCCAGACGCAGGAGATGATGTCCCAGACAAATTCCTTTTCCTGTCTATTTAATTTGTGGCTCTTTAACAGCTTAAGAGTTTAAAAAAAAAAATCCAGAAAAAGGAAATATAAATTGATTTTAGTGGTGTGTTATAGTATCTGCTTCTGTGCACAGAAATTTGTTTTCTGTGCTTCTAGTCATGTCCATTATATTTTTCAGGAACTTGTACAACTTTTTAAAAAGTATTATGGTCAGTCTGTTTACACTAAGTGTGAATAATATGGTTCAGGTGTTGAACAAGAGAATCTGCAACTGCTATTTCTGATGTCTTTTAGAAGGAAGGTTCTCTGTTGGTTGACAGAGCTGGGGGCTTTTTAAAGAACTTGGTATGGGAAAAAACATTGTGTTTCATACTCAAATTATTTTTTTGTACAAATATTTAGTTATCAAGTAAGCTTTGAAGGGATCATTTTTGAGGAACACTCAGCTATTTCTGCTTCAAGATAAAATGGATATATTCTTGCAATGAAATCATGTCTGTTCTGAAATGACTTATCAAAATATTAAGTTGTCAGAATATCAGCCTGTCATTGAAATTAAGCTTTCAGGTGATGATAAAATTGTGTTGAGAGAATTGCATTCCAGACTTTTTGAAAAAAGCTTCAAGCCTTATAACATCACAGTTCATTTTCTTTGTTAAATTAGGTCAGAAGATTGACTTTTTTTTGTCAGTCAGGTAATAATTTCATTATAAAAAACCCAGAATCAACCAAACAGAAGGATAATTACTTTTCTGAATGTTACTGCAGGGTCTCCTGTGCTATATCAAAAAATAATGGGAAGTTTTCCCAGTTGCAATGAAATAAATATATTCCATTTGCAGAAATTGAAAAAGTTCTGTTATTTCTGAAATTCTGAAATATTCTAGTAGAAAAGATTTGGAATAATTCATTAAGCTCTTCTCTACATATTTGGAATCCAAGACATTAAGGTTACTTATAGTTGCTACTTTTCACTAGCATGCTGTTAACAGCTTTATGAAAACAGCAGAAATAGCAACATCTTTGTTGGGATGTGTGGTGGGAAAAAAAAGAGTGCTATCTTTTCATGACCTGCTGAGTGTTGGAGTAACATTCCTTCCATCCTTTATGTAATCTTTACATAACTCTTAGTCTCCTTTCTTTACCGCTTTGCAGAAAGTTCTCTGGGCATCCCTAGAGTGTGCCAGTTATAGGGCCAGTAATTTATGGAGGCATAGGAGACCAGGGGCTTGATCAAGCACCCACTGAGGGACAGGGTAAGACTCTCCTCCTGGTTTTGATAGAAGCTCCATGGTAGAAGCTTGACTGGTTCATGAACAGTCCTTTGTGAATAGTTTAGTTTCAGCACAACCAGAAGTCACTGATAATCCCAGTGTCAGTGTAAACTCTTTTAAACTGGTTTCAGTATCCTCAGCTGCGACTTCTACTGCTAGTAGTGGCTTGATGTATTGGGTTGCAGTTTGTAGATTATAACAGATGCTTTATTTTGTGTCATGATGGTAATTAAGTTATTCCTATGTACCTCTTCATTATATGATTTTACAGATTATGTCTCTGCAGATATTTATGCAATATTGTGACCAGGTCAACTCACACATTAACTCCAAAGAGCAACATGGAATCATTATTCAAATAATATTTGATATTTCTATTGTTGAGGGATTCAAACTGCCACCTAGTACTTCTAGCCTTAAAAATGTGTTCTCAGTCTTTAAACCAGTACTAAATATTGCTTATCTAACTGGAAAACATTTGTTCACCATTTCATTATATATATATATAAAATAAATCTGTAGGCTAATGTAATACTTAATGTGCTGTATATGTGTCTGTGTCGGTATATTAATAACAAATGTTATGAGCAGTACTTACATAAATGCTTGTAGAAGAAAACATAACATTCCTTTTCCTCTGGAATTGCTCTTCCCAGGGAATACAGTTTCTGATAGAAAATGACCTCCTGCAGAACACTGCAGAAGACATTGCACAGTTCCTTTATAAAGGAGAAGGATTAAATAAAACAGTAATTGGAGATTACCTCGGTGAAAGGTAAAACAAAAATACTGAAACTTTGTTCTTGAGTTTACATAGCATACTTATGGGTTTTGGTAGTTACCTTCCCCTTCACATGCTGGATGAGAGAGCGACTCTACCATGAGATCTGTAAAAGCTACAGTGGGAAGTAAAACTACCATGGTATTGTGATAGGGTTTTTTTCTGTTAAGGTGTTGTTCTTTTTAAATGGGTACATTGTAGAATGTTATTTAATTCATTGTAACTTGCTGTTTTGAGAAAATACCCTTAAATTTGGCTATAGTGCAGAATTTAATACCATAAGCTTTGGAATGTCTGAGAGTTGTATTACAACAGTTCCGGTAACTCTTGATACTGTGCCCAGACAAGGAGTGATTGCAGTTGCTAATAATTGGAATGTAAAGAAATTACTTATGAACAGAGGTAGTTCCTGGGACAGTAGTTATAAGCAGGTTTTAGCGTTGTCGTCTTCCTGCTTGCAAACTTTCCAGAACTAGTAAGGAGATGTCTCAGAGGGCAACTGCACCATATCTTTATCAATCTTAGTACAATAAAGATGCAACATGCATATTTATGCATACTGTTGCAAAACACAATCAAAATGCAAATTATTCCATTGCTGTGCAACCCAGGAATTGATTTTGAAAAAGGCAGCAGAAAGACAGAAGTGAAGAGTGGATTGGAGTACGTGTATCTACATGCTTGTGCATGTTCTAGTTCAGATGCCATTATGGAGGTTTTAAACATTGACTCATTTAGGATATACTCCTGTAGTGATACGTTCTGGCAGATCCCTTTTGAAGCACCCGTAATCTGTTTACAGTACAAATGGTTTAGTTTGTGCTCAGCAATTTCCTCCTGACTCTAATAGGTTTAATGAAAGTTTTTACTGTAATATTTATATCTTGAAAATAGATCTTCACTGTGAAATTTCTGTACAGTATATGTAGACATTTCAACAATTTTTATACAACAGCATTATGTGTCGCTTGAATATGTGAGCAATCAGTATTATGAAATCACTTATATGTTAATGTCCATAATTGCAAAGCTTGTTTAAATCAGTCTGTGTTCGTTTTTGAGAGCTGCATTCTACCTTGGTATTGTCTTCTGAAATACTTCCAGTTTTTCTGTGAAGAGTGTAATATTAATATGGTAATGGCAATATGGCAAGTGGTATTTCTGTCCTTTTTTTTTTTTTGTTCACTTACATGAATTTATAAGGGAGGTGGAGATGAAGAGATGACAATCAGAATTTTCAGGAAATATGTATGGAAATTTCAAAGTAGTCAGGTCTGGAATGGGGAGCTGATTCGTCATATTCCTTTGACTGCATCATTAATTTCTTAGAATCCTTAATTTTCTAGAATTAATTATTTTTATTCATGTTTTTCTGAAAACAATGTATTGGGCCTTTTGGTCCTGGGGTAAAATAAATACCCTGGAATAAAATAAAATGTGACCATTGAGGTGATCTTAAACAGGCCATGAAGTGATTTGTGCTATGCAAATAGCAGTGCATATTATAGATGAGTGTTTGTTGAGTTACATGCTATCATTTTATCAAGGCATTTGGAGTCAGGACGTTCTCTTTTGTTTTGCCACTCCCTCTGGGGAAACCATCATGAATTACTACTTCATTCTAGCTAAACATAGCTGAAGACAGGGCCAGGATAGTCAATGGAATTAAATATTTGTGTAACATTTTGACATAAAGAGTTGTATTTTAAATTATTGACTCTTATAGCATTATAGCACTCATCAAACTGGAAAAAAGTGAATGCTAAAATGGAAAAAGATAATACCTAAAAATGTACAATAAATAAGGGATTAATTACATCCTATAAAAGATTTAAGATTTCTTTATATGTTGGTAAGTTTTCATTTACTTTAAGTGGCTCTGTAGACGTTTCATGATGTTTGGCTTGTGTCTTTGGAGCTGTACTCAGCACAAGTATCACTATTAATCCAGTCTGCATTAAAACCTAGAAGAACAGAGATTGGAGTATTAGACTAATACTTAATAGAGTATAAGACTAATACTTATTCTGAATTACTGCAGCTTTACGTACATATAAGCAAAATCAATGTTTGGCTTAGAGTAACAACGTACCCCTATTCAGCCCTACAGTTGAATTGTGCAATACTAAATTCTATGAGAATTGCTTCGTTTTCCTTGACAGAGCTGATACCGTAAACAATATGGGGACTTCCTAATGAATAAATAGTTTTAAGGTATTTACTTATGAGTGTTACAGGTTAGTCTGACTATGCAGTTAGTAACACAACAGGTAATTCTTGGTGGATGCACACCTTTCTGTCTTCGGGTGGAGGCTGATATGCAACATTCTGTCTTGGTGATGTATTGAAAGCACACCCTGAGGTTTATAAACCTTTACACTTCTGGTGTATGAACTCAGTGATGGTGTAGACTAAATACTGTCTGCACCCAAATAGTTTTGTGTTCATTAATGTTTAAATGTTCTTTTGCATTTAGATACTTTTGTATCAAACAAAGCATAATTTGGCTCATGGTTTACATAGAAATATAAAAGATAGGTGAGAGGAAGCCCAATCAAAATCTATTCTGATTTTAGTAAACTTTCATTATAACGATTTTTCAGACTGGAGTAAGAATATAGTATGTACTAAGTAGCTCTTTTAAAAAGCTGGGGTTTTTTTTAAGGAACATTTCTGTTCCTCTTTGTACATAAATTAATATACTGCTTTAATATTTTATGTTCTTAGAGGAAAAAATGGGATAGGGCTTTTTCCATGTGTTTGCATGGCTAAAGAAAAAGTCTTTTGCAGAAGTTGTGTCATGAGTTCTTCGGTGGATAAGTTTATCAGATATCATCCCATATCAAGGCAGCTGCACTAGAAATAAATGTGACATGAAGAAGGCCAGGCCATTTTCAGGTCATTTAAATAAGCAGTGCTAAAATCAGTTCAACTGTACTGGCTCTTGATAACCTACCTTTTTAATGCCACCAATAATGGCTAAAATACTAGTGTTAAATATAAAAATACCTGTCAAATAAATGTGTAAACTATTTCTGATTACTTGACTTGATCAGTATGAACATTTATTTCCTTGCTTATTATTGGAAGCAAATAGAGATAACTAACTGTAATTCTCTATTTCCATTTTTGTCTTTCACAGAGATGAATTTAATATTAAAGTTCTTCAGGCTTTTGTTGAACTCCATGAGTTCGCTGATCTCAATCTTGTACAAGCCTTAAGGTGAGTAAATTCCTCCTCTTTTTTTTTTTTTTTTGACCTGAGCTTCCTTGATTGAATTGCATGTTCATATGAGTCACTGTGTTGATTTATTTGCCAGAAAGCTGATCTACAGCTCAGCATGGTTATACACATTACTGTGCAAGTTAGCAGAGACAGCTCTGTTTTAACTCTTCCAGTTGCTTGTGTGTGTGCTGCCTTTGAAAGGTGAAAACTTTTAACTATTTCAGACAAATACAAACAACTGAAACGTAGCTGTAACTCTGGTGTTCCTGCCGTATGTGGACATTTGAATATCTGTTTTTATATCTTAGCACAGAGATAGGTAAAAACCAGTCAAACCCCTAACCCAAGCAAAGACACTTTATTTGCTGCCGTCTTCTTTCTCCTTTCCTTCCACCTCAATTTGTTCCTCTGGGTGGGGAGGCGGGGAAATCCCACTGACCATAGTCAGTGATTATGTTCTGTTTACAAAGATGTAAACTTTGAATCAAGTAATTTCCTTTTACGTTCATCAGTTTCCCAAGTTGTCATATGAAAGAAAGTGTAATATCTTTGTGTAGTTCTTTTCCCTTGCTGAGTGATCCGTTTACTTGATTTCTCTAGCATGCCAGCATACAGTGACCTTGTGCAGTCCCTTCTTGTCTTGGTGGAAATCTATAATAGATCTAGCAAATTAAGTTGATTCAGACAGTTCTGCCAATTCCATTGCCACAAGTGACTCCCTCCTGACACCAGATAAATTGAAATGTCCATGTGATCTTTGTCTCTGGTGCAGTGCCTCGTGATGTGGAGTCAGAACAGCTTTGCTATGGTTGAGTGATATGGTGGTGATGATAACTTGAGCTGCCTGAGGCTTGAGCTAAGCAAGCCATTTCTCTGGCTGCTGAGGCTTGTCAGGGAGGCTTCATATTCCTGTCTCTTTTACCCAATTTAATGTTAGGTTTGATTTTATTCTTCCTTAGCAGCCGCTACTATTAAATGTTTGTATTTTGGTAGCTTACAAAATTCGTGATCTGGGTTGGAACCTTGCATGAGGTGAGTAAAAGACAGTATATAGAGCTGACAAACTAAAGATGGCCTGTGACACTTTAATATAATGTCCTAAAATGAAAACTGATGAAGACAGGAATAAATGGTTATTCTGTTGACACCCAGTGTACAGGGAATATTGAGAACTTGTTTTGCATGGCAGAGCATGTAACTTTGCTGGTTTAGATCCTGTTTTAATCCAGATAATTCTTTTGCTGAGAAAGAAAAAGAATAAGTTATTAAATTAATTGGAGCTTTTTAGCGCCACAGTGTGCCAAAAGTGAATTTGTGAAGACTTCTGTCCTGTATGCATTCCAGTGTACCTATATATAGAAATAGTAAGTTATGAAAGTAAAAACTGTATTCCAGTTCATGCTGCTAAACAGGAGCACAGATCTCCTGCATGTATTACAAAATTACTGGATGATATCATGTATCTTTCTTTTTTACCATCTGGGTCTGATTCTTGTAGGGTGAACTTAGACTAGACAGGCAGCACCTCTCTAAGCAGTGGGATTTTTTGTGGTAGTGTTACTATTTTTTCAGTGGTTGAGGAGTTCAAGATGTTGTGTTGGTTTTTTTTTTTTTTTTTTTCCTCCTTGCTTCTCTTCCCCACCAGAAATACTTTATGTAATGTGTCTCTTTACATTGTAAGTATAGACTAGCTGAGTGTTTATTGCTTTTAGTAGCCAGGAAACCCAGGGAGGATTGAACTGATTGTTTCTCCATAGCATTCTCATGGCAAAAATGGGATGCATACAGAAAATTGTTTACTAGTCTGGAAAAAAGAGAGTCTCAGAAAATGAACTGCCATATTATCTTGCCTGATAGCATGCAGTGTTGCTGGCTGAATAACTGGGCTAGCCATCTGTGCATGTTGCTTTATAATAGCTCCTGACTTGTGTGTTGAGAGATTGAGAATATATTTCTAGGACATTTTATATAGACGTTCCTGGGTTTTTTTTTGTTGTTGTTGTTTCTGATTATTAGTAGTGTATGTTTAACATATAAATATTGGAATGAGCCTAACAACTATTCTTCCCTTCTATAGGCAGTTTCTGTGGAGCTTCAGACTCCCAGGAGAGGCTCAAAAAATTGATCGTATGATGGAAGCTTTTGCTTCACGCTATTGCCTTTGTAACCCAGGAGTCTTCCAGTCTACAGGTTAGTCGGAGGAAACAATAGGATTTCTTAAGTGTATATGTTTTTGGGTTTGTTTGTTTTGTTTTTTTAATCATATGTATTCTTCCACATCTGATGCAAGGAGACAATGGCCAGTTAGGAAGTTCAGGATAAAATAATATGTGAAATGAGAACTTTCTGAGAACTGAGAAAACACAACTCTCTACTCCTACACTTTGTTTCCAGGAGTGCAAGCTTATGGTCAGAATGCATTTCCATTTATAAAACTTCAGCATTAATAGATATCTAAGCCAATTAAAATATAAAACACACTTTAAAAATGTCACCAAAGATTTTGGTTAGGAATTGGAAAAGTAAGATTTTCAGGGGCTTAAAGGCAGTAGAGACCAGTAGGTTGAGTAGTCTTGCCTGTCAGTTATAAGGACTTTACACCTGATAAGCTCTGTATCAAGTTGACCTGTATGTGGGTATAGTATATTATCTAGAAAGTCATACATTTTTATGAGGACTGTAGCCTTTCTCTTTAGCAGTCTGTTCAACAATAATTAGTTAGAAATGCACCTCATTTTTCTGTTGAATTACTTGATTTAGAATTACTCAAGTCATAAAAGCTAAGAAAACTTCGTGATACTGCACAGAATGCCCTAGCATTGGTCTGTTTAGTTCAATACACACATAGCTTGCTGTTGATCACTTAGTTTGAGGAACAAATAGGCTAGGATAAGGTTAAAGCAGGACTGCAAGAGCTGGAGAGGAAAATACTTATTGAAAACAAAATGCTGAAGATGCAAAAACATTTTTCCTTTATGTAGCAGAGAGGTTTTCAGCCTGCTCTTTCTTACACAGGATCTTGTACTTGAATTCTGGGAGAATTTACTATAATCATAACTGTGTCAAGAGGCATGATAAGATCTCCTTTGTAATCTTGTGATATTATTCAGTGGTACTAGCCACCTCATGTGTGCTAAGAAAGTGAGTCAATGTCATTTCCAGTCTGTTTAAATGCAGTTCAAATATTACTTTGAAGAAACTGTTCTTTCTCTTTAGAGAAAGCTTTAGAAGTACTTTGAGTAGGAGTCTGATAAAGTTTATTATAAGATCTACCAATATGATCGAGGCAAAATCTGTGTGCAGGAAACATTTTGCCCAACAACAGTTCAGTGTTTCAAGGGAAATGTTAATTTAAGGTGAAGGCAATGATTTCAAAGAGCTTAAATTTTTTTTTTAATTCTCTTGTACTATTTTCCTCATTTGCATTTAATTTGAATTGTTATATATTTTGTCTTTTTAAGCTTACTTCAACAATTTTAAAGAAAGATTTGATACTTTGCTTTTGTGTATAGTGCTCAGGATTTTTTGACTACTTGTTTTGTTTTCTTTATCAGTCAGAATAAGCTATGTATTCATTTTACAGGTTTGTGCCACAATGCATAGTAAGATAAATAATTTTTCAAATCTTATTTCAGATACATGCTATGTGCTTTCATTTGCCATCATTATGCTAAACACCAGTCTGCACAACCACAATGTAAGAGATAAACCAACAGTTGAGAGGTTTATTTCTATGAATCGTGGAATTAATGAAGGTGGAGACCTTCCAGAAGAATTACTACGGGTAAGTTAGATTGGGTAAGACAAGGCATTGCTTTCTGTTTTTAATAGGAAACATAAAAGTGTGTATGACAGGCAAATTTGCAGAGGGACAATAAGAACATTTTCTAGCATGTGAGCAGCTGAAAGAAGCATTTTCTGATGTTCACAGCTGCTTTGAGCTTGTTCTCCCTGTATTGAGTCTTTTGTTGAGGAGAGGAGATTCCAGAGAAGACAGTCTGTATATCTCTCAGTAGTTTGCTGTTTACAAAATTCTTGTGGAATTGGTGGCTTATGAAAAAAAAGTAGTATTTCTGGATAAGTCAGAGAAAGCTGGAAAAAATAGTAAAAATTGTTGTTTTGTTATTGCCTCTCATTTCTTCCCATGTGTCTTGTGGAGCTTCCTCCTGTCCCTTGAGATATCAGTAAAAATACTTGTTTCTCTAAGACAGTATAATGGTCTAAACCATTTTCTGCAAAGCCAGATTCATTTGGCAAAACTTGTACTAAATGAGACCTTTTAAATACCGAATGCTGCAGTTAAAGAAAAAATGTCTTTGCTAGGAGTGCTTATAAAATCTGTAAAAAGAGACACTTGTTTACAGATGAAGTAGTTTAAAATCAAACTATCAAAGTAGTAAATAAAGATTTAGAAGAGATGGTTCAGAATTTTATGGACAGTATTTCATATGCTTTCTATACAAATAGTTTGAGAAGCAGTAAGTATCGTCGTTGCATTTTCTGTTAGACATTTATTAACGAGGTCTTTTTCCTCTTTTTTTTTTTTTTTTATTTTTCTAGAATTTATATGAAAGTATTAAGAATGAGCCATTTAAAATTCCAGAGGATGATGGAAATGATCTAACACATACATTTTTTAATCCGGATAGAGAAGGTTGGCTGCTGAAATTAGGTTAGTTATAAGGGCAGTTTTGCTGCTGTATGTTTGTTTGTTGTTAGCATGTTTGCCGCTTCCATGTCTATCAGCTTTCTTGTGAAGGTAGTAGGATTAACTTTGTAATTTGTATTTAAAAATGTATGAATCAAAGTAACTCCTTTACATCTGAAGGTTGTTACTTCCTATTTTACATATCCAAATTAGCAATCGTTTCAAACTTCGAAGTTTTATTTCTATGAGAAATAAAAACTCAGTGACAAAGAGGAAACACTGTATGATGTTTACCACATGCTGTGACTGATAAATAACAACTAAGTCTCCATAAGGTCATTTCAGAAAACTTTGTGATATTTCAGCTCAGTTTTCTGTGTATTAAAAAAACAAAACAAAACAAACAAACCAAAAAACCAAACAAAAAAGGATTTATCTTCAAACAGTTATTTTTGTATGTCTTTATTTTTCCATATTATTTGTGAGTTTCTCTTGGTTTGGTTTTGGCTATGATTTTTTAATGAGTGGTTTAAATGTGCCTTCTTGTTTTCCTTATGGCCTATGACCTATCACCTTTCTGTTCTGTGACTGGCTGTCTCTGCTTATTCTGCATTAGGAGGTACGTATCTGATTGCTTTCCAGTCTCCTCTTCTTCAGTTGCTCATTCTTTTATTTTCTTCCTCCTTCCTCCTTTTTTTCTTTTATTTTTTTTTTAAAATCAGATTTTTTGTAGCATTTTGCTTTTTCACTCAGTGTCACTAACAGTATCATCAGTGGTACTCTGAAAGACTGGCATGTCAGTGTCTAGCTCACATGCGAGTGTGTTCTGCAAAAGAAAGTGTGTACGTGTAAAGCAGAAGAATAAAGATGACTATTCAGCATGTTCTTCTTGTTCACTGAAGAACATAACAAGGGAAGAATTACTTCTGCTGAGAGAAAACAATGTATCTTACTCTTGTAATGAAGTTCCAGAGTGATTTTTTTTCTTGCTTGTACATCAATTATATTAGATTATTGAAAGACTGATTACATTTGAACTATGCATTTATAAAAGCTGTTCTTTTTCTTACTTATTTTCCTTTTTAAATAACATACTTAGTTTACTTAACAGAATCTTAAATGAGCATCACATCTAGGGTTGCAGAAACCTCTGGTAATTTGCAGTCTCCTGGCACTGCAGGGTGGCCTCATTTACAGACTCAAAGTTGATGGGATTCACTTTCTTTCTTGGGCTTCAGGATTTATTTTTTTTTTCTATATGAAGGAGACTGAAATTTTATTTTAACATTTATTTTTCAATGAAATAAACCTCTTTTCTATAAAACACCAGTACATGCTCCAGTAGAGCCAGTTGTTGGCCACTTTAATGTATAACTGTTAAAGCAGAAGGAACTTTGTGCTTGGAGAATGGTGACTAAAGTGCTGGGGGGTGCACAGGGGGGTGAGTATGGTGCAAGTAGAGCCTGGTTAGAGCCATGGGCCTGCTTGACCAATTGCACCTGCTAGTGTTGGGAGGAAATAGATGTGAGAAGAAGTATTTGGAATTCATTCACATGCTCTCCAATGTCTTATTTTGACCTCTGCGCTACAGACGGTATAGAACTCTTTGTCTTTCTAACTACAAAAAAAGCAAAGCCCTTGCTCTTTCATGTTTGTTGGCTCAGCTGGCACAGTTTCAAAGGTGACTTTGCAGCTTTTCTCCATTTAGTGTAAGGTGATAGTTATCTCAACAGAAAAGGTTTTCAAGATGATGTAGATAAAATGTGCTTTCTGGAGAAGAGGTTGGGTATAAGCCCCTGCTGTGCATATTTCTGTTGCCACTGTGCTCTCATCTACTTAAGCACATACTGAGAGTCCAAGCAAGGGTGTGGGTATGTGTAGAGTAGTGACAACATCCCTTGTGGAAGAGTCTGTCAGTAAAAGACACAAGAGATCTGATAAAAAATAGAGGAACAAAGAAATTTGAGAAAAAAAAAGATGACTGAAAGCCAGTGAGAGCTGCCAGGTATTTCTGCACTATCCATCTCTGGCTCTGGCACAAGGTCAATAAATCCAACGTTTCATGATGTATGATGTAGATGAGAGAGAGTGCACAGAAAGCCCAATAGTAAAAGCATGTGTGAAACGGAAGGGTGTTGCACATAACACTCCCATGGCATGACGGTTATTTGAATAAAGAAATGTAACATGCCCAGGAGCCTCTGGTGAATCAGCCTGTAAATGCGTGAAGCTGTGCTTCCGTGAAAGACTCTGCGTTTTTTTTCAGCAGACATGGACTGGTGCAGACAAATACATTTTGCTAGTTTAGATGCATTGACCAGAAATAAACCTGTCAATCTTTTTTTTTTTTTTTTTTTTCTTTCTTTCCCCTTCCTTGAGTTTCCTATTTGCTAGGAGGCTTCCAACCGTATGTTGAGAGTGCTCTCTTGATCCACATTGTTTGCATTTTTGCAGCCCTTTCTGTTGAGAAACACTTCTTGTGAAATGGGTAGGGTTTCCCTCAGTTTTGGAAGATGCTGATATTAAAAGTTTCAGTATTGTTGAAATGCTAAGGAGACTGTATTTCTATGTGAGAATTTTAAGGGCTCAGTTGTAATAATACTCAAAAGTTGAAATAGAAAGTTTTCTATAAAACTATAAATATGACTAAGACAACTTGCAGACCCTGAGTATATCAAGAGAGTATTTTGTATTTGGTGTTTCTTATAGTCAACTCTTACCATTTCTCTACTTGTGCCTCTTTTTTAATATTCCAGGTCACTGTATTGATTATCTGCTGGGCAGGAGATGGGTATTGTGAAACTTTCATATACTGTAAAATTGGTCTGTCCCAAAGACCACTCTAGCTCTTTAGCCTGGCATTGGGTTTTAGAAAGCTGGGAGGGTGCAAAATGCTTTTGGAGTGTTTGCTGGTCTGAATTGTTCAGAGGTGACTTTGTGTAAGTCTGAGTGCCAAACCTGGCAGCCAGACAGCAATTCTGGTTTTATCTATCTAGACTCAGCTGGTGCCTTTATACAGATGTCTTTATCTTGGTAAACCTAAATTACCATTCTGTTCTACATTGTTTGAAGCATGGTGTAGTGAAAATAAATGCTACAAGTAAAAAAAAAATGAAAGGTGCTGAGTGCTAGTGAATCCTCGGATAGAGCAGCTTGAGACATTATGAGCTTTTTAGGTTTTTCTGCATCATAATTGTTAGTGGTGTATTTTTTGCTGTCTGTGCTGTCTGTCCCGATGCCCAAGGTACAAGCGTTTTGCAAAGGGAGGCGTTTCTTTGCCTAAAACAGCTTTTCTTGGCAAATAGCTTGGTTTGCGTAATATTTTATTCTGTTTAGAGGGAAACTGTGACATTATTTCACCAAACTGGAGAGGAAATGATTCGAGCCAGACACATAATGGTGTTAATTTTTTCTGCCAGTCAGACAGTTACTGAGAGCTTGGAGGCTGTCCAAAAGCTTTGCATCTGGGCCCATCCTGGCAGTGGCATTTATCCCGGTGCCTCTCTCCCTAAGAGGATGTCGTTTCTCTTCCCTAATCTGGGGCAAGAGAAGAGTGGTGGTAGATCAGGAAACTGGTGCCTTCTGGTATCTGCCTGGCTCTCGTAGTAACTGATGCTCTTCTAGGTTGAGGCAGTTAGCGTTGCAGTCGAGGGAAACTTCTTTTTCAAAGAAACCCAATCTTTGATCCAGTCACCTGTATAACTGCACAGTTCCTGAGTCCATTCCACCTAGTGGCATCTAAGTGAACTGGGAAGAAAAAAACGTTTTTGATACATGCACCCCTCTCTCTCTTTCCCCTTTAAAACTTATGTGCTGAAGATTTGGGTAGAATTTTTAAACTCTAGATCCAGTGCTCCCTATAGTCTTAAGGCCTTTTTAAATTTTGAAATTGGTGTTTCCTAAGTCATCGCCAGTTGTTTTTCCCTTTAGTATAGGTGGTTTCTTTCACCTTTGTTTTCTAGTTTATACTTCACTCAGAGCTGAAAGAAAATAATCCTGTGTTGGGTTACATAGGCTAAGAGGGTTTCCGTTTCTCTTTCTGTACATTTTGCCTCGTTGTGGACTTTTCTTGTAGTTGCCTTAGATTTCTATCTACAAAATACTGTGCTGCTTTGTTTTGTTGTTTGAGATGTCTTTGCATTTTAGTTAATCAGCTAGATCTTTCACAAGTACATCACTTATCTCTCCATTTCTGTAAATGTGTATGGGTTCATATGCTGATTTTATTGATCCTCTTTTACTAAATTAATTCCTTCCATTTTAATCTTGAAAAGGCTGGGAGCTGGAATAAGGTACAAAGTATGGTACTAAACCCTTTGTTGTTGTTTTGTGAGCCTACAGCAATCTCTGCCAAGGAAAAGAATGTTTTGTTATCACGAGTTCTTTACCCATTAATCTTGCATGCAGTGTTTGCAGGCCACAAAGCCTTATCATCCGGCTTCTTGGGTTTTAGCCCATTGTAAAGGCATATTAAATGCATGTTATATGGTGACCCCTGCAAACTTGATGAGTACAGATTAGATTGCCTTTCAAGCTTCATTAGAGTTTCTGTGGAGTTGGCAGCTGCAACTAAGTAATTGGGTGGGGAGACAAGAGGCTTGTATGTGAAAATAGTTCCTTGTCCCGCCTAAAAATCCTGGCTTGCTGCTTTTTTCTGGAAGAGAAGAGTAATTCATAGCTTGGTGGAGCAGCGACTTAGGGTGTATTTCCATGACTCACATGAGCATTGTACCCTGGTGAGCTACTGGCTGTTTTAGGGAGAAAGGAGCAGTAAGAGGGATGCTGTTGGAGATACTTAAACTTCTTTCTGGCTTCAGCATCAGTACTATCCTGGAGCTGGGAAATGTTTCATGACAAAAGCTTCATCAGAATTGCAGCATGATTATTAAAAGTTTTGGGTTTGAGAAATCTGTCTTTTCTGAAGAGAGGGGATGTTGTCAGGAAAAACTTCAGCAAATTCAACTGTCATTTACTACTTGGCACTTCATATTGTTGTAGGAGGTATGTGTTTTAAGTCCCTTGTTTCTGCCTTAAATTATAAGCAGGCCTTCTTTTAAATACATGGGTATTACCTGATTTTTTTTAATTTTCTGATGTGTTACTACAGTTTATAAGAAACACCTTTGTTCAGTTTAAGCTGCCTCTGTGATAGTAACCTGTTTGCCTCTTTGGTTCATCCTCTCTCCTGCTGAATTGTTTATCTACTAGAACTGGGCAAGCCATGACTTGCTGATGTTACCTATTAGCCTGAAAAACGTGGTGACATTTCTGTGCCATAAAAATGTTAAATGTTAGCCTTGTTAACCTTAGAGCAGAACATGACTTAAAGTCACGGCAATGAACACTGGGTTATATGAAAAATTGTCATGTTATGGTGATAGCATGGACTGCCCTGGCAGTTGTCTTGACTCAGCTGCTGCTTATTCATTGATCTGGAAGTGAGTCTAAAGTTCACTGGCTTTCCATTCCTAGCCCAAATACTTCCTGATACTTGAACTAGCTCTCAGTCAAGGTGATGGGATTTTTTCTAGTAACTTACGTATCAGTTTGAATGCTTCTACAGTGCTTTATTTAAGGGTCTGTCACGGTGGTTGTACTAAAATGGCACCAGTTCTTCACTCACTGTCTCCAGTTCACTCAACCATTCATTCTGTCACGGCTTCTGCATCTTGCACTATTTTGGCTTCTCTTATTTCACCGCACCTGCTTGCAGATTAAAATTTTTTTAAGATATGTGTGCGTGCAGTAGAAACATGAAGTTTATTGAGTACATTGAATGTGGGGAGTGTGTTGGCACTGGGTTATCGTGTAGGTCATGAAACCAAGCGGAAGATACAACATGCAACGTACTCAGTCTGCAATGCAAACATGTAGTAGGCTGGTATCAAGAAATTTCATTATATTCCTAGAAGTGTTCTTTAATATGATTTGGATTTCTGTATTAAACAAACACCCAGCTATCTCAAGTAGAACAAAAAGATTGCACATCTTAGATGCAGTTATATGACTTGGATTAAATTGGGGGTCTTGTGTGTACTAATGGTGTGCTCTTTTATGCACGGGTGTTCAGTAGCAAGATCAACTATTTTGAAATGTTGGGTTAATGAGATTAAATCACTGCTGAATGGATGATGCACAGGTGGTGACATAATCCTGAAGTCAGATAACTATGGTGGAACTAAGCCTGTATATTAATAACACATGAATGCTTTATCTACAATCATCTTTCCTGGAAATGAGGTTTAAAAATAAAGTAACTGTGGAATGCTAGACATGTTCTGAAGTAGCCAATGGCAGAAAACCAGCTGAAAGGGACGAGACAATAATGTGTGATTCTAAAAGGAACTGTTCCCTACAGTGTAGGGATGCTGACATTAGCAGGTGTAAGAAAGAGGAGCTCTGTGGTTGCTGTTGTCTAAACTGTTAATGCAGGAAAAATTGGCATTTTTAGAGCAGTAGCTATTCCTTCTGTCAGGTGTACTCAGAGAGATATTAACACAGGAAGAGAACATAATTTTAAAATACTAAATTATGAAAAGTAACTAAGTGGTATGTTTTGGCATAGGATTTGCTCCTTATTAATGACACATCATATTTGTTCTGCTAATGTTTATAAGTATCTTAAAACAGTTGATGTTCAATCTGAAAGTAGAGATGGGTTTTTAATTACGTGTCTGCTTATGAGACAAGTGAGAAGGTGACAAAATGCCCTTAATTTTATTGATGGGACCCTTTTCTTGTACAAGACAGGCTGTGGAGAGGGTCAGTCCTGTTGCTGGAACCCAGTTACTGGTTTCGCTGGTGATTTGCCTCCCTTTGCCCTGGCAGCACTGAATGCATTTCTGAGGGCCAGATAATATTAATATTTTTGATGTGGTAAACAAGTGTGATGGCATGGATGGAGGGAGCAGGTCTGACTGCTAAACTATTACATTCTCTGTAAGAGAGGAGACATCTGCAACTTAAGAGCATACAGTTGTTGTGGCTGGTCAGCAACACCATAGTTAAGGCTGTCTCAGGAGTTTGATCTTAGTATGAGAGTTACAGTAACGTGTTCCTTTAACCTCAGCTCGTCTGTGCCTGATCCATTTATGATTAAGCGGTTAAGCCATATTTTGAAAAACAGGCGAAAGTAGATTACTTTCTTACTCATTGTTGAAGCCTTGACAGCAACACATGTTTAATTCAGCCATACCTTTTGATTGTAGGGGGAAGAGTAAAAACGTGGAAGCGGAGATGGTTTATTCTGACTGATAATTGCCTGTATTACTTTGAATACACCACAGTGAGTATATATTACAGTGAACTTCATTAGTAATCAAGATATTTAAATGGCTAATCATGTGATATTTTCCTAATTTTTTAGGACAAAGAACCTCGAGGAATTATTCCGTTAGAAAATCTTAGCATAAGAGAAGTTGAAGACCCTAGAAAACCAGTAAGATATCTTAATTTTTTTTTAAGCTAAGTAAACCATATAGAATTTGGAAGTAGTGTTAAATTAAGATGTTTGTCAGTTTTGTTTTGTTTTTTTAATTTATTTCTTCATTTCTGTCCTCCAGAACTGCTTTGAGCTCTATAACCCCAGTCATAAAGGTCAAGTAATTAAAGCGTGTAAAACTGAAGCTGATGGTAGAGTGGTGGAAGGCAACCATGTAGTGTATAGAATATCTGCTCCCACTCCAGAAGAAAAGGAAGAGTGGATTAAATCTATCAAGTGAGTTTAAAGTCTTAAATGTCTTTCAGAAATTAAGTGTAAACTCTTTTCAGAGTAAGATACTAAGAGAATTTGTATTCTGACTTGTTTGAAGAATTCTGATGTCACAGTGTCCTCTAGGATTAATCACAAGCTATGTGGGGTTGATGGATCAAGACACAAGTCTCCTTGTTACTGTCTGGTCCTAAGGAAGTAGTGCTACTAACTTAAATGTGGAAAACATGAATTTTTCTTTTAAGCAGATGTAAAGCCTTGTGTGAATTGTCTTGAACCTAATTTTATTAGATTCTTACTTCACCTAATAATTAACTTCAGTGACATGTATCTTAAGCATGTTCACAGTGCAGCTTTAAACTTTCACAGTTTGACTTTTATCTTGGAAGGTTTATAAAGCAGACCTGCAACTAAAGAAATAAACAGTGGTCAAGATGAAGGTCTTAACAAATCACAGCTAAATAACATATTTTTCTGAAGAAATATTTGTGATGCTTGGAAGTCAACCATCCATTATCTTATTAAGAGTGTGGAGTCATCCACAGGGAAGAGAACAAAATAGTTTCAGTTTTCAAAAACAGATATTTCTAACCGAATTGATGGTTCCTCTTTTCTCTTCTAGAGCAAGTATCAGCAGGGATCCCTTTTATGATATGCTGGCAACAAGGAAACGAAGAATTGCAAATAAGAAATAGAACGTGATCAGCAACTTGTATATCTGCATCAGCCTATAAATGAACGTATGGTTGAGTGATAATGTAAAAATTGGACAAACTAAATGAAGACAAGAACTGTAAATTTTATATATAAACACTTTATTATGATGTAAAAACTTGGCAAGACCTTTCAGGGTAAATAGTTATTGGCATGTAATTTGAAGTAAGCTTCAAATCCCAGAGGATAACTATAATGAACTTAATTCAACTGAAAACATGGAAGCCTTGTTTTACTTACATTAGTCACAACTCCAGCTTACTTGGGTTGGGAAGGAAGGAATTCAAGGCTAATAGCAAAATGTCCTATACCTGTTATTTGAGTGCATTTCCCATAAAAGGAGGACTGATTATAAGACTTTCATCTCTCACTAAAATGCAATACCAAAAGTGGAGTACAGCGTGATCTAGCACTTAATTTTTCTTTAAGCAGAAAACCCACAATCTGTTTTCACATCTTGTGTGTTTCACAGTAAATGAACAACTGAATGCAGCTTTCATTTAGGATTTGCTCTCCTTCCTTTATGGAAATAGCTTTTCTTCTTCAGAAATGCAGCTCGGTGGTAGACTGGCACCTACGTGGTTAGCTAGTTGTGCCAAAGGGTTTGGTCAATATGCACTGAAGTATACACAGGTCCCAATGGCAAAGGTTTGAGTCTGTAGCCATGACACTAATTACAGATGTGGTTTGATGTTTGCCAGTAGGCTAAAACTCATTCCTGTCTGCTCATACACTCACAATAAGCAGTAAGATTTAATGACTGGTTTAATCTAATTTTTATATAGTAAGATCCTTCTTACATTTTAGATATGTTGTAGTTTAATTAACACTAAGTTACTACTAAAAGAGTAAGATGACAGGGCTTGCATGAATTTTTAAAGAGGAAAACCAGGAAGGTGAAATTTTTCTGCAGGATACAGCCCTAGAGAGTTAAGCAAGCAGGATTCATTCCTTTGCTTGATAACAAACTTTGGACATACCGAAAAGTTCAGTATTTTTATTGCATTCTTAAAGGCGATTTTTCAGATCTGTGCTTCAGCAGTTGAAATTGAAAAAATGAATAGACAGCCTTATTTTTACTTTAGAAATTTTACACATTGATTACCTAGAGTAACTAAACTCCCCCACAGACATGTGTCTTTTGTAATTTGTGGAAGATCTTTCTGTGGTCCTACTGATAGTCTTTCAGTAACATGCAAACTGCTGGGGCAGATTTTACTACAATGCTTTTCTATTGATGGTGCACTTAAAATTCTTTAGTTAAAGCCCCTAATTCCACAGTGGGGGCAAAATCCGGGGGCTTTGGACCCTACTGCTTCTGTTAGTACTCAGTTTTTCACAAACTTGTTGAACCTGAGCCATGCCTACTGTGCCAATGAATGCTTTGGAGACCCAATACATTGTCAAAGCAATTTTGCTTGTTGAAGTTGCAGAAGCATCTCTGGATACATGTTAGGGAGATGTGCTGCACTGATGAAACCAGAGACTTAGTAAGTTCTATTTCAAATCTCCTTTTAACTGTAAGGGAGAGTGTGTTTCATTGTTCCTGTCTTACTGATTTGCCTGGTTTTGCATGGGTTGTCAGCTTGTGAATGTTTTGCTTTATTGTATGTTTGCAAAAAAGGCCGAGAGAAAAAGAACAAAGTAAACTATTTTTACACCTTAGATTTTCCCCAGAGAGTGTGGAATTGCAGTCTACTTGGATGGCTGTTCAAATCTGAGTACTTTCAAGGGATTGAAACTCAACCAAAGGAGGTAGAATCCTTGAATAAGTATCAGTGTGGGGACATGTCTGCTTAATGGAACACATTTAAACTCTTTATTAGAAACAAATTAAGTTGCATGTCCTATGTTTGCAAAGCAGAGTGATTATAGAGCTGCTGACATCACTTGTTTTGAGTCTTCTGTTCCACAACTCCCAAGCTTTGTTTTCAACCAATGCATACATCAGTTTTAGCTTTGGACAAGTAGATTTGTAATGCAAATAGTGCTAAGCCAGAACCAGTGGTACTAATGAGTGTAAAGGTGAAAAGCAGCAAATAAATTATTTCTGGAGAAATGTGAGATTACAAAAGCATTTAAAAGTAATGAAGCACTTTTGTATCAATTCTTATCTTCTGAAATATCACCTTCAAGAAAATCTATTTATTTAGCCAGGTGAGGATGTCTGCCTGTAAGCATGAAGGAAATGCCTTGAGAGTTCATTTGCTGTATTTAGTTTGAAGTTCTTATATCCGGCAGAAATACTTATTTAGAGTAACATGTAACTGAGGATATTATAGCAGGAAATATATTATTTCTTAGCATTAAAATGCAACATCTTAAACAGCTCTTTGTGGTGCTCAATATATCTGTTTAATTTACCAAAACTAATGGAATAACATTCTTGTGTGTGATAATATTTGATTTCAAATGTTCTTTGTAACAGTATTAACAGGGAGTGAAACTGGCCCAAGATTTCCACTGGCCACGAGGCCAGTAAAACAAAGTGGCTTGTGAAAGTTTTGGCCAAATTAGGTACTATGCATGAGGGTGAAGAAAAATCTCTCAACCCTTCCCTTTTTTTAATGGGCTTAAAGTCCAGGGGTGGCTACTAAGTCTAGCTGCTCGGTGGCCTAAAGCAATGTCTGTTATGGTTTGGCCATGCTGAGGAAAAGTCCTCTGGGGACAACAGACTTCTCCCTTCCTGTTGCACTGAAACTTGCATTAATTCAACTCATTTTTTTTTTTTTAACATTGCCCTCTACAACTACAGGGGCCAGCAAGAGCCACTACTGCTTCTGCCATGTGCGTGGCTTCTCTAAACCATTTGGCCACTAACATCAGCCACGCTGCCAGTGCAATCTAGGGAGAGAACTGTATATAATACTTAAGCTCAGCTGGACTGACTTAAATTTTACAATATCTGATAAAATAAGCTCTACATCACTTAACATTTTGAACTGTTTTAAACTGGTACAAAACTGAACCTTTGTAAACTGAGCAGCATTTATAATGCTTCATATATAAAAACAATGCATATTTTTAAGATTTATTACATATCTATGTAGATATGCTTGCTGGAAAAGCTAGGTCTGTTGTAGACCAAATGCTACAAATTAAGACTTGTGGCTTACCAGTTTCATTTCTATATTTTCTTGGAAAATGTTTCTAGCTAGAGTTTAAATATAAAATGTAAATACTGTACAGATATGTATTGATATAAGTATTTACTTGGTGTACACAAGTGATTTGCATGACAAATACTCTGTATCAATCATTGTTAAAAATGTGATGTTCTATGTAAATCCACTGCAATATTAATGTTTTCATTATCATTAAGACCTGTTGCTTAAATCTGGAGATTTTCTCAAAAATAAAGTGTGAAACTATACTATTGTGTAACTCTTCATTTACCAATAATACATGGGAGGCAATTTTTTTCTGAGAGCTTAAGTTTCAATTTTACGTCATGTGTTATAACTGCTTTTGTAAGTAAAAGGCCTCTTTTCCCTACATCTAGGCACACTGATTTAAATTATCAGGTTTAAGTTTTCAGAGAGAAAAACCTTCAACTGCAAAATAGATTGTTTCAGTAAAGTATGCTACAACTATGAGTGCTGTTCCATTAAGAGCTGGTTTCCCTTGAGAGCCACCCTAAATTAAGGAGGTATTTTGTGAGTTCCCTTCCATGGGTTTGTCAGATCTAAGTGGGGGGCAGTAATCAGATCTCTGCTCCTCGAGTAGATTAATTACACCTCCCCAAATTAGAAATAGCTAACGCTGCTGCAGTTGCCCAGTCTGCTTTCTCCATAGCGCTCTCTGAAGCTGTCAGGACCTGCCCTCCCTCCAGGTACTGCTTGTTAGCTAGTTCAGGCAGTTGTTGCTTCTGAGGTACAACAGTCAACACTTCAACTCCTTTTATACGTTTATGTCGGACTTGGTCATTAGACAAAAGACAAGACACAAAATCTTGGACCTAGAGGACAAAAGAGGAAAAAAAAGCCAGATACAGGAAAGGTATGTGGTTTCTTTGTCATGTTACTTTATGTAACTTCACATAACTGTTGCCATAGGAACATTATGCAGGGTACACTTATGGTTTGGCTTTATGGTGTTCTCCATGTACCAAAATATTACTTTATTTAGTAAAACATTAACTTTGCTCCTTTCTTTTTTTAGTGTCACACACAGTAAAAAAGCTACTGCTGAGCTTTCAACCTGTTGCCTGGTTTTGGAAGCTTTTAACTTCAAAGGAGAAAGCCTTCTGCATTCTTGTCTAGGCAGCTGAAGTCCCAAGTTACTTATCTTCTCTGGGTCACACCGACAGCATCTTCTCACCTACCACTGAAAGGAAGATCTGATTTCTTGAGTATCAAACACACTCTGAAAGCTGTCAATTCACATGACATATTGCATGTTAAATAACCCAAGTAAAACTCAAGTAAAAATCCATTTTAACTTTGCTGTATTTATATACTATATAAATTTTACATGCTATATATTTACAGTGGGGCAAGTGCTTTTTATCTTTAAAAAAACAAAGATCAAACTTCAGACATCTCTGAACAACACAGCTTGTATAAACCAGACAGATTATTCAGATGAACTGTATTTAATACAGGTTCCCCACTCATCTCCTGATGCAGGACCAGTGAATAATAAGTGCATCACAGTTTGATAGCATTTAATAATAAAAATAAAAATCACAGTATGAATTTGTTTGTAACTAGACACTTTAGAGAGACAAAACAGACAACTGAGACTTAAGACAGTATATTAAGAAAATGTAATAAAAACATGGAAGAGTTTACAAATAGTCTTGAGAGATACATTCAGAACTGCATATTCGTTGTTTCACAATGTTGAAAACCAGATGTTCTTCAGATCTTGAATATAAGTCAAATGTGAAGTAAATTAGTTTCTAGTGTCAGACAGCACAGAAAAAAGATGGTCTTGCAAAGCTCTATAGTTATTCGAGAGCTTGTGAAATTTTAAATAAGTCTTTAAATTAAATATACAGACTGTCAGTTGCAATTTTTATAATTCCTGGTAGCTCTTGCACCAGATGTCTAACTTGGAGTAACATTACATGAATAACATAAAGTCAACCTGAGTCTGTAATTAAGCAGCATTTGAGATGGTCTATTCCAGGGCATTATCTCACATGAGTGAGATATTTATGTGGTAATTTACAATGTTCAGCAGTTGTAAAAAGTTTCACCCTTTTGGATTAGAAGTATATTTTAAAAAAGAAAGTCTCAAGTTAAAAACTAAAAAAAAGTTCTTTCATGGTAAAATTCCGTACAGAAATGTTAAGCACCACTTACGACAATTTTATTTTCATAGTAACTGTTTTAATAATAAGTTTTGATGGTCAATATTGGTAATGTCAGGCTTGGTCAGTATTGGTAATGTCGGGCTTGGTGGTCAGTATTGGTAACGTCAGATTTGGTGGTCAGTATTGGTAATGTCAGGTTAATGGCCAATATTGGTAATGTCAGGTTTATGGTCAATATTGGTAATGTCAGGTTTGGTGGTCAATATCGGTAATAGGTTTGGTGGTCATTATCGGTAATGTCACATTTGGTGGTCAATATTGGTAATGTCAGGTTTCGTGGTCAATATCGGTAATAGGTTTGGTGGTCAGTATCGGTAATGTCACATTTGGTGGTCAATATCAGTAATGTCACATTTGGTGGTCATTATCAGTAATGTCACATTTGGTGGTCATTATCGGTAATGTCACATTTGGTGGTCAATATCGGTAATAGGTTTGGTGGTCAATATCGGTAATAGGTTTGGTGGTCAATATCGGTAATGTCACATTTGGTGGTCATTATCGGTAATGTCACATTTGGTGGTCAATATCAGTAATGCCACATTTGGTGGTCAATATCAGTAATGCCACATTTGGTGGTCATTATCGGTAATGTCACATTTGGTGGTCAATATCGGTAATGTCACATTTGGTGGTCAATATCGGTAATAGGTTTGGTGGTCATTATCGGTAATGTCACATTTGGTGGTCAATATCGGTAATGTCACATTTGGTGGTCAATATCGGTAATAGGTTTGGTGGTCAATATCGGTAATGTCACATTTGGTGGTCATTATCGGTAATGTCACATTTGGTGGTCAATATCAGTAATGCCACATTTGGTGGTCAATATCAGTAATGCCACATTTGGTGGTCATTATCTTTAATGTCACATTTGGTGGTCAATATCGGTAATGTCACATT
Organism: Athene noctua; assembly: GCF_965140245.1. Lineage (NCBI taxonomy): Eukaryota > Metazoa > Chordata > Aves > Strigiformes > Strigidae > Athene > Athene noctua. Next base: position 11,174,538 of record NC_134051.1, on the reverse strand, counting down.
TGGTGGTCATTATCGGTAATGTCACGTTTGGTGGTCATTATCGGTAATGTCACATTTGGTGGTCAATATCGGTAATAGGTTTGGTGGTCAATATCGGTAATGTCACATTTGGTGGTCAATATCGGTAATGTCACATTTGGTGGTCAATATCGGTAATAGGTTTGGTGGTCAATATCGGTAATGTCACATTTGGTGGTCAATATCGGTAATGTCACATTTGGTGGTCATTATCGGTAATGTCACGTTTGGTGGTCAATATCGGTAATGTCAGGTTTGGTGGTCAATATCGGTAATAGGTTTGGTGGTCAATATCGGTAATGTCACATTTGGTGGTCATTATCGGTAATGTCACATTTGGTGGTCAATATCGGTAATAGGTTTGGTGGTCAATATCGGTAATGTCACATTTGGTGGTCAATATCGGTAATAGGTTTGGTGGTCATTATCGGTAATGTCACGTTTGGTGGTCAATATCGGTAATGTCAGGTTTGGTGGTCAATATCGGTAATGTCAGGTTTGGTGGTCAATATCGGTAATGTCACATTTGGTGGTCATTATCGGTAATGTCACATTTGGTGGTCAATATCGGTAATAGGTTTGGTGGTCAATATCGGTAATGTCACATTTGGTGGTCATTATCGGTAATGTCACATTTGGTGGTCAATATCGGTAATAGGTTTGGTGGTCAATATCGGTAATGTCACATTTGGTGGTCAATATCGGTAATGTCACATTTGGTGGTCAATATCGGTAATAGGTTTGGTGGTCAATATCGGTAATGTCACATTTGGTGGTCAATATCGGTAATAGGTTTGGTGGTCAATATCGGTAATGTCACATTTGGTGGTCAATATCGGTAATGTCACATTTGGTGGTCAATATCGGTAATGTCACATTTGGTGGTCAATATCGGTAATAGGTTTGGTGGTCAATATCGGTAATGTCACATTTGGTGGTCAATATCGGTAATAGGTTTGGTGGTCAATATCGGTAATGTCACATTTGGTGGTCAATATCGGTAATAGGTTTGGTGGTCAATATCGGTAATAGGTTTGGTGGTCAATATTGGTAATGTCAGATTTGGTGGTCAGTATTGGTAATGTCAGGTTAATGGTCAATATTGGTAATGTCAGGTTTGGTGGTCAATATTGGTAATGTCAGGTTAATGGTCAATATCGGTAATGTCAGGTTAATGGTCAATATCGGTAATATCAGGTTTGGTGGTCAGTCTTGGTAATGTCAGGTTTAGTGGTCAGTATTGATAATGTCAGGTTTGGTGTCGAGTTGTCAGGTCTGGTGGTAAAAAGTTGTCGGGTTTGATGGTCGGTGTAGTTTGAGTAATGAAGCATTCCACCAGTAAGCTCCACAGCTGAAAGACAAAAGGAAACAATGTCACTCCCTGTCATGCCACTCAACATAAAACTATGTCTTGTGGTTTGATTTCTGAAAGACAAGTCTCAAGCCTGCCCACAACTCCATCTGCTCTGTCACTACAGGATCCAGCCGACTCGAGAAGGTGGCTTCCTCACAATTAAACTGACTGCATTTCAGTTCTACGCTAACATTGGTGAACTCTACAGACTATTAGGACAAAGCTACCTGCTTTAATAGCAAATGGTAGACCTGAGGTAAATTAAATTTTGTTGAAGTTTTGCCTAGACAGCATCCTTGTTTTACTAACAATCTTGTGGTCAAGCTGACCAAATCTTACAAACACAAGCCTTCAGAAACTTGCTGGAGAGAACATATAGGAGTATAGAAAATTAACTGCTTTAAAGCTGCTCTTTCTCCCATTTTCATCCTTATGGATTTATTCAAAGTAACATGAGTCCTGGTGAATCGGCACAACCTAACAATTCTCTCTCAGTTGTTCCTAGTCTGCCCCATGCTTTGAGAGGTTCAACAATCTAAACAGACACTGTTGAAGTGGCCTTTTTTAAGATTAGATTCCATCATTCAGAAAAGCCTACTTGAGACCAAATTTTTTTTAAAAAAGATTGACCTTCCACAAGGTGAAGCTAATTAACATCCATGGACTTGATGAAATACTAAAATTCTTGAGACTTAAAAAACTGCCTTTCACAGCCCCTCACATCCCACTTGTGTTGCAATTGGTGTATCAAAGTGGGGTACTGTCATCATATTTAACAAAGAAACATCTTTCACCCACATAGACTAGTAATCTTAATGCCCCTGACCTGTGTAATAAGATGCAAGACATTTACTTTCTTACAATACTTTTGACTGGTTTAGAAAAAAAACAAGTTTGCCATCTGCTGGCCGGAGAATTCACTAAAGCCAAAGTTGTATTAGAGCAGATGCATTTTCTTCTGTTTGATTCCTGATTTATCAGCTAGAATAGACACAATTTTAGTGCAGTAAGGATTATTTTTACATTAGTATCATACAAAAAAGTGTATTTTTACAACAGTAATATTTGAAAGACCTCAATTCAGTCCTCCTTCTTAAATTCTCCTTGTTAAAGAGATAAATATATTAAATTTTACAAGAAGAATGTGTGAACCTTCAGCTTTCCCTCTATACTGTATTTTCAGAATAAAACTTTTGGTTGTCTATGTCCTAAATACAATAATTGTTTTTCCACAAATGCACTTCCCTCTTTGCCTTAAGCAAACTTTTCAGTGCAAGAATCTACTGACTGGCAATTAAGTTCAATGGGGAAACCACATGAAATTTTTGAAAATTAAAATCTATTCTAAGATTAAACTTCTCCAAATTGTGAAATGCATTCAGCTGTAATGCAAGAAGATTCATTCTTTTGGATTTTATGCCAGAATGACATTGTCAACACCAGGCTGTTAATGAACAAGTTTGTCACTATTAACCCAATTCTTAAAATTGTGGGTACATATAAAATGTAGAGAATTTGGAAAAAAGCCCTTGCTTTTGGATAGGGAGCTCTCTTCTTCAGAGATTACTGCAGTTATCTATAAGAGTAAAATAGATGACTGAGGGTGTTGTTTGTTTATGAAAACATCTGAGTAACCTGGACCGTCTTTATGTTAGATAATGGGCATTTATGAAGGTTTTATTTTAATAATAAACACTTCTGTTCAGAAAAATTAAATGGGAAATGTCAAATTTTATTTTAGATGTTGAATTTGGTCCAGTGTGCAAGCTTCACTGCATAATTCTAGAGCTAGTTAACTTAAAACATAGTATCTACTGAGAGCCCAAGTCAGGACTATGACAAGCAACAGCAGAGTTGTGTAAATTCAGTCAAGCACTCAAGTTTGTATTTAGTTTTTATAAACAGCACCAAACTGACTTTTTAATATTAAAAACTGGAAAAGAGCTGTTTCATCATCCCACTTCTCTGTATTTTTGAGCCTATGCTAACAGAAAAACACCAGAGGTAAATAAAACAATAGCAGGTATCGAACATACTCTCCAGGTATTAAATTGCAAAGTGTCCTCTGGAGGATTAACAACTGTGCTTTGAAGGCAGATCTACATCTGAAACCACAATATTTCAGTACTGTCACCAACTTATGTTACTTTGAATAAGCAGTCAGCACTGTTTGTATGTTATGCAATAGCTGAACACAGTATGTTATTTAAATCAGCTACTCTAGCAGTCTTTTATGGGAAGATGGTGTTTCACTACAATATTACTAACAACCTGGAAGGCTCATGTCACCATGTTCCATCCTGGCTACTGAACTTCCTGTCTACCTACTAGATGCTTTTTCAAAATATAGCTGCCCAAGTGTTTTTTTCCCAGTTGGCTGGACTGAATTTAACAAGGCATCTTGCATTTCTCCCACTTGTTCACCACTTAACCATCAGGCCAAATTAAAATCACTTGCCCTTCAACCCTTTGCAGTTTTATTTCAGACTTTCTTTCCTATCAGTCATTCAAAAATAGGGAAAAAAAATAAAGCCTATCAACTTTTTTTTGTATTAATGCAGGCTGTTCAGGAGCCATGATAGAAAGCAGAGATTTCATCACACAAGCATTTAAAGATTGTTTTAAATAATAACGTCTATGTGAATAAAAAGGAGTCCTGCCAACGTCCTGTGGTCCCTTACCTTTAACATACTCGGAAGTGATGCAGCTGCATTTCTTGCCGTCACCTGCGCCTTTTTTGTATGGTTCCTCACCGTCCTGGTTTCCGTATTGCTCACTTAAAGAGCCACCGGGAGGACAGGGTTCTTTCCCCTTCTCCAGTGCTTTCTCCTGGGAACGATCATCTAAACATTCCAAGACGCCTTCCAGTTTCCTAGTGTGTTTCCTCTTTTTCTTCTTTTTCTTATGTCTGCGATCGTCGAAGTGGAGCATACAGAAATCCAAATCACAAGATCTGACGGAAAAGCTTAAGCTAAAAATAGAAAAACAGATGTGGCACTTAATGCATATATGAAATGTTATTTATTTTACCACAGGTGATGACTTGCAGCATGTCAGCTATTTTGTGGGAACTTCTGCACATCTAACTTACTTTAGATGCAGCAAACTTAAGGCCTCAGAATGAAGGACAATAGGTCCTGGTTTGTACACAAATCATTAACAGGGGCTAGTTGTGGAATGTGTGGAATTAAAAAAAAATAATTGTTGAAATCTAATCAAGAATGGTGTGCAGATGCAATTCTAACTATGTGATCCAGATCTAGTGTTCTAAAACAATTCAGCCTTATCTTTCCTATGACCTGACCCCCAGCCAGATTATGCTATATAAATAACTTAGAAACAATGAAAAAGAGGCAGACATGAGAAACACCCAGAAAAGAATTAGGAAAAAATTGCTGATTATGCAGGAATCCTCACTTACGTGCAAGCCTTCTCTTGATGTTTATCTTTGGACTTCTTTTTCTTCTTGTCCTTCTTATATTTTTTCATTCTTTGGTCATCTATCTTTCGGCGTTTCCTTTCTATTTCGCTTTCGCTTCCACTTTCACTTCCACTTCCTTCTGTGTGGGTATGTTTTATTTTGACACTTCTTATTTTATTGTTCCGGGAAGAGTCCTCAAAATTTGAACGAGCTGACACAGATGGAAGTGTGTGCCTTTCATGAGAATATTTTTCAGATGGCTGCTGAGGTACTGAATAATGATGCAGACTTGCTCTATGGCTGCTAAAGTGATGTCCATCTTCCTCTCTAGAGAGTGCACTGTGAGACCATCTGCTTTTGCAATGATAAGGATTATGTGACCTGTTACTGTAAGCTTGGCTTGATTTGTCAAAGTCTTTATCATAATGAGAGGACCTTCTCTCTCTACCATCTCTTGTTCCATGAGCAGAATAATAATCATTGTAGTATCTGCACTTGTCCCATCTCCGTGGTTCATCTTGATAGTATCTTTCTCTGCTCCAAGTTCTCTCTCCTTTGGAGTAATAATATCTATTTCTGTCTTGTTCTGCTCTTTCTCTGCTTCGGGATCTATAACGAGAATATTTTCCTGAGCTTTTGCCATTATTTGGACTGTTTCCATCATTATGGGAAGATCTGTACTTGCTTTCACTGCAATATTCCTGCCTATGGCGATATTGCTTATTTGATTCCACACTGCGAGAGCGTCTTCTCTTGTGGGGATAACCATCTGGTTTGCTTCTGGTTTGCCTCTCCTTCTCTTCAGTGTCTGAGTATTCTCTCTTCCTTCGGTAGTGCTCTTTGTCAGGCTTTTTAGAGTCATATATTTTTTTCTTATGTTTTTTCCTATGTTTATCTTCTTCAAATTTTTTATTATTCAGTCCCTCATTTTCTCTACAAAATTGACTCTCCAAAACTTTATCCAGTTTTGTAATAGAACAGTCATTAACAGGTGGTACCACTACAAAGTCATTAAAAGTGTTCATTGCTTCTCGGCGTTCATCAGTAATATCAAGAGATGAAAGTCTACATTCAATTTCACACTTTAAAGAGGAAGTTTGTCTTAATTTCTTTCCGCTCTCACAAGAGACCTTGACATACAAAGGATTTTCTCTTGAAATGTGTTCAGGTTCTTTTGATCTTCTTGGTTTGTCTTTACCATCTTCATACTCACACCGCCCAGGGAATTCACCTTCAGTGTCCAAGGATTTTTTCCTGACCTTGTGCTGACCATTGATATCGGGATGTGCATTATCAGCTTTTGTTATAATACTTTCAGTAACTTCTTCTTTGGTAGAAGTGGTTTCAGAATTTGACTGAGTAAAAAGCTTCTCAGCCTCACAGCCAAATTTGAAAGGAAGCTTCCTAGATTCCTTATAGGCAAACAGTGCATTTTCCTTAAGAGCATCATTCTCAGATTTCTGAGGTCCAGGGTCACTGCACAAAATAAAACCACATTTTTCACTTGAAAAAGTCCATCTAAAAGATGAATGTTAGGAGTAAAATCCCCTTAATTAAAAAATTTCGTGGCTACTGCAAAACTCTGAAAGACATTCTCTTTAGAAACCTATTCTTACACCTTCCTCAGCTCCAAGAGGAGGTTTTTCTTCTCTTGGTTCTGCAAGTACTGCATTAAAAACCCCACATCCAATACATCTGTCTCCCTGTACTTGCTGCTCTGAATCACATCAATAGCCAAAACCACTATATTTGCTCTCCCCTCAACTAGAAAAACAGTAAACACATGGATTTCCCTCTCTCCCCCCCAAATGGGAGAGCAGATGGTGGGAATTTACATTCACACATCCTAGGATGGAAAAAAAAGGAAGGAGGAATAGAAAATTACTCCAGACAATGGTAAAAATAGAAAAACATTCTATGAAGAAACCAAAGTTTTCCAAAAGGCATCTGCCTGCATTTAATAGCAGAATAATTTATGCTCAAGTGCTGATGTTTGCAACACTAGATTACATTATGGAATTCTCTGTACTAATTTAAATCTTTCTATTAAATAGTATTAGCAGACAGGTAAAACAATTATAAACTTGTATGAAATCTGGTTTTAATCTGAGTGCACTCATTTTACCTTCTTTTCTCTGACAAACTGTTCATCTGGCTGGATGCGATAGATTCTAAGATTATTTCTTGAGGAATCGTCGACAAAGCTACAGGCATCTACAATTAAAACGTAGAAGTTAACAGAAAGTTAACAGAAAAATAGAAATAACAGGAAAAAATACTATATTTAGTAGAAAACTAGTTTGCAAAACTTCTACATTAGATGCTCAACATGGTCACTTTAAATTCTATGTGCTATCCCTATTTTACACATCACCCCACTCACCACCCCCAAACATATTTACAAAACTTATGAATACTATCACAGCTCAACTTCTCTTAAATTGACATGTTCTCATATGTCAGCTCAGCCCTGCAAATTCTAATGGGATAACAGCACAAAGTGTTATGATGAAATTTGTGCTGTTTTCTCGGTATTTCACATGAATTAGGTACATTACAATGCTTCTGAATACCAAATACACCATAGGTGAGAAATTCAAGATGGAACAAACATAACTCACTGATTGAAACAATCCATTTGTTACAGAAAAGCAAAACTCAGAAGGTTTAATAGGTTGGAATTGGCAAGTGGAATCGTCAAGTTTCTGTCCATTTTCTTTAGATGCATTATCTAAACTATTAGCACCATTTAGTGAATCATTTTTTGGCAGCTCATGTTGGGATCTTTCTTCTTCAGCATTCTGACAGGAAGAACGGGAATTCTGCAATGTATGGGCCACCTTTCCAAGCAAAATTCCATTAGTAGATGTTATGTTGCAATTCTTTTTAAACAAGCCCTTTGACTCCTCAGATCTTCCTGAAGATTCTGCGCTGTAAGTGACAGAGTTATCAGAGCTGAGTTTAAGATTTCCACTCACTGCTGGCTCAACAAAAGTTTCATCAGGAACTTCCTGTTTGGAAACATTAATAGCAAATGACATTGTAGGTGCATTTGAGGTAGACTCTGCTGCAGTAGAATTTGTAATTGTGGATGAAGGAACAGGCTTGCTTAGATCCTCATCCTCCGCAGCACTAGGACAGGGAGATTGTGACACAGTCTGACGTGCAGGCAATTTGTTGTGAATACTGATAGTGATCTTCTGGTTTTTTGATGAGTCTGTAATTGAAGGCCTGGTAGTTGCCCAGTTTTGAACACAAGCTGTTGGCGGAGCTGAAGATGGCCTTTTTAGAGTGACACCAACGGTATTTGAATCCTCTTTTAGGGGTCCATTTCCATTTAAATGAGTTGAGTTCTGTATTTAAAAAGAAGAGATGGCAAGATGGATATGTGCAAACACGCGGTATCTGAAGTTTTAAAACATTAATTTCTCCTACTAAATATTTCTATAAATTACCTCAACACCTAAGAAGAAAACACACCCCCCTTCAAAGACAAATCTAAGTCCAGTAAGTGTTCAATTCCTACTTTTGGGTTACTGCATATTGGTATCAAATGAACATTATTTCTGAAACCCATCCAAACATCTTAACATTGACTAAAGCTATTCCCAAATAGATTTATTTTCCCCTTTAAAGATTCCCTGAAAACACTGGAATAATTGTCCTTGTACTCATGAACAAGACAGTTTGTTTTCACTGTCTCATCTAAAGTGACACTGATGCGGGGGGTGGGGAAAGCTTTCTGTTTTTAAAAAAATTATTCAAGCATTAATTGACTACTTATATGGTCTCCAAAGAGTAGTTCTCAGTACTTTAGAGAGCTGAGCTGGAAGTATAAAGTAATGAAGTAGCATGGCTGCACAATTTAGGATTAGCCACTGTTTGAATGATTCTGGCTGTAGCATGAGGGCTGTGAAGAAAGCTGCAGTGTGGGAGGGAAAATAAAACTAAAAATGCTAAAAAACAACAACAAAACCCATACCAAAACAAAAAACCAGTATCAGTGTAGTGCCCCCCTCAAGTTACCTTAGTCATATGAGGAGGAAGTCGTGGTCCCATAACTCCAGTCTGCTTACTATTAGCCCCCGGCTGACCAAGGAATGAAGGGGAGTAAGATGGTGATGGTACGTAAAAAGCACGTTCTCCGAGTGTCAAATCATAGCGCCTTGGGAAAAGAGCAGTGATCTTAGTTTAGAGCTTTTCTTTCACTCTATTATTGGATTAAACCCCATACTATAATTTTATAGGAACAGTTTATATGACACAGAAGACATGTACAGAAGACTTAACCAAGACTACAAACTGAAAATTAGATAATGGTCTTTCTACAATGACTATCCTTTTCAGAGCAATAACTCATCCTTACACCTTCTGTGGCATTAATTTCTCCTTTTTCTAAATTAGCCAGCTAGAGAGAGCAGATATATAGCAACGTACACAAGTGCAGCAATTTAAGGCCAAGCAGTGAAAGATAAAAATGACATGGGGAATTGCAGGTTAGACAGAACTGAATTATACAAACAGTAATCTTTTCCAAGGATAGAAAGAAAAACACTTTAAAAGACGAAAAATATCAATAACAAGAAAGTAAATATATTCTGAACATATTTAGTATTTGTTATTACCTGATATAAAAAAGTACGTAAGCTTGCTGAGTGAGAACTGTTTTCATATTAACAACCTCTACTGAAGCGTCATTCATTCGATACCAACGTCCATCACTGGCCTGCAAATAAAGACAGTGATATCTTTAGATGAATTGCATGTTTTCCAGATGACATCACAGGTAGAACACTACAGAAAAAACATACCAGAACAAATCAAACAAAACATACAAGGCAACCTTTTCCCCTAAACACAGTGGTTACCAGTAACATTTTAACTTGTCAGCAGATTTTACCCTGTTAGAAAATAAGCTGATACCTACCTTTATTACACAGAGATAGTGTCCAGCATTAGAGCCGAAACCATTATGTACAAGAACTGCATATAAAGTATAGATGAGTGGTTCTCCTATTGACTGGGACATATATGCTCGAAGATCCAAATATTCAGGATATTTTACATCCTAAACACAAACGAAGAAGATTCAAAAATTATCCTGAAATACTTCAGGGAATAGCTCAAGAAAAACACCTCTAAAAACACAGCCTAGGATGACCTTAATATATTTAAATGAAATATATAATTTTAAAGTACCTATTTTCATAAACAACATTTAATAACTTAAGTTTTCGACAGAATTAGATCTTTTAAGAGTAAGGTATATTCTTATGGTCAAATGGGAACTTTATTGTTATTAAAAAAGAAAGAAGAAGCCATAGTTGTTATATTGGCTTTTCTCAGACTATAGTTAATAGTCTATACTTATCGCCTCCAAACATTAACAACATTTAAATGAGTATTCATCTTTGGAAAATCTCCTGTTCCAAGAAGATAAAGGTGCATTACAGCTGTAAATATACCTTGTTGATCTTTCCACCTGTATAATTTGCAAATCTTTTCAGTGTTATTGTGAGAACGTTGGAAGAACGATGTATCGTATACCTCTTTGATGCAGGAACCATCTTTTTACACCTTAAAAACAAGCAGACAAATGTTTTTCCCCTCCAAAAGTCAAACAAGTTTCCATCTCTCACACATGATCTTTACTTGCATAATGTTTTTTCTTTTCATAAATCCATTTTACATTTAGGAGGATCAGATAGGAATGTTACAGAACCGAGCCTGGTGGTTTTTGCTTTTCTCAGTTTATGTTTGAATTAACACCTTGTTCTGCCAAAATCTCTCATACAAATGTTACATACGTAGAAACATTTTACATATTGATCAGCATATAGGACATCATACCTTCATATGCTTTCACTAAGCATAGAATAGGTTTAGGGTGACTCATTTCGGACAAAGGTAGTCCACAGGTTTTAAAATTCAAGAACTGTGCAAGACATTGTTCAATGAGCCAGGCAGAGGTTGTGAATATTAATTATCACTTAGTTTGTTCACATTTACTGAGAACCAGTCTCACTTTGTTTCACAGTGAACGCTAGGACCTTCAAGAAGCTGATGTTGCTTCCCACCCCAAACCATTTTCCATAGCTCCGTGCTTCAGCTCACTGCTAGTTATGGCCATTGGAATATTTCAGTGGGCAGGTTCACACTTACAAAGGCTGACAAGCCCCCATGTAGACAGGACTAGGCATAAAAGTCTAACGTGAGATAATGGCTACAATTCTTACATTTCTAAATATTCAAAGAGAAACACAAAAATTACTCACTACAATACAAATGTATTATTTTCTAAGCTTTGAATAATTTCAGTGTATTAGTTTTGTAAACAAAACTAAATGAAAGAACAACAGAGCTGTGTCTCATTGTATTATTTCTAAATGAAGTCAAAACATAATTTATGCTCTAAGTCATGCAATACATTAAACTCGTATCTTGTATTAAGATGTAACTAGTAATAATCTTACTTGCTGCACTTATAGCTGTTTTCACCATCAAGTTGTTCGGGCTTCACAAACTCCTCTAAGGCTTTAGTAAGAGTTGTAATTCCCTGAATGAGTAAGAAAGTAGAGCACTAAGTCACTGGAAATGCAAAATTTCAAACACTTACTAGTAGTTACAAGAGAACCTTGCTATTTCATACTTAGGTGACCTGCTGTGAACTAGCAAACACTGTGAAAAAGGAGGCAGACACAGAGTTACCTCATTTGAAAATTATTCTACTTTGAAATAATAAATTTTGCAATGCCACAGAAAACACCTGTGATATGCTTTGGCAGCAGTAATGACAACAATCAAACCCATCAGTCTAACAACAGATGTATATTGAAGTAGAATAACCAAACAGTATGATAGTATCACTGTTTGTGTAGATACAATTATTATTATTCCAGCTTAAATATAATGCAAACCTGGAGACCATTCACATGGCTTCCACAGAAGAACAAAGTCCAACCCACTCCCATTCACCACCAAACTCTTTTGTTTTAACAGTATATGTTTTCACGTAAAATGACTTAATTTTAGAAAGCTCTACAAGTCTTTACACATCTTGACCCATATTCACAAAACATCTTACCTTTATAGTCAAAGTAATATCAAGGAATGGCTCATAGGTATCTGAAACCGCTTTGCAGTTCAAGCACTTGACTGGAATCAAAATACAAATGCTTAGCAATATATGAAATTTAAATTATTAATACATATTACTTTAGTCAAAATACAAACTCTTACTACAGACAGACAAAAAGACACAGACCAGTTCAAAGCACAGTAAGATTTTTGAAAAGTACCTCGGGATCTTAGATAGCCTCCAAATATCTGATGAATAAGTGTAGTGGATTGAGATGATACGTCCAGTCTGGAAATAAATTATAATCAGATTTCAGATGATTTAAGGCACCAAGTTAGCTCTTCAAACAGTTTTGCTTTTTATGAAAACCAAGGACATAGGTTTTAATTTATGATAGCAAATAAAGGTGGAAGAGGGGCTAGAGAACATTGAAAGTTAATTTGTTTATGCTTACTTGGTGCTTCCATTCAAACATGACTTCTGCAAAGCGTCAAAGACGAAATTTAAGAATTCATGGGCATCCTCTTGACTACCGTAATGCAAATTTTTTCCTATTCCTAATAAATAAGAAGGTTATTATATTTATCTCATATAATATGAAAGAAACCTCATATTTCTAAAATATCTCTTCTTTAAAATATCAAAATCATTTATACACATCAAATAATTATTTGAAAAATTTAAAAATATCAAAAAATAAAACCATCTGAAATGACTTACTTTTAAGGCCCTTAATAACAGATATCGGGCTGATGGCATTGCTAGCACAGAGGACCTGGTTAATGTGAGTCTGCAGGATACACATCATGCAAAATCCTCGTACATGACCTGAAGAGTGAAAAAGGAAAGCATCCCAGTCTAGTCAAATATACATTGCTACAAATAAAAAAACTAAAAACATAATAATCTTTAAATAATAGGTACAATGTCCACTCTCCACACTACATTGTCTTCTCCTAAGGTGTCAATATGCCAACACTGTTGTGACATTTTATTATGCAGAACTGTATAGAATAAAAATGTCAATTAAGTCTGTATTAAATTGCATTTTCTGATGAGAAACCTAAGTAACTATTGCAATATCTTTTTTTTTTTTTTTTCAGGCTGACAAGAACGTGAACTCCACAGACTGCAGAATACATGAGGAAACAATATTGACATTGATGATACAGCACTAAGAGAGAATGTGTGTTATTTTCAGCACACTGCTGTTAGGTGAGCTGCATGACAGAGAGCTAAGAATCCTCTGGGAGAAAGGAAAGATTAAAGTAATGCATGTATTAGTATCTCTGCCCTCCTTTATCAACAGGATTCTTAACTGAAATAATTTTTATATATGGTAAGAAAACACAATTAAATTTCTAGGGACAAATACTAAGGCATCAGACTAGAAAACATACAGGTGCCTTTGTAAAAATACACATATATGGATATGAAAAGAGGCTCCTAGGCTTAAATAAAGTATAAAAACAAAATTCAAAGAACACAAATTCAAGGGTTTAAAAAATACAAACTTTTATTTTTAATAAGTCTAAATTTTAATACAGTCCCACACAAATTTCAATTTGAATTCATAAGAGTTAGCTCGTAGTGCTTTCTCGGATGTTGGGGGTTTTTTAATGGGTCAACAGTGAATGTATCATTCATCACAGTATTAGTGCATTACAATATCTAGGCTGAGAAGACTAAGAATCTATGATGCTAACATCTTAAATTTTACCACATTTCTACCAGCAGGAAACCCAAATGCCAAATGTTCTTTGAATGCCTGACTTTACAAGGCACTTCACTATTCAAATGAAGCAAGAAATTATCTTTTTTTTTAAGTTTTACATGAACAAATGCACTTTATATGCAATTCTGAGCCTCCTGTTAATATAATCATGGAATCATGTAGGTTGGAAAACACCTTTAAGATCACATTCAAAGCCAGCTTCTACAGATAAAATAAGACAACTAAGTTTTCTTCACAGAATCACTTGTTCCTTCACCTTCAGAGCTGTCCAACAGATTTATAATAATGTTAGAATGTACTCACATGACCGGGTGTGTTCGAGGGAAAGCATATAATTGGCAAGAGGTGGAGTATAGGTCAAACACTGCAGGGTCGAATTGAGGAAACATGTGTTGCCAAGATTCTGTAGGCCCACTCCAACACTTTGAGTCTTCTGCCAATCCATGCAAATTTTTTCCGGTGGAAAGAGTATACTTTGCGGGGGGGCAATTCCGTCATTAACAACTGCAAGAAAATTTTATTTTAGAAGAGATGTATTGTTTCTGTTTTAAAAAGGATATTTAAAAAGTAACATTCTGCAGGAGCACCTGGAAGAACAGCTATACTCCAAACACATAAGATGCAGTTTTAACACTGTCACTTAAATTTGCTGGTCAACACACTGTTGTGGATAATAGTTTATTCATCTATTTTAATTCTTCTAATGCAAGACAAACTACCACTCTGATTTTAGTAACTTTTGCCATCTATAGCCTTTAATCTGATTATTAATTCAATTATTTCTTTCTTATCAAAACTTAAACCATAAACTTACAATTATACACTAATAAATATGAGACCTAAGACAGAAAAGTAAGCAAGTAGCTAGCACAGAAGGTAACCCTATAGACATCAGATCTCTTCCTGAGCACTGTTATCATTCAAAGACTTGTGAATAATGGAAGCCATGAATAGCAATGGTAAAATGTACTTTTCTCTGCATAACAGAATAGACTTGTGTAAGTCTGTGTATTATAAAAAGCTCCCCATAATTGATTGCAAATAGATCAAAACTAAGTTACAAATAGATTGTAAATAGATAAAATTATGTTTTGCAACACTGGTCCCTTCAGTTGCCTTAGGGGATTCACAAAATTGAAGCCTACCACTGAAGTCCTTATTTGTTGTAGTCCCATTTTATTGCAGAGCAACAAACAAGAACTGCATTTTCTACTTTTGTTTTTAAGAAAAAGGGGGGAGGACAAAAGACACACTTACCTAGGTCTCTTCGGCCAAAAGGTTTAGATTTCTGAGATGATCTGCAATAGATAGCACCCCCAGGTCCTTTGTCTACAGAGACATTGTTGGTATCTTCTGGAGGTGCTACCCGGCCTAGATTTGCAGAGTGTGATGACATCTTTTTTGAGCGGGGTGCCTTGGATTTGTCTGGTCTCCCTGATGATGACTTTTTGGAGCTTGAAGATTTCTGTTTATTAACTATTGTCATTGTTCATATCTGTAACAGAAGCAAAAGTTCTGGTTGACATAAGAACGTCAAGAAGCATTCCAGAAAGAAAAGGAGAAATCCTGTCACTTAGTTGATAAGACTGATTAAAAAACAAAACCAAACTAACCCAAAACTAAATACACAAAGCAGAATTTTCCATCAAAACTGTATCAATGTTACTTTTATTATTTATTATTTAATTCATTAACTTCCGCAGAGCTGGTGACTGGTGGCATTCTTACACTTTCATGGGATTTTAATCCATGACAGTTATGGAGACTTTTTTTTTTTCTTTTTTTTTTTTTTTTTAAGGAGCTGTAAGCAGTGGCACATTCAAGTGCTGGCCTGTTAAGATCCAGGAGGAGCTGTTTGACCCATCTTTTCACTCCTGGGACTCACACACCTCTGAGACACAGAGGATGGGAGATAACTCTCAGAAATCTTGGGAAAGAAAAGCAAGAAAATATTTGTAAATTTATTTCCACCTGGGTTTCTTCTGCCCTTCCAAGAAATATTTGTTTGGATACAATTTTGGCAGCAGTACTTGTGATATTCCGCACCTATTGCATTTACAACTCTTATTATCAACCAAAAAGCATCTTTTTCAGTTCTACTTATATAAAGGTGTACGTTTTCCACCGGCAAAACCGCAGAGGAACGTAAGCTACAAAAAGGAAATGCCAAACATAAGAGAAAGCAAACCAAACCCTCAACCCTCAAGGACAAAGGCAATAACGGACATTAAGTCCTTTTTAACATCCTGATTAGGTTTCAAGATGATACCTCTTTAAATATGTGTAATTGTGTGTGCATAGTAAGCTGCTGGATAACTACATGACCAATTGTCAATTTCTATATTTAAATTTTTGCTACTATCCTACTATAGCACTTAGGGTCTTTTTAAGTTTAGAAAAACTGTAAACTTAACTGAAGGTTTAAAGCACAAGCTGCTTTGTTATACTGAAATAAATGAGAGAACAAAGCATAAAGCAGTTTCAGATTTATGTCACAACTTGCTTGCCACTGATAAAACTTAAGGCAGATTAAACAGGTCACAGTAAACTAAGACTAAAACTTTAGTCCCACAAAAGAAATGTGCAAAGCCTTTAATTAGATCCTTTCCCCTCTAAATTTTCAATTTAAAATCCACTCAACACACATTTTCCAGTTCTGAGAATACACAAAAGTGGAAAATTCTTTCTCATTTCACTGAGAAATGAAGACACCCTTGTCCATTTGGAAGACTAAGATGACAGTTCTTGGGCTCAGTGATTTTCAGGTAAGATCCTGTCTTCAAACTGCAGAAACCAGTGGCATCTCCTTTTTCCAATTAAAAGGGAAAATGTTTCAACAATGTATTTAAAACATATTTGTGGCACAAAAGCCAGAATCAAGACTTTAGTGAAAGGCAAACTGAAGTATACTATCACAAAAAAAGCTTTAGCGTTATATTGACCAACGTAAGCCTTAAGTTTTTTCTTTTTTTGACAACCAAGTGATACATTACCAGATATCAAGCACTACACAACAGCAAATATCAACACTAGTAAGAATGCACTACTTCTTCAAAATATGTCAATAAAAGTCCTAATCTGAACATAACATCTCTTTGACAAGGAAGTACAAAAACTATAAACTGTTATTTTTTTCCTCTTTCATTGTTCAACATACATACAGATTCTGTTCCTATACCACTGCTGAACATAAATTTACATTGTCATGTGTCTTGAGTGTCATTTCCCTATGCAGATGTCATAACAGACTTTTCCCAGTGTAATACTGAAAACAGATAAAATAGTTACTTTCCTCCCATCTGGAGTTTTGCGTGAGCATTGTTTAGCTTTTTCTCATCAGTCTCATCGCAAAACACATCAGTTAAGACTTGGATCTAAATATTTATATTTGGTCTCCACTTTGCATGCAAAGCCACAGCTCAGGAAGATTTTATACAAGATCCCATTCACAAAACCGCGTTTAACCAAGGAATAGCGATAATGCATTTATCTCATTACAAAACAAACGTTTTCAGCAGCGATTGTAAAACAACTACACACACAAAAATACCTAGGTAGAAATAAGGAGCGATAGAGAACTACTACAGCGTAGATACGCAGATGAGGCACGTCTGAATCTTTAAATTACAAACTACACTTCCACCCTGCAACGCTACGGTAAGCAAAAATAAATAAAGGAAATGAAGAAACACTCCAAACACACACACGCCCCGCTAGTTTTACCTTCATCAAAAAATAAGCCACGCAGGAATCACGAAAACACCGCGAGGCGGACCGTTGCCCGGCCGGTGCCTCGCGGAGCGACCGTTACAGCCGTTTATCGTGGGGGTTTCCCGTTCGGGGGCCAACGGCAGCCCCAGGGGCCGCTCCAGTGTCTCATCCCGGGCTGCCCCGGGTTTTAGGACCAGTGCTAAGCTTGAGGGGCCGAACCGGCCACCCCCCGACCCTCCTTTCTGAAGGGGTTCGGTTCCTGAAGACGTTTTGACACCGACAGATGAAAGGCTGCTTTCACGGACAGGCACAGCCCGCCTGCACGCAACATGTCCGCACTCGGGAGCGGCAGAGCCCAAACACACGCCCAAAAAAAACCGACCCCGACTACAGCGGGCGAGGGAGGACTGAGGAAGGGCTCTGAGAGAGCCTCCGCTTCGCCTCAGCCCACAGCTGACACCGCGCCCCAGCCCCGCCGGCAAGCCCCGCGGCCCCGCCTGCGCGCCCCGCGCCACCCCGCCCGGCTGGGGGCAGGCCCGGGGCCGTGCCACGCCGCCTTAGCGCCCGCCCTCTTCGCTCCGGATTCACCTCTTCGGGCCCGAGCCCGACACCGCGCCAGCGACCTGCTACCCGTCCGGAGGCTGGAGCCCAACTGGCATCACCCAGGCAGCGACTCCGTGACCATGGCAACGCAGCTGGGACAGCGCGTGCAGGGGGCGGGGACAGCGCGAGGAGGGGGCGTGGACAGCGCGTGGAGGGGGCGTGGACAGCGCGTGGAGGGGGCGTGGACAGCGCGTGGAGGGGGGCGTGGACAGCGCGTGGAGGGGGCGTGGACAGCGCCGGGGGGCGGGGACAGAGGGGCGCGAGGAGGGGGCGGCGGCAAGGGGAGACGAATCGCACCCGGACCCTCGGAGCGGGAGGCCCGGCGCGGAGACGCCGCCGCGCCCAGCGGGGAAACTCGGAGCGAGGGGCTCCCGGGCGCCCTCCCGCCGGCACCGGGACGCGGGGAGGCAACGCCGAGTCCTCGCACCGGCAGGAGGAGGAAGGAAGGAGAGAGAGGCGGGCACCGGCGGGACCCCGACGGAGGCGGCTGGCGCGGAGCGGAGGCATCGCGCCGGGCACCGCCACCCCCCCGTCGCGCCGGGAAGGGGCCGGTCCCGCCGGCCCAGGGGGTGGTGGCGGCGGCGGCGGGGCTGGGTCCCTCCGCCGCGTGCTGGGGACGGCGCCCCGCCCCGCCCGGGGTCCCACCCCCTCCGGCTGCCCGCCAGCCAGGAGGACAGCGGCCGAGCGCCCGGCCGGCGCCCCGGCGGGGCGGGCTGGGATGGGCTGGGCCGGCTGCTCCCGCCGGCCGCTTTCCCTTCCCTTTCCCGGGCCGGCCCCTCCTCCCCGGCCCATTGATTTCCCGGCGGGGAGACACACGCGGTGCTGCCGGGGTCTGCCAGGCCGCCGCCAGGCCCGGCGCTCCCCCCCCCCGCGGCCCCATTACCTGGCTCGGCCCCGCTTGACTCGGCGCTGCCGGGTCCCCCTCGCCGCAGCCCCCGCCTCAGCCCGGCCCGCTCCGCCTACTGTTACAGCCCGTCGGGGAACAATGACGTCCCTCCGCCGGCCTCTTGCATCCGGGGCCCGGCGCCGGCCGGGCAAGCGGGCGGGGGGAGGGAAGGAGGCGGCGGCGGCGGCGGAGGGGGGGGCGGGGGGGGGGGGAGAAGCGAGCTCCTCCGGGTCACACGGGGACCAGCACCGCCCCTGTGCCGCTGCCGGGAGCCGCTAGAGGGGGCTCGGCGACCCCCGGTCGGGGCGAGGGGCAGAGGACGCTGCGGCGAAGGGGCTCCCGCGGGGCTGAGAGGGCGACGCGGGTCCCTCCGGGCGCTTCGCGGGCGATGCGGGGAGCCGCAGCCCCGCGCGGCGATCGGGGGGCCCCGCCAGCCCCGCTGCGTGAGGGGACGCCTCGGTACGAGCCCCTGCCTCGGCCGTAGCTGTCCCGCCCGTCTCTGTCTTCCGGGCCGCGGTTGTCCGTCTGCCATTTATTCCCCCAGTTAATATTTTATTGCTCTGCGCTCAACGAGCGGCCGTAAACGCTGGCCCGGCCCCCGGGGCCGCCTACAGGGAGGCGGCGAGGCCCCGCCGGCCGCAGTGAAGGCCCCGGACCCCAGCGCCCGGCATGTGGCGGGGCGGGTTCCCGCCGAGGGCCGCGGCCCCCCGCGCTGCGCCGCCCGCCATCGAGTTTCCTGAGGAGAGCCCGGAGCCGCGCTTTGACGGTAAGCGGGGCCCGCGGGGGCGGCGCCGTCCTCTGCCCTGGGCGAGCAGGGGGGTGCCCCCCTTCCCGCGGGTGGCGGCGGGGGAGCAGGCTGGCAGGGAGGGTAGACCCGCCGCCTTCCTCCTTCCCTCCCGTCCCCACCGCCTTGGGGCCGCGGGGGAGCGGATCGGCCTTCGACAGCGCGCCCGGCCCGGCCCGGCCCGGCTCTGCGGCCGCTGAGCGAGCGCCCCCCCCCCCGGGGCCTGGTCCCCTCCGCTTAAACTTGTTTCCCCGCACGCCTCTAAAAAAATCATTAGGTTCTAAATTAGTGTCTTAAGCTTCTCGCTCAGCGGCAGCTCGTGTGGTGCCTTTTTGTGAGCCAGGGTGGTGCTGAAGCTGTGTGGGTAGGGATATGGTTTTGATGTCTTGGTAAATAGGCACAAACCGAGACTTAAATTAATTCGTCTGACTGTTCTTTTCCAGACTCGGATGTGCCGGCGGAGCTCAGAGTTGCAAATGGGTCGCAAAAGTTTGTGAATTTCACTTCGACCATCCAAAACCAGCTGCTGCTCGTGTCGCTGCTGGAGCATCTCTGCCACATGTACACGCACAACCCGGTTCATTCGAGGTGTTTGTTCCGAAGTTAGTACAATTAGTTCTTTCCTGTCTCTTAAACTGCCTTACAGCAATATATACCAGGTTCTTCTGTGCAGAGTTACAGTACAATATCAATGCAAAACTGTAGGTCTCGTGCCTTTGGGACAGGAGTAGTTCTGAGAAGAGGATGAGTACCCAGATTTGTGCTAATTGGGAATGAGGACCTGGCTTGTTTTTGAAAACAGTAACATAATGTTGTTGTAGATGTGAGGATCGGACAGCTAAATCACGTGAGTTCCACACATTTAGTTCCATCTAAATCACGTGAGTAGCATCATGAGAAGGGTGGCAGGGTAAATTATCTAACTGTTAAATCTGATCTAAAAACACAGAATAGGAATTTAACAACAGTATTTATCAAGGAATAGCTGTAGCATAGTCTTCACTAAATCTTTCAAAATTATGGTCTGTGAAAATCAGAGCAAATACCTTTAAGTCCTTTATTTTCCCATACAGTCGTTTGATGTAATTCAGGGAGCCCACATTTTTAAAGTCTGAAATCTGTCTTTTTGGTAAGTGACTTATCTTAGGTATTTTGTTCATTTAGGCACATACTTAATGCATTTGAGAAACAATCTCCAAGGTTTTTCTCCTTACCATACGACTGTAGAAAATAATTATATATTTAGAACTATATAAATAACTATATTGCTTGCACTTAAAATGGAAGACATAGCATCCAGTAACAACAGTGCAGACAGCTGTCATTTTTTCATTCTTGAAGTCTGATGTAGATGTTTGGCCCTGGGTCTTACTATTATCTCCATCAAAATAAAAAATATCGGGGGGGGGGGGGGAAATCCAACCAAATTGTCTCCTTTTGTGGGAGGAACAAAAAAACCCCCAAAACCTGGTAATCTGCCAAAGTATGTAGCTGCTTGGCTTCCTAGTATACTTCGGTGGAAAATGATGTTCCTCCATTGATACAGTTTAAACCAGTTTCCCAAGTGGAATAAGCCTGGTGAATAAAAAAAAATACATATTGCAGTAATTGTGTCTGGTTTTTGGCTTTGTCTGGTATATTCACGTTGGCAAGGGTGGGTTTTTCCCACTTTTCCAGTGTGCATAACTGTATCCCTAAGGCTTGTGTAGCGAAATTCCTGATTTCTTAGAGGTTCCCTTTCAATAAATTTCATTTCCTTCAAAAGATAAAGTAATAGGCTGGGTTTTTAAATGTCGGTACCAGAGAAACGTCTTAACAAAACTTATTACGAGCAGGTTTGGTTTAAGACCTTGGAACTCCTAAAACTTTTAAGTGCATTTTTGTAGCATCTTTGCAGTTGCTCCCATCTCCAGTATTGGTTAGGTTTTTCTCTGTGACAGTGTTGTTTTACTCCAGCTGAGACATGGTGCTTGGGGGTGGGGTGTGGAAGAGAGTGACTTCATTCTTTACTATGAGTATGTGCACAAGTGTGTGAGTTTGTACGTGAATTCATGTGAAATAATGTAAAAATCTTGATATTGCTACTTTTTATATGCGTCCTCGTAACTGTGAACGTGCTCTGAATTTCTCTCTTCGCTGATCAAAATTAGTCCAAGGGTAACAAGTGAATGGGTGGATGTTTGTATAATTCATCTGCTGAGATAAGGAATAAGAGGAGATGCAGTTGTGACTGTGAAGGGCATGGTAAATAACTGTATTATGCAAAGAGATTCCCACAGAGCAGCCCTAGCTTAGATTTAAATAGTTTTTATTGCTAAGAGTATGGGAAACTGCATTAGGGTAGGAGTGACCGTTCAGTTTTTCAGATGTTCTATCTTTCAAATAAAGTTTCTCATTTAAAGAACAACAACTGTTTACATGGTCTTATTGGCAGGTTTTATTTAATGTGACCTTTCTCTTCCTTTGTACAGTACTTCGTCAGGCTTTCACAAGAACAGGGTTGCTCTCCCCTTTTGCCTTCTGTGATGAATTTAGTACTGTAAGACTGCAGCATAATAGAGCCATTACTGAACTAATGAAAGCAGCTAATCAACAAATACTTAATGGGGTAAGCTTTGTTAAATTTCTTTGGCAACCTCTGCATTAAGGAATTAACACATCATTGCATCCAAAGAAGCTTTTGTTTGGGGGTTCTTTTAATACTGGATTGGGTCTTTTTAATAATTATACAAAATGGTATTCCTGTTCTTAGCTGTTTGGGATGGCATGTTCTGTCTCTATAGGTGCACACCAAAGCTTTTGAAACCAGCAATATTTTCTTCCTTATTAAATAACTTTTTAAAAAAAGTTTTTAAAAAATCATGATAAACATAGGCAAGGTGTTTTAAGTATTGCTACAGCTTTTTTCAACAGTGGACAGACATCCGTTTTCAACTTTTAACTGTTCCAGTTGATGAGGTTAACACCTTTGTATTCATATTAGTGGAGGGCATAATTTGTATACTGCATAATGTGCTTCAGGCTGAATCAGACCAGTTTGCTTATCTCACTGCTTGAACTAAGCTAGTTAATTTTGTCTTAAGCACATTTTAGAGCCCTCATTCTATCCTGCTTGCCAGCAGAACTCTAAAAGAGCAGTAATCCCTCCAGCAGAGAGATGTTAGATTACTGGTGGGATAATAATACTTTAATTTGCTGAAGCTCTCTGGAGAATGTGAATGGCTATCAGTAACCTCTTTTTCTTCTAAGAACATGGTTGCAGTTTCTGTTTTGATTTAAACTGTGCATGCTGATGACGTGGTAGACCTGTTATTCTGTATGGCATGTTTTTATGTTGGATTTTGTTGTTTCATAGGAAATTGATAACGGAGATTCTCATGCAATTGGGTATGTATTCAAAACATTTACAAGTATTAAACTTAACTCCCTCCCTAAAGTTCTGTGCTCCACTCTGAATTTCATGAGTACTGCATTTCATATTTTGTCTCTGAAACAGAAAAAAAAAAAGTGAGTTTTTTCCAAACTCTCAAAATGATCTAGTGAAAATTCTTGCTTCAGCACAACTCTCAGGGTTAGTACCACCATTCAGGAAAACAAGATTTATCAGGCATAAACTTAAATCATCTTAATACTCCTGTTGACACAGAGTGTGAGTTTGTAGCATGTGTGCATGCTGTTGCAGTCTGCTGGTTTTCAGAATTCACCGAAACAGTGAATGGTACAGTGTGGTAATATCAAAGTACTTTATTCTTTTCATAATGTAAATAGTATTTCTAGATTGTGTACACCTGCAGCCCATATAATACCTTACTTGTAAGTTGTAATTTAGTTTAATGCAGCCTGACTTTTTTGATTAGGGAAAAAGAAGTTCTCTTTGAAGCACAGACGTCTCGATACTTGAATGAATTTGATGAGGTTGCAATACTAGGAAAAGGAGGATATGGTAAAGTATACAAGGTATTCTTTACCTTCCATTTATAACTGATCAGTTTTTATCTAGTATTTTCTTTTAAATTTAGTGGTACCGTTTCAGCTGTTTCTTTCATTTTTCTAATGGAAACCCAAAAATACTCATTTTCCAATAGAACAGGTGCAAACCTGCACACATGAAGCATGTTGGCATTTCATTTCAAAAGATGCTCAGTTGCGATTTCTGTGTTTGTCAGAAGCAGGATATGTCAGGTGGTTTACTTTGTACATTTCAACACTTTTAAACTGAATGAAAACTCCTCATTGTGTGAAATATTGTGATATATTGACTTTAAAGAGCCACAGGAACTGATTAGTCTGCATACCCCAATGTTCCAGTTGTGGCTGCTTGAAAAAAAGCAGCCTTAATATGAATGTAAACTGTCCAACCCAGTGTTGAATTGTATTAAATATTTGTAGCGTATGGCTACATATGTGCCATATGTAAATGACAGCTGTGGTCTCACGGATTTATTGAGAACCTGTTCAAGCAGTTATGAGGACCTTTCAGCATTTTTTTGTTCACAGAATCATTGAGGATAGAAAAGACCTTGAATATCATCTAGTCCGACCATTGTTGATGGAAAGATAGCTGTAAAGCTATGTATTTCACAAAGACTGGGTTAGATGTTTGCAGTCCTGAAAGAAGGCAAAAGTAGAGTATTCTTATCTTAGACAGCTGGGGCCTAATTCCAGTTTCATTCTCTGATGCAGTTGAGAGGTTATGTGAATGGAATGCAGAAATTAATTTTTGGAAAATAATTGTTTCTAAGGTATTAGTAATTCATCAATCTAAACACATTAACATCTAATTGTGTCCTGTTGCAATTGGTTTCAGGTCAGAAACAAGTTAGATGGTCAGTTCTATGCTATTAAAAAAATTAACATCAAGAAGGCTACAAGAAGAGATTGCATGAAGGTATTTTTTTTCCTGTGTTTCATCTGTGTTTAACTCCCTGTCTGCTCTAGCTGATTCTGATTTAATTTAGTAATGCAGTTAATATTTCCCAAAACATCAAAAGTGTTAATAATGATTTTTATGCATTCTGAGTTTCTAAAGATTTGACTGTATCAACAGCTAGCAGAAAAAAACAAATGAGAGGTGTTTAAGTCTATTAAAAGAAGAGTATTATTAACTTGAATTTGCTCATCTCTGCAACTATGGAAATCATAATTTGTTTTAAAGCATCCAAATTTTCTCCATTACTGTGATAATTTTATCTGGTTTTTGACTGTCAGAAACTGTTATTTTTTTTAATCTTTTGCGTTTACTAAGTGTTCAGAATAAAGGACAGTCATACTGTTTCTTTTTGGTCTTTTTAGGTGCTACGAGAAGTTAAAGTGCTGGCTGGGCTGCAGCATCCTAATATTGTAGGCTATCACACTGCTTGGATGGAACAAGTTCAAACATTACACCCAAAAGGAAAGTACAGCATACTGTGTAATTCTTGCCTGCATCCTGCTTATAATCTTTGCACTGTTATTTGCAGGAGAGCATTACTTCTCTGATAAAATAATTTTTTTTTCTCCTTAAAACAGTGAAATAAAAGCAAACTACAGGTGCCCACCAGCTCTTCATGTCCCTCTGTGCACTTCAATTTCTTGTCTAGTAACTCATCTGTTACTTAATTTTGAATTTATAGCTGTGGGAGTATTCAGTTCTGGTAATACAGGAGGAGGATTTTAAGGTTGTGTGAAGTTCAGTGGAATGCAATGAAAACCTTTTAATGCAAAAAGTAGAGAGTTGACAAGGAGAAGAATGAATACTAGGGAATGAGCCACTTTTCCCCAAAAAGTGATGAATAGGAGAAAAAAGCCCACAAATTTGTTACTTACCATGTTTTGAAATCTCAGAGTTGTAGCAAAACTAAAATAAGTCTGTCACTATGCTTCTCTTCCTGTCTGGAAAAGAGTTTAGGAAAACTGAAAGAACCTAGAAATAAATACTTTAATGGGGGGGAAAAAAAAGTTTCCCTTTTTTGCTTTCCACAGGAGAGTTTTTTAATTTGATGAATTAAATAATTTCATAGTTTCGTAGTTCTGCAGTGGCACAGCAATCTGGGGTTTTGTGTATCAGCTACCGTCTGTAACTGTTGAGAATTTATCTACTCTCATGTTAATTCTACACCTTCTTCCCTGCCCACTTTTTTTTCCTCTTCAGTTTTTCTGTTCCCTGCTCTTCCCACACTTGGTCCTTTGGTCCCTTTGTAACCCTAATCCGTTGGTCCCTTTCTTTCTTGTCCTTTTCAGGAATGCCTTTAGCAGTTAAATCTTTTGATCCTCTCTTAGTGGGAGGTTTGCTTATGCCCTATATGACTTTATTGCTTTCCAAGTCAGTGACTTGATGCCCAGTCAGCTATAAGCACAAAAGAAAATGCATAGGAAGTTGACAGTATAGTAAAACAGACTGGACTTTTTAACTGATGAAACAGAATCTCAAAGGATGCAACTTTTTAGTGTTAGGTGTAGTTCATAAGTATTTAATGGTGATAATGTAAGTACATAACTAGATCTGTAGGTAGGTCCTGTGCTACTTAATGGTTTTCCTTGGCTTACAAGATCAGTACATCATATTTGCTTCTGTGTGTTAAAACAAACTGTTTTTTCACATACGTATGCAATTTAATGAAAATTATTTCCAAAATACTGAGTGTCTTCAAAACAGCAATAGGTTGATACAAAGGATGTTGCTTCTTTAACTGTGTATTATCCTATACATTATAAGCCCTAATTTTGAACAGGCTAACTTCTTAAAGGTGATACCTAGGTGAATATCGAAGAGAGCCCAGTACAACCCTTTCAGTGACCTTGTACAACATGTATTTTCTTTCCATTTAAAGAAAAATGAAAAACATACTAGGGTATGTTTTCTTCTTCTTTGTAGACTTAAGCACCTTTTGCAGCAGTAGAAATAAAGATAGGGACAGATAATGAAGTAAATTCAGTAAGATGCTGTAGCTTAAATGTTAATTTATAGTAAATATATGCATGCTTTGTTTTGTAAAATAACTATATCTATCTTTTCATCCAATAGATAAAACAATAATGCAGTTGCAGCCATTATCTTTGGAGCAAGAGAGCAGCAAGTAAGTATTATAAATCTTAATGATAACATTTATTTGGCTTTAACATCAGACTTTTTTTAAAGTAACATTAAAAGAGCACAGAATCCAGCATATATTGCATATTGCTTCCAAATTATCACCAAAAAAGTCTTAATTATCGTCATTGTTTCTCTTGTTGTGTAAGCTGAAGAATATTACCGGATGTTTCTACCTTTGGATCTCTTGGTTTCTGAGTGCCTGAATGTAGTACTGGGCTTCAAGTTTACTTCAGAAGTTCTGTGCCAGTCAGTGACACTGATTAGTACTGTGGAGTGTTATTGGAGTTGATGGGGTGTTCCGTTTCTCAGGAGTGTTGATTAGCCCTTTTGATAAGGAGATGGAGCCCTGTGCGAAATACAGTTTAAAGAAAGGGTGATGCATCATACTTCTGTCCAGTGAATGTGGTGACCTGGGACTGTATGTACCTATGAGCTGTCTGGGTCAGCTATCAGAAATCCCTGCAGGGGAAAGGTATTAAAAAGGCTGGATTGATACATACTGCCAAGTATGTAATCCTAAAGTTTTATATGGAGAAGCAGCTGAACTCTTACTCTGGAATGCAGCTTGCAATAAAAGTTTTCAGAATGATATATCACAAATAGATGGTATAAAACTCTGGACATATTTTGATTTCTCTCCCTTACTTTATTATTTTCAGCCATCGCTGTCACATTCAGAGTGTGGAAAGTGGTAGTTCAATTATCTTTGCTGACCTTACTTCACAAGGAAAGAAGTCCTGTGATGATACCAGTCTTAGAAATCTGAGTAGTGAATCAGCGCAGAATATGAATGTAAGGAATGATTTTACAAACAGCAATAGTAAAGAGTGTATGAAACCAAACAAATGTGAATTATCCATAGAACTGCAAGAAGACTCTGTAAGTAGGGTTAGCAGTAGATCAGCTGATGTGAAAAATCATTCATCATGGGGACCTCATTCTAGTCTGGATGAAGATTCTAGCACTGGGAGTAAGTCCTGCGTTGAAGTGTGCTCCAAGAACGATGTGGCTCTCTGTGAAGAGTTTGAGGTAAATACAGTTCTCTTCAAATAACTGCTGTCTAATTCAGTTATGTTTGTAAAGTGGAGTTTGGTAATGCTTTATAATGATCAATTTTTTAAAAATGAAATGACTGTGATTAGAGTCAAAAACACAGACAATTTTTACCTTAGTGGGTAACACCATTACAAAGAAGCTGAGGAGATGAGCTGGCAAAACTCAGCATACAAGAAAGTTTCCATGTGTTAATCATCTTGGGTCCTTTCAGAGTACCTACATGAACAAAAAGTACTACCCCCACATAACAAAAACCAACCATCAAACTTGAAAATCTTCAGCATTCAGTAAAGATGGCTAATTCAGGTATTATCGATTCAAGTGTCTGGGTCTGTAATGTGGACCCTATACAGTGTAGGATTACATGTGGAAAAGAGAGAAGCGTATTTAGGCAGGAAATCACCACTCTGCCTGTGCTTCTAAAACTTTGTTTGCATTCATACCACTGAAAGGTTTTGTGTAACAGCAAGCTCTGGAATGCTGGAAGCTTTTGCTGTCATTTGGAGTTCCCTCTTGCAAGAAATCCAAGATTTTAAAGGTGTTTGAGTTGTCTGGGTTATCAAATGAACTAGTGCATTATCAGAAACTGAATATGAAGTTACATATTCGTGTTAATAAATCATGAAATCCCATATCAAGAAATTGGGGTTTTTTCTTCTATATTAATTTACATAATTTTCTTAAGCCAGAATGGACCTCTGTTCACTATGTCTAGAAGTTTTTAAACTCTAATTTGAATATTAAGGTATGTAGCTTTTTATCATATAACTGTTAAAATTTGAGGAACAGTCAAAAAAAAAAAACCAAAACCAGACAGTGGTGTTATATCTGCTTCTTGAATGCAGTAGATTAGTAATGCGATATTTGATGTCATTTTGGTATCTAACTTTTTCTAGTTTAATAAAAAATTTTGGTTTTATTAGCTTTAAAGGAAATAACTAAGGAAATACTGTTCATATACAGTGGCAAAATCATGGACGATTATTTTTTCCATTAGGTGGAGTATCGTTTGATGCTTCATATACAAATGCAACTCTGTGAATTATCCTTGTGGGATTGGATTGTTGACCGTAATAAAAGATGCAATGAGAGAACAGAGGAAACTTCCAGTAAGATTCATCACTGTCTTAAAAATTTATTTACTCAATATTTCTTTTTTCCTAATTGGAAGTCCACTTGCTTGATTTTATGTTTTACTTCAGCAGTTTATAATATGGTTCTTCTTCATTAGATTCTTTATTCACTTAATCAAATAACTAATATCAAATCTTTGTATGAGAGATATTGGTAAAAGAGATTTAAGCTTATGAGTTGTAGATGTCTCTTCAAAAAAGAAAGAATGTATGCCTGAGGCATAGTTGTTACCTGGAGAGATCTGTGCATGGGCAATACTACTTATTTGGAAGAGTTTTTTATTGACAGAATCTGCCTTTTCTCAGTAATCTGTTTAAATAATTTAAGTTTTGCTTTATTAGTAGTCTTGCTGCTACAAAATAGAGCTCTTCACGGGCTGATTTATCTGCTGTGGAAAACGTTTTGTTCCAGACAAGTTACAACGGACTTAACAGCTTTTATTCTTAACAATCAAAGCTCCTACACAGGCTGATTTGTCATTGGTCTAAAGAATCTAGTATTTACTTTGCTTGAGTGGCCAGTGGAGTTCTCATGCCCTGATACCAAGCGATCTTCAGTAACTGCTGACATTTGGAAGAACAAGTCTAATGCTCTTAAACCATTAGAGACATGTTCCTTTCTCTGGGGTGGTTTTATAAAAAAAGCATATGCTTAACGGAGTGTAAGACCTAAACTGTATGATTAATGTATAATCTTAGTTTTAATCACTGTTAAGATAAAACTGTTGTTCTCTTCAGTCATGGAGTCAGGTTTACCAGCTATCAGCTGATTTTTCACTAATCTCTCCTGTAATCATAGTCTTTTAGCTGTCATAAGCTAAAAGATGACATTCTTTGTCAGGGAATGACAGAATTACTAGGGCATTTGACTTTGGAAAATGTCATTTTTACAGGTAACAGGAAGGGAAGGGTGAATGCTATCATAGGTTAGACATTAAGAAACAGAAACCCAAGTAGGACTAAATGGTGAGTGTTCAAAGTGGCAACAGACATGTTAGATCTGGGTCATTAGAGATTTGGGAATTCAGAAGGTAGCACAATAGCAGAAGGATTAGGATCCAGAAAGGAAGGGTGCAAATCAATACAGAAAACATGTCATTATGTATATTAGTATAATTTTAATTCAGCCCTTACATGCAAGTGAAGAGTTTGCTGAGTTCATAATCAAAGAAATATCTGATGGGGTTTGGAGGAATCTTTTCAAGCAGACATATGTTCACGTCCTCTGAACTTTCCTTTTTGAAATTTTGGGATTAGTGACTTTTTGCTGTTTCAAAAATACTGTCTTCACAGAATCATCTAGGTTGGAAAAGACCTTGAAGATCACCTAGTCCAGCCATTAACCTAACACTGACACCTAACACCAGATCCCTCAGTGCTATGTCAACCCCACTCTTAAACCCCTCCAGGGATGGGGACTCCTCCACCTCCCTGGGCAGCCCATTCCAACACCCAACAACCTGTTCTGGAAAGAAATGCTTCCTAATATCCAGTCTAACCCTTCCCTGGTGCAACTTGAGGCCATTCCCTCTTGTCCTACTGCTTGTTACTTGGTTAGAGACTCATCCCCAGCTCTCTGCACCCTCCTGTCAGGGAGCTGTAGAGGGCGATGAGGTCTCCCCTCAGCCTCCTCTTCTCCAGACTAAACACCCCCAGTTCCCTCAGCCGCTCCCCAGCAGACCTGTGCTTCAGACCCTGCACCAGCTCCGCTGCCCTTCTCTGGACACGCTCGAGTCATTCAATGGCCTTTTTGGGGTGAGGGGCCCAAAACTGAACACAGGAATCGAGGGGCGGCCTCACCAGTGCCGAGCACAGGGGTCAGATCCCTTCCCTGTCCCTGCTGGCCATGCTGTTTCTGACACAAGCCAGGATGCCATTGGCCTTCTTGGCCACCTGGGCATACTGCTGGCTCCTGTTCATCCGGCTGTCAGTCACCCCCCCAGGTCCCTCTCTGACTGGCAGCTCTCCAGCCGCTCCTCCCCAAGCCTGCAGCGCTGCTGCCAAAGTGCAGCACCCGGCATTTGGCCTTATTGAAACTCATGCAGTTGGCCTCAGCCCATCGCTCCAGCCTGTCCAGATCAAAGGAGATCTTAGGAGAAGCATGGGAAATTCCATTTTAAAACTGTTCATGCTATTAAAAATTTCTTCCACATCGTAAATAAACAGAATTCAACAAGACATACCACCATAAACTTAAATAACTCGGTAAAATTAGCTGAAATAATTTAGATTTTATATTGTTTTAAGGTCCATACCATATTGTGGATGCCCGCTGGACAATGAAAATTTTTCAAGAGTTATTAGAAGGAGTATGCTATATACACAGCATGGGAGTGATGCATCGAGATATTAAAGTAAGTTCATTGAATTATTATTTGAGGTTGAAGAAAACAAAGGTAATGTACATTGTGGGAGAATTAAAGCAACTTCATATTTAAATTTGAGATGGTCTGGACTCTTAAGAAATTATCTATGTTACATATGAAAAAATACATTTTTTTCCTCTATACCAATACCATGCTTTCTTTACTACAAACATAGTACTCAGTTACATTGACTTACAAGCGAATTATGATTAAGTTCTGAAAATGTTTTCTCCTTTGTGGAGCCATTTTATTATCCTAAACAGAGGTGGTCAGATTAGTTTTGTTTTGTCTTGGTCTTTCCTTAACCAGGGTAGGACCGAAGTTACCTAATTACCTAAAAAAAATTTTTCTTTTAGTTAATTATGAAAATAACAAAGCCCCTTAGCTACACCTCAGTTTACTAACAGCATATCAGTGAACTTTTGAAAATATCTTCAAGTTATAGTTACTTGCTTTTTTAAAAAATAATAAATTCCCTCAGTCACAAACAATTGCTGTCTTTTAGAATGGTTGCAGTCTCTTCTAAGGGACTGAACTTGTAGGTGATGTTAATGACTGAATGAAAAGTTGTGGTTTCATTCCTATTAAAAGTAACAAAGAGCAGACTTAAAATAAAGATTTGAATGATTAGAGTAGGATGCCCTTTATATGTTTCTGTGAAGTTTTTTTGAAACTCTAATTATAAGAATAGTTTTGACTTACTGGCTGGCTTAAATGTGAAGCATAGGTAGACAGATCTTGCTTCCCACCCCCTGCAACTGATAGACTTACATAGCAAGAAAGTGAATTTTCCTACTCTGCTTCCTACAGAGGTTGTCTGCATTTGATACAGTAGGTATATGAGGAAATTGGTGTAAAAATCATCTTGATTATTAAAATTTCACATGTGGAAACTTGGAACTGTGGAAAAAAAACCCCAGAGTCTTGGTTCTAGATTAATTTTTCTGCCAACTGTTTTGGAATCAACAGTTTTTCAGTTTGCTTAGCAGCTTCATGGCCTTACTCTCCAAAGTCCTGGTAGTTGTGTAAAGAATTTGATATAGTTACTGGGAACCAGTGCTCCTTGTTTTCACCATATATTCCTCTAATGGAGATTTTTTGAATATACCTTGCAGAGACAGTAATTTATGTGATAATATTATAAGAAAGTCTTTCAGTGTTTGAAATTCTGAGAACAGAAGTCCAGTGGGTGGGTGTCCTTGATTATCTCTTCAGTGGATATGAGAAGCCTAGCAACTTCTCCAACAGTGCTGTATCTCTTAAATTTGGTCAGTGTTGAAGAAATTAAAAGTGTGGAGATTGCCCATTTCTTTTTAAACTGTTCATATTTGCTTTATACTCTTTAACAGAAGATCAGCTATTCCTTTCTTCCACCTGAGCAGGCCTCATAAATAGCTGTTTGTCCTTCATCATCTTGGCTATTTACATTGCCTCTGTTTCTTAATAATGGATCTGTATTGACACCTAAAATGGATTGCTTTAGACGATGTTGTGCACACTGCAACATGAAGGGCAGTTCTTCCACAGGTTGGACTGGCAAAGTTAGTGTTTGCTCTAGAGGCAGTTAAAGTGTGCTGGTACCTCTGTGTTCAGTGACCCTGCAGTTACATGAATAGGTGTCCAGCCAGACTTGTTGGTGTCCTTTAAGTTAATAAAAAGAATGGGTATACGTGGAAAGGCATCATCAGACTGTTGGCCTAAACATAGAAGACATATTTGTAGTTACTGATTTTAGGATTTATCCAGTGATTCACATTTTGCAAGATACAGAGACACTTTTCTGTGTTATGCTGTGAAGTTGGTTGATTTCTCTGAAATGGATGTCTCAGCTGTAAGTACTAGGCAAATTTAGTAGGAGAAGGTAAAGTGCTATGTAGGCTCTTGTTATTTCTGTAACATAAAACATTGTTTTAAGTTAATTTCTTTTTATTAAGATAAAATTATATAGACTAAAACTTCTGGGCTGGTAGGGTGTAACATAGTAACAGGTCCCAAAACTTCAGTTGTGAGAACAAATATTATGAGTTGTCACGACCTAACAGAAGCTTGGTCATTAACTTATATTTGTTAACCACAGCTTCTTTATGCCCAGCAGGAATGCATAAGGTGGTGTTAATGCCTTCAGTTCCTCTATTGCCTAGTTTTATAGCATGAGAAATGAGTCATCATAGTTCAGCTTCAGGCCAGTGAGGCTCACAGAAGTTTAGGGAAACAGAAGTTTCATCTCAGCTGTACATACAGACCTAATCTGGCAGAGTTTGGGCTTGTAGATTACAAAATCATAGGATGGTTTGGATTGGAAGGGATCTTTAAAGACCATCTAATTCCAACCCCCCTGCCATGGGCAGGGACACCTTCCACTAGCCCAGGCTGCTCAAAGCCCCGTCCAACCTGGCCTTGAACACTGCCAGGGGGGGACAGCCACAGCTTCTCTGGGCATCCTGCTCCTGTGTCTCACCACCCTTATGTCTTTACATTCAATCTAAATCTACCCCCTTTCAAGTTTAAAACTGTTGCCCCTTGTCTTGTTACTGCTGGCACTAGTAGAAAGTCTCTTTTTCAATAAGCTCCCATTACATATCAAAAAGCCACAGTAAGGTCTCCGCAGAGCTTCTGTTTACCAGATTGAACAACTTTCAGCCTTTTTTCATGGGAGAGGTGTTCCAGCCCTTGGATCATTTTTGTGGCTGCCTCTGGACCCACTCTAACAGGTCCACGTCTGGCATCACCAGCACAAGACAGAGCTGGACACAGCACTTCAGGTGCAGGTCTCAAGAGTGGAATGGAGAAGGAGGATCCCCTCCCTCGCCTTGCTGGCCACACCTCGTGTTGCAGCCCAGGGTACGGTTGGCTTTCTGGGCTGTGAGCACACGTTGCCAGGTCGTACGCAATTTTTCATCTACCCGTATCCCCAAGCCCTCTCTGCAGGGCTGTTTGCAGCCTAAGAAGTATATTCAGCAGTAGTGTTGCATGTCTGAGTTGCGAGATGCTACTTCTGGTTACATTTTCTGTTTATACTGAGTAAAGCAAAATCCATATTCAAAATGATCAATCGATGTGATTCTGCCATATGTTGTATTGTCAGGTGTACTGTCATTTGAGAGAAACAAATGTATGTGGTTGCTTGAACTATATGTAGCATCTTCCGTGACAGCCATTTATGGATATTTGTCCTTTTTTTTTTTTTTAAACTTATCCAAGTGTTAATTAGCAGTCTTGCAGCAGTGTCTCTGCAGAGTTCAACTCTGCTGTGAGTGCAGACGAATGGTCCTAGTTTTGAGTTGCCACCAGTAATTTAATTTGGTATCACTTACTTCGCTTATTGGAAGAAATACTGAATAGTGTTTCATACTCTTTCGCCATTCCATGTGTGATTTAATAGAGCTGTTTTAAACTTAACAGTTTGTCTTGTGTTTTATATTTAGTGATTCCTTGAATAGAAGCCATTCCAAATTTTCAGCATTCATGTCACCCCTCTATGCACAGTCTTCCAGTTCTGTTATTTGCTTTTTGAGACAGGAGACCCAGAACTGCAGACAGTACTGAAGATGGCAGTGTATTAATTCATATGGTATCACAGTGTTTTCTTCTTTACCTCCCTCTCCCCCCAGTAACTGGCAGTGTACAGTTTGGTTTATGGACTGCTATTGAGCATTTTTAGAGCTGCCTGTTACCATGCTTAAGCCATAAGTCAACTCGGAGGTGGTTGTTACAGATCTAAAATTGGGGTTGTTTTTCCCTTCATTTACATTTTCATGTTTATTTGCAGAATTCCTTTTGTCACTACACTTCCTGCAAGAGCCTTCCACAGTTCTCTGCATTCAGATCTCATCTTGATATCTCTGAATAATGTAGTTCTGCCAGCAAACTTTTTCATCTCACCTTTCGCTCTCCCTTTTCTAACCACTTACAAATACGTTGTTCAGCATAGTTCTCAGCACAGATATGTGCAAGAGTCAGTTGATGATACCTTCCACTGTGAAAACTGTCCATTTATCCTGTTCTTTCTTTTATATCTTTAAGCTAGCTATCCATGTGGGGACCTTCCCTGTTTTGTTCAATTTTTTAAAAATGCAATTTCCTAATCTAAAATTATTTTTAATCACAAGTTATAATCCCGATCAAATGGTTACCTGGAGGGAGAGCAGGTCTATGAGGTGTAAGGGTCCTTCCCAGCATCACTGTTTCTCTGACTGGGTGATCAGCTAGTAAAGCTTGAACACTGCTATTGTCATCTCCTGTTATTACTTCATGTAGCTCTTCATGGTGTGAATTTTATTTTCTCTGCCCACAGGAAAACACAGTGGCAGGCCTACTGGCTCCTTTGATTATGTTACTCATAGACAAGGGAATTGTTATTTTTGTAATGAAAATCCATAATCAGAAATAGAGGATTTGGAATGGCACTTAAACAGTGTCATTCCTTGACATGTTGCAGGATGTCTGGTTCTAGAACAGCTTTGAAGTAACTGCATTATTCAGTGCAACATTTTAAACAGTACTACAAAACCAGCAAAAGTTTAAGAATAAAAAAAAAAAAAAGGCTTAAGTTGACTTTGCTTTCTTGCTAGTGCTAATTTCTACTTAATAGGAAAAAACTCTGTACTAAGCAATAGTTCTTTCACTTCTCAATCAAACATACCTAAGCTCAGAAACCTTGTGATACAGATGAAGTAAACCCCATGATTTCATATTACATTTTCTTTTGTCCAGCACGTATGTGGTTTTATTTCTAGATACATAATGCTAGCATTTTTCCTTCTTCGTGGTCCTAAAGCCAAAATATATGGATAAGACTATTTCAGTTTTTCCAGTCAGTGCTCTCAAGTCTCTCATAATTTTGTTTTGCTTCTGTAACAACTTCCAGAACCAAGTAGCATGTTGAAGCTGTGCTTATTGTATAGAAAAGTATTTTGTTTTACATTACGTCTAGCCCAAAGATGGTATCTAGTCCTCCATCCTGCTTACATCAGTTAGTCTAATTTGCTGTCTGCTCTTGCCTGTTCCTGTTAACATTACTGTTCTGAAAACTTCCCATTTTCTGCTGGACAAAAGAAAGTACTTTATCTTTCCACTAAATCTGGTTTTCCTGTTTTGTTTTTCTTCCTTTTTTTCTAGATCCTTCATGGTCTTTCTGCCTAAATGGTGTTGCTAACACATAATTTGGTTATCAACTATGATTATTTTTTTCTCTCTAATGAAAGTGTTAAATAATTATTGTCTTGTACCTGTGAAATGCTGGATTTTATATTATAGACTTTAAAGCTGCTGAAGTTTTGTAATTCCTTATATAGATACATTTTAGATTTTATACTGTCTTGGTTTGTAGCCCAGAAATATCTTTCTACATGGATCAGATCATCATGTAAAAATAGGAGACTTTGGATTAGCCTGCAAAGACCTTCTTTGGGATGATGCAGACAAGTGGTTTAAGACAGAAAGGATAAATGGTAAGAGAAAAAAACTTCATAAGTTTGTGTTCAAGCTTCTATGATATTAAAACCATTAAATACTAAATTTGAGGGTGAAATGGTAACAATGTAACACTAGCTGAGTAAGTCTAAATTGCCTCTTTAAAGGACTAACACACACTTCAGGAGTGGGGACTTGCCTCTATGCCTCACCAGAACAATTGCAAGGATCTCACTATGACTTCAAGGTAGGGAGTACTTTTTTTCTATTAACACATGATGGTAGATAATAGGAATAAAACAAACCTTTCAATAGGTAGATACATAATTACTCCTCCTACTGTCACTCCTAATGTTTTTGCTGAAGCATGGATTTCAACTTTGCTACCAATGCAAAAATTACTTGTTCCCAAGATCATCTTGGGGAATGTACATCACTTGAATTTGTGTTCCTTTAGTAGCGTCATGATACTTTCCATATCATTATGAAACTTCATTGTTGTGAAACTTTTTCATATTGTGAATTTTTAATGAGAAAAAGGAATCTAGTGAGTATGTAAGAATAGCAGTTATCCTGGAACTTTTTCTTCACCCCCTTACCAGTCTGACATGTACAGCATGGGTGTTATCCTGCTAGAACTCTTCCAACCATTTGGAACAGAAATGGAAAGAACAGAAGTTCTTACACATTTACGGAATGGCCAGATTCCTCACATGTTCTACAAAGAATGGCCTGTTCAAGCCAAGTACATTAAACTCCTTACCAGTCAGAGATCTACAGAAAGACCAACTGCTGCTCAGCTTCGTGAAAGTGAACTATTTCATACCCCAGAACATGTAAGTTATGCCAGTAACCTCAACCTTTACAGGATAAAGAAATATGGAAAGAAAATGCCTTTTGTTTCCCTGCATTATGAGGTTTTTGTTTGTTTTGAACTTAATCACACAATCCTCTTGACACTTTTTTTCCGATTACAATATTTAGGCTACTGTCTTAATGACAATTTCTCCAGATAGCAGAAACATTAAGTGGAGGTAGCTTTTTGAAGACTGGACAGTTGATTACCATACAGCTTGAGGTATTTTTTATAGGTCCGAAAAGCTTCTGAAGCTTTTTACCAGCTCCGCAGAATCTTTTTCTCATTTTCCTTGCCACAGTTTTTTGTTTGTGGATTAAGTTCTAGTATCAAATATGCAGAATAGCTCTGTGGTGCTGCAGAATGTCTGTAGTGGATTGCAAACACAATTGGAAGAGGTTTATAAGGCTTTATGCTTGCCTGTCTATAAATGAAGTAAACAGGCTCTCATTTTCAGGTTATTTCTAACCTACAACAGAAAGTGAGACAGCAAGAGGAAGAAATAAAGAAGCTGAGAGAGAGAATAAGACTGCTTTCTGATGAACAAGACGAATGTATGGAACTAGGTTCTCCTGTTTAAGTACAGGAAGAACTAACCTCTATTGTATTCTAAGTTATATAAAACATCTCATTTTTACATAAAAATATTTGAATGCATTTTGATTTTCCTGTCTGTTCTTTAAAGGTATTTATCTTTTTGTCTTAATTCAGAAGTCTCTAAGCAACAGAAAGGATTCTTGTTGCATTTGCTTCAGTACAATTGAACTTGTGTAAATAAGCATTTGGGTTACAGGGAAAAATAAGGAAAACTTAGAAGTGAAGCTTGTATTTACAGAGGACTACTTTAGATACTTTATAAACATTAAAAAACATGAATGTTATGCATCAGTTACAAAAACAGAAAGATCAAACTCAAAAGGCAGCTGTAATGTTTTTATTGATTTTAGAATTCTGTCTAGCTGTAGTACTTTACACCTTAGGATGCAAAACCACTGCAGGAGGGGGAATGAGATTAAAAGTACACTATTATGAGGAGTACAGGCTTACTTTAGTAGCTTCATAACAGAGCTGAAAGGTGCCAAGTTCTCACATGACTTCATCCATTTTTGCACGTTGGCTGGGGCAGCATTTGCACTACCTGTCTGCTGAAGCGCACACCACGCAACAATGTCTGCTACGGTGAGCTCATTTCCCACCAACCACGATGTCTTGCCCAGGGCAGCATTCATAGAGCGCAGGACTGCTCCTTTTTCCTTACTGCTACCTTCTTTTAGCTGGAAAATGGCAGTATCAACCCAGCTGTCAATTAGAGTTGAAGTAACTGCATTGTACTTCTGGCCAAACAGGGAAAAGAGAAATCTAGCGATGTTCCCCTCTCCTTCAATAGGGCACATTGTTTGAATGCTGAACTTCATCTGGGGTTTGGGAACTGAAATTAAGAAAAAAGAGTGAATACCACACAGTAGAAGTTAGATGTAATGGTAATTCTATGTTGGAGGTTTTTTTTGCGATACCAGCAACACCATTAGCTTCATTAACCTGATGAACAATTTTCAGTTTTCTTAGTCTAAATACTTAAGCTGAGGCAGGAACCCAGGGTAAAGAGATTACTTTTGGCAACTTTAGCTCAATCACCCACCTAATTTCTATTCTAGCAAATTTATTTGTAGAAATTGAAAAGCACTTCTATAAAAAAAATCCTATTTGTGTATTTTAATAGCAGTAACGACAAACAAGAATCTTCCTCCTCTGTCCCCATCATTGTTCATAGCTATAAAGAGAGCAAAAATGTTACCAGCAGTACCTATCATGTATCAGCATAAAGACAGCATAGCACTTGTTGTCAAGGTTTTATAGCGCAAATTTAATTCTCATCTGTTGTAAGAAAGATAACTTCATTCTTACCATCCTTCCAAATAAGAGTAAAGCCCAACTGATACTCGTGACGTGGTTGCTTCTTAGTCTGCTCTCCGAAGCATTTCAAGAGGTTTTCTGGCACACTTTTCACTGATGAATGTGTGTGAACAGCTGATAATATTTTATAGTGTTCACAAAGCAGACTGTGTAGTACTAACAGTGACAGCGGAGGTAGAGAAGGATTTGCATTGATTACAATATCTTTCAGGGCACCATAATCCTGAATGGAAAGTAAAACATTCAGCAGGTAAGATTTCCAGATCAGACTTTGAAGTAGTGATCATTTGACACCAAAAAGTACACAGCTATTCACATGTGTATCTGACATTCTAATTTTATTCAAATGAATCAATTCAAGTTTGGACATTTCAAGCTTGTTTAAACATCTTCCTTTGTCAACATACAATTCAAGAGCATGACAGGTAAATTCTAGTCCAATATGAAGTCAAATTTTCCATTAATAACAAACAGGAAACCAACTGTAGTAATTTCAAAATTAACCATTCTAGCTCAGAATTATATGCAAATGAGAATACATAGGATTTAGTATTTATAAATGTTAGTATCTGTAACCTAAAATTATTTCATTTTGGGCATTTAGATTATTTGTAAGGATATAAGACATGTATATTGAGTTCTGAGTGCCCCAGATTTTAATGCCACACTTCCAACCCTGGAAATCAGAGCAAAGAAAGTATCTATCAATGTATGTGCTCAAGTAAACTTACCTTTCCAAGCATCAAATCCAAATCTGCTCCATTTGTTGTTAAAAGGGAACATTCGTCACTTTGAATGATATTAGTTACATCAAAGTCAGCATCTGGGGTTTGTATCATCTTTGAGAGACCATCAACAGCACTCTTCAGTTCGTACAAGCGTTTCAGAATCTCTTCCTGGCGGGATTCAAGTGCTTGAAGTGACGGGTCAGCCTCTTCCTGTAGGGGAGTCAAAAACAAGGTCACATACATGTTCGCTCAGCTCAGTGTCAAAACAGTGCACAGCTACTTGACAGTAAGTTTTGAAAAACTTTAAATACATTCAAATAACCAGAACATCATGGAACGTCATGGTCTTATGTCTGTTAACTGTCTCTCTTCTTTTGTTTCTATGATAATGTGGTGAGAGATGGGTTATTTAATCAAATCTGAAATCTTCCTGCTTAACATACATTTTTTAAACCGCTCACTACAGCAAACTCCATAACAGAGTGAAAATCAGATCACAACCACAGAAACTTAAAAAGTTGGCAGTGAAATGCTGAATTAAAACCTGAAAAAACAGAGTTAGCTTGTCAGGATTCTTTTCAGCCCAGAAGTGCTAACTGATAAAGAGTTTGTGTTGAGGCTGCCAAACAAGGCAACTTTTTGTTAATCCCAACGCATCTTTTTGTTATCTCAGCTATCTTAGAAGTCTTTTATCTTACATTGCCACCTCTTTTAAAGGATGAAAAGTATATTCCCGTGGAAGGTTTTAAGTCTACAAACTTACAGTAATGTTAAAGAAAAATCCATATATAATCCATTTCTAATCGTTCTGAATAAAAAACCCAACCTATGGAGCAAGCTTCC
The DNA here is from genome assembly GCF_965140245.1 of Athene noctua. Classification (NCBI taxonomy): domain Eukaryota; kingdom Metazoa; phylum Chordata; class Aves; order Strigiformes; family Strigidae; genus Athene; species Athene noctua. Next base: position 11,133,568 of record NC_134051.1, on the reverse strand, counting down.
TTCTTTCAGTCTAATGGATAAAGAGATAACAAGCAAGGTATCCAGGTGAAATCTTGAAACCCACTTACACAATATTCTCAAAGACAAGACACAGAAACATCTCTAAGTGACCATTCTTTGTCTAGTACACAATGCAGTGAAAGGAAAACCACTCTCAAAGGAGACTGGTATTTAATACTTTGTTGTTGCAATGGGAGGGTTTAGTAAGCATTCCTGTGAAGTTCTGCCCCAATCTGCTCCTGCTCAGTATCTCCATCAGCAACCTGGGCGAGGGGACAAGCAAGTACTCACTGAAAAACTGTAAGAGCGTCAAGCTAAAAACGGCCACAAGCAGCCTGGAAGAATTCAAAGCATTCCTGACGCTGGAGAGAGGCCGAGTCAACTAAATTAATGTAACATGTTATTTTGCATTTTTGCCTTGTTTACGAAAGAAGTAACTGAGACTAGAAATCGAGAGTGTGCAGCTGGCCAGCTCCTCAACAGCAGAAAAGAAAACAGACTTGAGCTAACAAAGCGATGATGCAGCAGGAAGGGGCAAAGCCTGCTGGGACACAGTCACCGACCGAGGGGCTCGCACGGCCCCAGCTCGGCACGGCGCTCCAAGGGCGGCCGCTTAAAAATAGAAACTGAAAGACACACAGACCAGAGAAGCCAAGTTAAGAATTACCGAAGGCCTTAAAAATAAACCAGAGAAATTCCTGGAAATGCTGAGCTTCCTAACGCCCGACCGAGCCGCTGATAAGCACGGAGGAACCAGCACTGTCCGCGCTACCGCACTCCTGCGGGCTAAGGCGGGGGATCGCGGGGACCCGGCCCCCGGGACTTCTCCCAGTGCCCGTCCGGAGCAAGCGCCGGCCCAGAGCGGCCGGAGCCAGCCCCGCCAGGCTCCCCGCCAGCGCGGCGCCAGGCGCCGGCCCGCTGCCCACGGCCGAGTCCGCCGTGGCGAGCACTGCGGGCCGCGGCCCGGCCAGGCCCTTCCGCCCGGCCCGGCGTCCCTCCCGCCCCCCCCCGCTCCTACCTGCGGCGCGGCGGGCGCGGCGCGGCGGTGCAGGTTGGGCAGGCGGTACATGCAGGAGGGCAGCTGCTCCGCCAGCACCTCCCCGCCGGCCCTGGGGAACGGCCTCACCTTGTACATGGGCATGGCGGCACCCGCCCGCACCGCGCTCCCGCTCCCCGCCGCGCCAATTGGGCCAGGCGGGAGCACAGCGCCTTAACTGGCTCTCGCGCCATCCAATGCGCGCTGGCGGCTGCCGCACCGCCTCCTTGCCTGCCTTCTATCGGCTAGCAAGAGCAATCGATCCGTTACGTGAGTCCCCATAGGGCAAAAGGTGCAGCTTCCAGCTCCGATTGGGTGGTTCTACTGACCAATTGATGTCAAGGGACCTGAAAAAGCCCATGCGGGAGGGGTGGGCCCTCTTCTTCAGCAGCCAATGACTGGCAGGGGCGGGGCCTGCGGGAAGGGGATCCTGAGGAGGGGACGGCGCGATCCGCGGGTCCCGATGGAGGCGGCGTCGCCGCCCTGGTGAGCGCCTGTCCTGGAGCGGCCCCGCGCTCGCCTTCCCTGCTCGCCTTCCCTGCTCGCCTTCCCTGCTCGGGCCGCCTCTCCTCGCGGCAGGCTCGGGGCCGCGCTCCCCCACAGTGGGCCGTGCCCTGGCCGCTGGCGCGGTCGCGGCCTTCTCGGTTCCCGCCTCCTCTCCCGACTCGCTCGGGCGCTCCGCATTGGGGTGCGGCCCCCCGGGGTATCGGTGTTTTGGCCCCCGCCTCACCTTTGGGTGGCGGTTGCCCTCACTTGCGAGGAACGAACGAGCGGGGTGCGGCGAGCCTTTACCGCTGCTTCACGCTACCGTGTTTTTTCCTGTCTCTCCCCTCTCAGCCTGCAGCCTGCCAGAGCCATCAAGCCCATCGACCGCAAGTCCGTTCATCGGATCTGTTCGGGACAGGTTGTGCTGAATCTTGGCACTGCCGTGAAAGAGTTGGTGGAAAACAGCCTGGATGCTGGAGCTACCAACATCGGTAACTTTCTTTCCATCATAATTTCATAAACTGCTAAAGTACTTCTTTTTCCTCAAAACAGAGTGCATGGTAACAAATCAGTGCAAATACTTTTTGTTTGGGCCAAGCACGTTTGCCCTGATTTTAAACCTCAGATAAATAAACCATTTTGATTCCCAGGCTCTAGCTGGGCTCCTAGAACTATGTGATTTTGTCCTTGTTACTTTTATTTGTAGCCCTTTTTGCCACTGAATAAGGTGTGTGGCCTATACAGCAGTGGTGATTAGACTCTGCTGGCTGCTGGTTTCAAGCTAGCAGATGGTTAAGGCAGGGTTGCAGTTTCAGAGCTGCCAGGATGATGATAGGTGTTGTAATTGGGAAAACTTATGTTCAGGCAGAAGTGCAGTGAAGCTGGACTGTTTGTGAGTACAGGCTGGTTTGCATTAGCTTGCTCTAACTTTTGACGGCTATGAGGATTTTTTTGTTCAAACTTGACATGGAAAACGGTTATCTGATAAGATTCCTTCAAGTACACAATTAATACTGAACATTGTGTGTGAACATACGGAATTAAAAGACTTTACTCAATTTTGTAGATATAAAACTTAAAGATCATGGAGCAGAACTGATAGAGGTTTCGGATAATGGAGGCGGAGTGGAAGAGGAAAACTTTGAAGGCTTAAGTAAGTTGAACCTTTTTCATAATTTATATTTGGACATTTTGAAAGCATGTTTTCAGTGAGAAAGCTCTTTTTTTAAAAAACAAATTTCCTAAGTTTAATAGTTTTAAGTAGATATTCAGCTTTAATATAATGTGTGCATGACCTGGAAGACTTGGGCAAAACTAGACTGGACTTCTGTAGTGCTGTTGTGGTTACAGTTCTTGTAGCTCAGAAATAGACTTTGATTTGATTGCCTGTTTAAGTGGAATGAATAATAGAAATATTTATAGAAGAGAAAGTCTTATAAATATTGATTTAGATTCACTCATGTTGAATCATCAGTCACTGTTGAAGGAGTCAAGCTTTGTCAAAGTGATTGGTTTTGAGAGGTGAATTATAAACTTGAATATTTCCTGCAAGTGAACTGACATTTCATGCCTGACTCAAATTTTCCATTTGCTAGTTTCAAATTGCACAAAATGGGAGCAGAAACAATATTATATGATAAATGTAACTAGCCATTGCAACAAATACCCATGTTTCTTTTTTCATATAATGACTAGGGATCTCTTTCACCGTGAGTTATTCCTCAGTAACTGTGTGTTCACAGTATGTACGTGGTACATCAGAAACTCCTTCTCCTGTTCCGGGACAGTGAAAGTTCAGGGGTGCTGCTGCTAACTCAGTTTGTTAGCTGGTGGCTAGTGCTAGTGCTGCAGTGACTCTGTAGGCTGAGGCCTCCTCAGCCGTAGCCATGGTGGAGTAGGCTTACGCCTGTCCACTATATACCATGCACAGGACAGCACTGCAGTTGTTTTCTTCCAGGGCAAAATCTGTGACAGGTACATCAGTAGCAGAGGCAGGTGCTGTGTACTGCTCCGAGATATCTTATAATGCACATACCAATAATGCTGTATGAATTCGGGGTGTAAGTATGGAATAACAGGTGTATCTGAGGATTTTAAAGTGATCTTGCTTATAGGGAAAAGGGAAAGGAGACAAGTGTTAAATTATTTTGTCTCTAATAATTATGTAAAATATACTGAATAATACAGAAGTTCTTTTGCTTCTTGATATGCATGCAAAATCTACTTGCATAGTCTCTTTGAAGTGAAATACGTATGTTAAATATCTTTTTCCAGCTCTGAAGCATTATACATCAAAGATACAAGACTTTTCTGATCTAATACATGTTGAAACATTTGGGTTTCGAGGTGAAGCTCTGAGTTCACTGTGTGCATTAAGGTATTAATATTAACTTCATATTAGTAGAAAGTCACTATATGCATAAAATTAACTGAAGTTTACTACTATTGATAAAATAAGGCTTTGGAAACTTCCAGTTCCTTAATGTTAGGTTGATTTTGAGCAATAGGTGGTGTGAAATCCTAAGTCCTTTCCAACCAAAATTTTTCTGATTCTAAGTATTTAAAATTACTCTGTGATTCTGAGCACTTGATTGGTCCTTTTCTGTACAAAATTTAGTGTTACTTAAGTATGAAAATTCTTACAGGATGGATCTGTGTGCTTGCGTAAGTGTTTAATCCTCTAATGTAAAGCAGTGTAATATCTAAGTGCTGTTTGCTAGGTTGTAATTCATTAAAACTGTACTTAAACTCCTCCCAGACAAATTATACATTTGAAGTAGCACACCTTTTGTACACAGCTCTGTGTGTCAAGAATATTCTGCTGTTATGTATTAGTATGAGGAATGTAGTCCAACAAAACCTGACTTCAACGTTGCATTTTATAGGAGAAGAATGAAAGGGGTACAAATAAAAATGTTTGCATTCTAGCTAGGAAAATGTTACACCACTCTCTTTGGGTATGGCTTTAGTTGTTTGTGGTGAAGAGTTAGTTTTAATTAAATCAGTAGTATTGATGTAGTTTCTATGCCTCATGAGGAATGGATAAGAAAATACAGTAAATACAGTGCTCAGTGAGTAATTCTGTTGCCTCTTCCCTTCCATTAGTGATGTTACCATTTTTACCTGTCATAAGTCTGCAAAGGTTGGGACTCGTTTGGTATTCGATCACAATGGTAAAATTACTCAGAAAACTCCTTTTCCACGACAACAAGGAACAACAGTTAACATACAGCAGTTATTTTATACTTTACCAGTGCGGCATAAGGAATTTCAAAGAAACATTAAAAAGGTAGGTTAGATCAGAAATTATTAATTCAAAGGAGTTTCATACTTCAGAATTTATTCTGCTGCATGAATATATTCATGCTGCTGAATATATTCAGTCCTCTGTAGAATACATTGGTTAGACTATTTTATGCCTGTCTTATATCTTCATCAAATAAGAAATTAGTTGTCCTGTATTCTTTACTCTTCTGTTTTGCCACGATCAGTTTTATAGGTACGTTCTCAAATTTTCAGATTTTGAAAAGAATCAATATCATGATCGCTTTTGTGTATTTTAAAATTGGGAACTGCTGGTTTATGGCTAAATATCAATCTTGGAAATATGCTGTTTGTTTTTAAAGCACTATTTTTCACTCTTTTTAAACTTTAGTTTGTAAAGGTTTAAAAAAAAAATAATAAAATCACTCCCCCACCCCCTTTTTGCATTACCTGCGAATGTTGAATGTTTTGTTTATACATTTTTGTTTTAAAAAGAGACATTTCATATAAATGTGAACTTTCCTTTTTCTTTAATAGGAATATGCAAAAATGGTCCAGGTATTGCAGGCATACTGTATTGTTTCAAAAGGAGTGCGGATTAACTGCACTAATCAAGTTGGCCAAGGGAAAAAAACCTCTGTGATATCCACTACTGGAAGTCCTACTTTAAAGGAAAACATTGGAGCAGTATTTGGGCAAAAACAGGTATTGCTTTTATTACTGAAAAGAGAGATAATATAGCTGTATAGAGATATTTTTAATATCTAATAAATAGAGGGGATGTAGGAAACCCATAAAAACTGTAAGGGGTTGGAGCATGTGTGGGCTTCTAGCACACCCTAGAGGTTGAAAAAAGAAAAACAGGACAGCCTCCACGAATTCCCTTGAAGTTTCTAAATGTGCTTAGAGATGTTTTGATGGAAGAGAAATTATTTAGGAGATAGCGTTACTGCTTAATATCTCTCTGAAGCCAGGTTTAAGAGCTGTTGTGCCAGCAAGCCTCTGAAGGTTTGTGCTTTTGAAAAACAGTACAGGCACTAAGGTCTGTATGTCACAAGAACAAGCAATTAAGAAAATTCTAATAATGGTATGATGTGAGAGCCTTAGTTGGGGAATAGAAAAATTAGGTGTTTCATCTTTTGCAACCTCTTCCTGTGTTCTGGTTAACCTCTAAATGGGATTGCAGTCAGCCCCTGTAGAGGTGTGGACTGCAATGCTTTCTAGATATTAGCTATAAAAAAATGTTTCTGAAGAAAGCAAAGATGAAAAAAAGCATAAAACCATCATTCCTACAACTGCATATTACAACCATCAGGAATATTGAGTGGTTGATAGTTGCTGGTTGTTGATAAGCACTTCTTTCCTTCACAGTGCCCGTGTAGAGATTTCAAAGCCTGTTCATGCTGTGACTGAAAGGCGAGATGAAAGGTGTAACTTTGTCTTGCCACATAGCAACAAGCATAGCTGAAAATGCAGTGTTACCAGAATAGAATGTTTAGCTTATAGCCTGCTTATATAATATCAAATACTTAAATGTAAAATCAGTAGAAGATGCTGTAAGGACAGAAAAATAATCATGGCGTGACTGGGAAAATGTTTGTGGTAGATCTGTCTGTACTTAGGCAGCTCATGATTCAAATAACTTTTCTAATAGTTTTATTGTCCTTTCAGAAGAAACATCTGTTACTCTTTTTGCCTTTTGTTTTTGCATAAAACTTGATTAGGTCATATGTACATCCTGGAGAGTCCAAACTGTCAATCATTTTGTTGATCTATGTACATTTAACAATAAGGGTCTGTGAAATAACTAACACGGAAGAAGTGGTATCAAAGGATGAGAACAGCCACTCATGAAGGCATTGTTTCTGTTTCTCAGTAAGCAGTGCTACTGTTTTCTGGTAGGTTTGGGTATTTTAAGTGTTTGACTTGGTCAGGCAACTTGAAAAAACTCACCATTTTAACAAATAGATTTTAAGGCTAATAATAAAACAGAAGGGAAAAAAATCTATATGTTTAATGTTTCACTATTTTATTTTTTTTTTTAGTTGCAGAGCCTCATTCCCTTTGTTCAGTTATCTCCTAATGAAGCTGTTTGTGAAGAATATGGACTCAATTTTACTGATATACCACAAAATCTTTATAGGTAATTAGAAAAGTACAAACCACTGTTGCCAGTGGCGTTTTACCATAACCCAAAATTTAAAAAAAAAAGAAAAGGTATTTTTAATACTATTAACTACCACACTAAGATAAGCATAGTCGGTATTAGTATACAGTTTGGGAAAGGCCATTACTGGATTAAAAAATTAATTCAGGACTAAGATGTTGCTAGTCAGATGAGTGGGAAGAGCAGAACTACTATTCCTTGTGTCCTAGTTATAGTTATATATTACTGTAATCTGCTGAATGTCACCTTTGTCAGTGCTCTGAGTAATCGCATGGATGAATTTTTCTGTTGGATTTCTGTATTTGTTCAATAGCATTACTGAGAAATGGTATGAGCTGAGTGTGAATCAGTTCGTCTAAGTGAATTATTCTTAAAGATTTTTTTTTTTTTATCTCTCACTATACATGAGATCAGCAAATAATATGCATCAGCATTTGATCAGTGACAGTTCGCAGTTGACCTCTTCTGCTTTCAGAGCAGAAAACTCATAAATGCCACTTCTTTTGTAATCGGAAAGAGCTCTTTTTCAATTGTCTGATGCCTTTTTGGACCTGAACATCTAGCCTTTGTCAGATAAGGAACTGGGAGAAGGAAGTATGTATATGTACTTACTGATACTGTATAATGGTGTTTCTTTTAGTCCTTTATACTCTTCCATTAAATATGCTCGGAGTCAGAAAAATTCCTTTTGCTTTGCTGCTCTATTTTACCTTACTGTTGTTGTTCTTCAACAGTATTGCAGGCTTCATTTCTCGTTGTGATCATGGTGTTGGAAGGAGTACAACAGACAGACAGTTTTTCTTTATCAACCAACGTCCATGTGATCAAGCAAAGGTGAGGTTTTGATTTTATTATGATCACCAACACTAACCTGTTCAATATTCTCTGAAAACCACTGGATTTGTAGCTGGTAAGTATATTTGTGGCTTGATGCTGCAAGTTCCTGTGTCTGAAGTTTTTGTCTTCATTGTGTCTATTTGAACAAAAAGCTCAATCATACAAGGTATGATTTAGTACACTAATGTTTTGAAGGGGGTTAAATGTCATACTGGTGGGAAACAGAAGATAATAGTATTGGCAGTTACTGTTTTTTCACCTTCTCTGCAGGTTGTCAAGCTTGTGAATGAAGTTTATCACTTATACAATAAACACCAGTATCCATTTGTTGTCCTTAACATTTGTGTAGATTCTGGTAAGTTATAAAAAAATCTTTGGTAACCTTCAGTAAAGGCTATAACTTCATTGGAGAAGAAATTATATTTATTTAGAGAATACTGTAACTTCTGTCTGTATGACTTCTTGCGCTGTAGCGATTCTTTGACCTACAGTTAGAGAGAGACAGACTGAGTCTAACTGTAGTTTCACTTCCTTCATTCCCCCTACTTTTTCTATCCTCAAAAGTAACTTCTTGTCTCAAGTAATGAAAAAAAGGCGGCCTTGTGGTTAGCTTAGATACAGGAAAACTTGTATCATATTAGGTTCTGTTTTGTTTGCTAGGATGTTGAGAAAGTTAAGTTTAATTTGCAGACATACTGTGAATGTTAACTGTGGCTTTGGTTTTAATCCTTTGAAATGAAAATGGAAAGAGAAACAGCAGAAAACTTTGATCCAAGAGTTAATTTTTTAAATCTTTCATTTAGAATGTGGTGGTTTTTCTTTTTTTCTTTAGAGTGTGTCGACATCAATGTAACTCCAGACAAAAGGCAAATTTTACTTCAGGAAGAAAAGCTTTTATTAGCAATCTTAAAAACTTCTCTGATGGAGATGTTTGGTAGTGATGTTAATAAACTGAATGTCAATCAGAAACTCCTGGACATTGCAGGTAGGACACAAACTGTGAAAGTTTTGTATATGATATATGGTAGAGAATTGAAAATGGAGAACTGTGTTTTTAAAAACCCAAAGAAGACATGAAAAAAATGTCTGGCTGTTAATTGATACACCTTTTTCATGTATGACTTACACTGAAAGATTGTTATTGAAATCAAATAACAAAAGGAGGCCTTTAAGTTATTAAGTGACTGTTAAGAAAATTATGCATGCCAGCACAACATGATTTACAGTCAATGGGGAAAAAATTAACACAAAATTAACTGATAATGCTTGAAAAAGATCTCTTCCACTATCTTGGGAGAAATCTCTGTTTCTTTTATTTAAATGTCCTTGAGAAAGAATAGTTAAAGTCTCATAAATAAAATCTGAAATTTGAGTTATTGATTTTTGAACTTTCTTTTATGATAACTACAGAAATTGCTGATTCTCTTGTGTCAGTATAATCTTTCAAAATTGCTTTTCTGTGTTAACACCACCTCATCCTCCTCATTCGTTCAAAAGAATTCCTTCTAATTTCCTTTTTAGTGACATACAGAATCAGTTATAGCCTGATTCTTATTTTAAATTAATCTTTAGTAAAATACATGTCGGACCAACAATTTGTGAGGTTGAAGTCCTCTCATTATCCACAAATCACATACACTACAAGTATCTATTGTGCCAGCTCCTAAACACCTTGCCAGCAGACTTTTATAGTGTACCGTTTTATAGTGGACCATTAAAGTGTAAGAGCAATTCACTTTTCATTGTCACTCTGTCATTAAACTCTTTTGCTAATAGCTGGTTGCTGTTCCAGTTTAAAGAGAGATTAAAAATTCATTCACACAAGTACCATTAAGTTTCTTAAAGTTGTAACTGCTTGTCTGTTACATATTAATGCATTTCAGCCCCATACTCGGTCATTGTCTGAAGCTTAAAGGCTCCTTTGAGGAGTTTGCTATTTTTCTACCTTTCTTTTCATTTCCTTTACTAAAGCACATAATTTAATGCATGTTTCCGGGTAACTTAGTCTTGAAATAGTCTTTATTCTGGTTTTAATAGGCAACTTGAAGATGCTTCCTGAAGAGAAAGAAAAGCCTCATGTAGAAAGACTGCCTGACTCTGAAACTGAAAATTCAGGTGGTGAAGAAAAAAGAATAATGACTCTTGCCAGATTAAGAGAGTCGTTCTCTCTTCATCAAACAACAGAGAGTAATTTTCATAGCCCTAAAAAGGTAAAACAGCAGCACAGCTCACCCAGACAAATGTCACTTGATACCACTTTGAGTACTGTAAGGACTCAAAAGGCTGTCTTGACTAAGGAGTCTGAGAGTCATCGTAAGATGGACTCAAAGATGTCAGTTCCAAGCAGGTATCTAAGAAAATTAGAAGATAATACAGATTCTGGATTCTGTAGCACCTCTGAGTCAGATGCTGGATGTAGTACACCAGAAGCTGGGAGCTGCGTCAGTAGTCAAAGTGTAATTAATCCTCCTGAAGAATTCTATAGCTCAGAAGAACCACTTGAAAATGAATGTCTTAAAACTGTTGGATGTAGTGGGAAGTCACTGGAATGTGATGTTCAGGTCTTGGGTCCTGAACATAAGTTAAATGAAGTGAATGACTGGACTAATCAAAATAAGTTATCTCAAGAAGCTAATAGTTCTTCCCCAAGAGTAAAATGTTCTAAAAGCAGACGCCTTAAAAGTGAAACAGATGACTTCAAGGCAGGTAAATGTCCTGAAGTGAAGAGCAATAGGAACTACACAAGTGTTGATGTACTGGTGGAAGTTAAAAAGAAAACTGTGCCGCTTGAATTCTCTATGAAGGTTTTAGCAGAAAAGGTAAAAAAGGTAATACAGCAACAACAGCAAAGTACAGAAACACAAAATTACAGAAGATTTAAAGCAAAAATTAGTCCTGGAGAAAATAAAGTAGCAGAAGATGAATTAAGAAAAGAGATCAGGTATTACCACCTTCTTAACATATTGTATTCATTAATTAATAAAAATAGTTAAGGAAAAATACAAGAACTGGTTTGGGGGATGGGCAGAAGACTTTACATCTACCTGTTAGTTTTGGTATATCTTTTATTCAACTTACACCATTAAAATATCCATTTGACAAGTTATTTTACCTGACAGCAGCTGTTTGAACTAAGTGCAAATGGAACGTGGAAAAAGACACTAAAGAGAAAGCTACAAACATCATAAATTTGGTTTAGTTCAGACTAACAATTTGCAATGTAGTCAGAGAAACACCAGATTTCATGAGATAAGAATACTGTGAAAAAACTGCATAACTCATTTCTTTCTCATGTGAATTTGAAATATGGTGAGACATGGCTGTGAAAATAAGCTACATTCAGATGGTCACTGGACAGTACAAGTGTATGATTTGTTAATTTTGGACTGGAAAAAAAAAAAGTGTTAGGAAAGCCTTCTAATTGCAAAAAGAAGGCAAATGTGTCAACTACCATTCTTCAAAACTCTGATGCTGTCTTCAGTGTTACTCACTTGGACTATTGCCATGCTGCCTGTTTCTTATTTTATCATCACTGGTGGCTGTATTGAAAATGGGAGAATCCTGAATGAGTCCTGTCTTAACGCTGGATTGTGTTGTGTCTCATCAGCCTGGGGCAGATTCCAGATAGCTGTACTTTTCCCATTCATATTCTGCTCAAACGAGATTTTTTTTTTTTTAATGTAAAGTCTGTTCTGCAAGGGAGAAAAAGATGTTTTTAAGTTTTATAGTCTAACATGATAACTGATGAAGTGTAATTTATAATCTGTTTATATCTTCTATATACAGTAAAGAAATGTTTGCAAAAATGGAAATCATTGGCCAGTTCAATTTAGGGTTTATAATAGCAAAATTGAATTCTGATCTTTTCATAATTGACCAACATGCTACTGATGAGAAATACAACTTTGAGATGTTACAACAACACACTGTTCTTCAAGGTCAGAAGCTGATAGCGTAAGTATTTTCAGTGTTTTATCCTTCTGAAACATTGAATTAAACATTATTCTTGTTATCTATGTTTATATTTATGTAGCATTTCACACATTCAAAACACTTAAGACAAAAGTCGGTTTTATATTCTGTGTTTCAAAGAGTCAATCTTCACATGAAAAATACATTCCACAGATACAGTCGTAGCTATGTAGAAGGTCAGTGGTCAAAAAAAATCCACAGTGGGCTTACATGGCAACTTCCAGCTTGGTAAGAGTGGTCATCCAGCGAGGAGACATATACAGACAGTGAGGTACAGACACTCACACACTGGGAGTGCTGCCCAACCAACCTCACTGCTGAGTAACGCTTGGAAGTGATCTGTTCAGTAGTGAGACTTTTTTAACAAAGTGAAGTGTTTTAATAGAGCTCTGTATTAGTATCTCTAGATTGCTTCTGAAACCCATCTTAAGTGGTCTGCACTATGTACCTATGCAATACCATATTTTCTGTCTCTTTCAGGCCTCAAAATCTCAATTTAACAGCTGTAAATGAAACTGTGTTGATTGAAAATCTGGAAATATTCAGAAAAAATGGGTTTGATTTTGTCATAAATGAAAACGGTGAGTTTGGGCCAGAATTAATAGAAGTAACAAATGGTCAACTGTTTCATCTCATTTATCATGTAAAAGTCTCTTCTGGTAGTTATCAGAAACTTCAAAATAATATGCGTTACAGTATATTATTTTTGGTTTTTAAGACTTAGGATTCTGTGTTTTGTTTGCACTGTTTAACAGAACATTGTGGAGTATTTATCTTGCCAGCTTTTTACAGAAGTTTCTGAAGATTCTTTGGGGTCACTGTTTGACTATGTGGCTGGTGTTTATTTTCCGGATGTTACATAAAAATCCTTTTTTTTTTTTTTTTTATACTGGTACACTTGCAGGTCCCGGGAGGGTTAGATGCAGGCAAATGATAAATCTAGTGACTTTAGAATTCATAGATAACATTGATAAATAATATTCTTTGGTTTTCTTTATGGCTTTAGCATTGACTTGCTGTGTAGTTTGGAGCAAACTGCGTAACCTGCGAGCTCCTTATTGTTTTCTTTATACAGCAAGAATAATGCAAGTGCAGTGTGTTACCACTTTGGTATTTAGGAAGTCGCTACAGACTTTCATCATATTCTTTATTGCAGAATCTCCAATTTTTGCCTAAAATGCTCTTGATTATCAATCACTTACCAACAAAAATCCTTAATTATTTTGTAGTCACATAACATCAAAATAGCTTCATAAACCATTTGTTTTTTGAAATTGAAGGGTTTGTCAGAAATTAGATCTATCTGCTTTTAAGTTTACCCTTCTAAACTTTAACAAAACAATTGCTTGTATCTGCCATAGTTACCATCATGGTTAGTTAGTGACACCTATCAAAAGACTAAATTTAAATCTTTGCATATATGCAGGTCACATCATATTAACATATCAAAGCCACTTCTTCTCTTGGGAAGATGTAATTTCCTGTAATGCTCTGTTTTATTAATTACTGCAAATCTTTCAGCTCCTGTAACTCAAAGAGTTAAATTAATATCGTTGCCAACAAGCAAAAACTGGACTTTTGGTCCACAAGACATAGATGAGCTGATCTTCATGTTAAGTGACTGCCCTGGAGTCATGTGTAGGCCCTCCAGGGTCAGACAGATGTTTGCTTCCCGAGCTTGCAGAAAGTCTGTAAGTACAGCACTTAATGCTTGTTTTCAAATAAATACTGTATTTTCTGTTGTGTTACAGGTATCTGTATATATATATATTGCAGAGGAAGTTTATTTACTATTGAGGGTCAACAGCTGATATCCGTCATTTAGTGCTTTGTGTTTTTGTCTAGTGTAACTTGGGGAAAAATTTCTGGTAGTTTTATTTTGTTTCAAGCTAGTGTGCTTACGAACATACTTAACTGTATGTTGTCTTCTGGTCATCTTGTAGGTCTTTCTGCTTTTAATGTCTTGCACAGTATTTATTTGCTATGGTAGCTGAAGTACTGCTTTTACCTGTGTCAGTTGTCAATATGGAAAAAGAAAATAACAACTTTTTTTTTTTTTTCTCCTTTACTTGCAGGTGATGATTGGAACTGCACTGAATGTGCAGGAAATGAGAAAACTGGTCACCCATATGGGCGAGATTGAGCATCCCTGGAATTGCCCCCATGGAAGGCCTACTATGAGACACATACTCAGTTTAGACTTGATTTCAACAGAATAAGTCAGTTTCTGTTTATTAACATTCTTGATTTTAATTCTTGGTGATACTTGAACTTTCATCATGACTCTTCATTTTGAGTAAAAATTTTAGCCAGTCTTCAAGTTTGAAGACAATTACACTTAAAGGCACTCTGCAGGGTTACATTGTAGTTCCTATCAAATCAACAATATCAACATACTGGAATTTATGTGTAAATAACATTTATCACTATTACACTGTGTGTATTTGCAACTAAGGCTTTTAAATAATAAATGTTTATATATAAAGATCAAGAGTAGGTGAACCTCATTTGTAGCAAATACGGAGTCTTAAAATTAAGTGGAATGTCAATTTAAGTCTCTAGTAATGCCAGAAAACAAACATTATCATATACAGCATGTATAAACATAGAATTTTAAAGATTATGTAAATGATGTACAAGTGAAAAGACTTTTTTTACTTACCTAATGAAACACAGATTTAGTATATCTGCTTCAAGCATTAATACTGCATTTAATGCTTAACTTACTGGTATCTGTGTTTAAGGCTTAAATAGGGTCATTCATCTGGTGTACTGCTATTAATTAGCATTGTTCCCATGCCTGTTCCAAGTTTTTTCAAGAACAGGAATTCCTTTTCTGAGAATGAATGGAAAAAAGCCGTCTCATCAGGCACTGCTGATCAGGTCAGTCCAAATTCCAACTGGATAGAATCCAAATAGTTAGAAAACTGACTTTTAAAATCAGAAGTCTATTAAAACAAAGAGCTAGGCTCTTCCACTTCTGTAGGACCACGATTTGACCTAAGAGTCTTTGTGTTTGTTAATGGCTTTCCCTCAGCACCTCCACTTGGCGCTGTCAGGGCGCAGGGGCTGTGGTGCTGCGGCCCTGCTCCTCCTCCCCGCTCTGCGGCTGTTCCGGCGGGCCGAGGCCTAACGCCGTGAGACCGTCACGCCCGTGGGCCCCGCAACGGCCCGTGTGCTGTGGGGGACATGTGCCACGCAGCGGGCCGCCGTCCTCCATCCCTGGCGGCTCTGCATTACCCTGAGCCCAGCCAGGGCCCTTCCCCGCGGTCCTGAGTAACGCGGGATTAATCCGACCCCAGGCAAGCGCGAGGAGAGGCTGCGCTCGGCGGCGGGGCCGCCCTGGCCCGGGCCGCGCTGCCCAAGGCCCCGCTGAGGGGTCCGGCGGCGGCGCCCCCTTTACCGCCGCAGGGCTGCGGGCGGCGGGTCCGCGCTCGCTCGCTGTGGGCACGGCAGCCACGGCCGCACTGCGGCTGCGCGCCCGGCGGCGGCGGTCGCGGGCCGGGGGCAGCGGGCGGCGGCGGCTCTGGCGGCGGCGGCCTGCGGGCGGGAAGGGCGGCCGGCCCCGCGCTGCCGGCCCCGCGCTGCCCTCGCCGTCCCTCGCTCTGCCGCTCGGGCCCTTCGCGCTGCTGATCTGGTACTGCCCGAGGGGAACGGGGCGCTGGCTGGAACCGGGCGGTGGTGAGAACATGGCGGTTGCTTGAGGCTGTCCCTGCCAGCCCTCGCCACGGCAGCACGGAGTTTGATTCTTGTGTTATAAAGCAGCGATGGTCGGTCTGTGAAATGAGCGGGAAATGTGATTACAGCTGTTCAAGCAGGCCTGTAACCTTCAAGCAATTCTTAACTGGCTAAAGAGCTTTATAAGCTCTAGTGGTTACTCTATGTTGTGGTTCAGTTTGCAGCTTATAACTATGAAAGCAGCCGTAGCTTTCATCAGGTAACTCACCAAACTCATATCTTTGAGAAACGGTTTTCAAATCTTCCACAGGATTAGACAGCTAAAATTCTCCATCTAGTAAAGATGGAGACTGCCATGTAGCAAAGGTAAGTCTACTATTGGCAACACTCCTGTCGTAGTGGTTCTGATTAACTTCTTAAAGGTAATTCCCAGGCATGGCTTCCTGTTAGCCCTGCAGCCTGCCCACCATAAGCTGAAACCACTGCTTTGAGGAGCTGTTAGTACAGAAATAACTTAACATACATGCATGTATAATAACTAAGGAAAATGGTGGTTTTTTTATGTAGTTAGGTATTTTGTCTTTTCTGTTTTTTTATCAAACAGGTTATAGGGGGAAAAAATCTTTACATAATACATGTTGAGGCAATTCAGTAGTTATGGCAAAGGATAAAAAGAAAGATGGCAAGAAGGCAGAAAAATCTGTACATTCTCCTATTCCTGCACAAGATACTACAGCTGAGGGTAGTTTGACAAAGCTGTCAGATTTGCAGACCTTAGTGAATGAAGTGGAAGAAACACAGTCAAATCCAGTGACACCAGATAAAGAACCAGCAGAGGCAGAGGAACCTCCAGTCCAAGATGTTCCTCAATACTATGAGGAGCCTATTCTTCAAGTTATTGTGAAAAGGTATGCTTCTTACAAATACACCAGTAAAATTAAGAATTCTCATTTAATTGTATGGTGTACCCAGTGTCATACAAACACATGCAAAGACTCTTGACTCGAAGCAGTGAATCAGGTTATTCAGACCTAGTAGTCGTGACACTTAACACAACCGATACATGTGGAATTCTGTTGTGTTCTTGCATTCTAGAGTGTTGCTAGTGATCTCAACCTGCCAAAAGCCTCAGTTGTTTAGCCCTTTCACCTGTGATGTTTTGTCTAAGTATACAGATGGTGAAGAAAATGCATCTGTGTCATGTAGTATTCAGTTGTTGATGCCTTACAATGTTTAGAGCTGCTCATATCCCTAAAATGAGGAAGCAGGTGAATAGCAGTGTTAACCAAATCCTTTGGTAGTTCAAGGGGACTATATATGTTTCACATGCTGACCAGGTAGCCTGGTTGTGAGTAAATGCTACTGATGTGATTTGTTGTCTGAGGCAACACAACAATTGCATGAACTACTACAAGGAAGGTGCAAACAATTGTAAATTTTGTTGTAGCTCATTTTTCTACACAAGATGCAACAACTGGCCTGTGTGTAGATCATGGTAAATCAAAGGTCATTTACTTTATGTCTGTTGTGATTTAGGTCTACTGGCAGTGACTTGAAATCTTCACCTTTAGTTTGTTTTCCTTGTAGCTATGAAGGTGAAAAAGTCCGTGGATTGTATGAGGGTGAAGGATTTGCATATTTTGAGGGGGGAAATACATACAAGGTGAGTCTATAAACTAAAAAAGAAATAGTAGTAGTGGATCAAGTTCTTTCTCTAGAACAGGCAGGCTATTTCTTTTAATGTAGGTGAAGGTTGAGCACCCGATGTGTGAGCATTGAAAGCTCTCTTGGTTTCTGGCAATAAAACTTCATTTGAAACTAGTAGCTGGAGGGGTAATATGTCATTATTTTGAAATCTTACAGTCACTGTAGGCTTCAGTTGTGGTTAAGAATAAGTTTGCAAATAATGCCACTCTCTTCATTTTGAAGGGCATGTTTTCTCAAGGGTTTATGCATGGACATGGGACTTACACGTGGGCTGATGGAGTGAAGTATGAGGTAAAGTGCAATTTAACTTTTAACTGAACAGAATTATAGGCAATTAGATGTGCAAATTCAAGGAGAGTAGATAAGCTGCAGTAATTGGTACAGTATGGGTGGCAACTGCAGAACTATGGCAGTGACTTCAATCACAAGCCTGACTTCTCCCAGATACTTGTAGAAGAGCCAGTCTTGGTTTTTTAGATGTTGTAATTTAATCTTCTAGGGAACGTTTGTTAAGAACGTGCAGATGTTTAATGGTCGTTATACATGGAATGATGGCAGCATTTATGAAGGTGCAATTGAAAATGGAGTTAGGCATGGATTTGGATTTTTCAGGAGCGGTACTCGTCCTGTTTCTTACATTGGCTACTGGTATAAAGGCAAAAGGCATGGAAAGGTGAGTAAGAGCACCACATGAGAGCATGGTCTTGAGTCTCTACCTTCTAGACCAGCAGGCACTCTTGTGCAAAGATTTTGCAAAAATGTTTTGTGTTGTCTCATGGTCTTGTGCTATGTAGAGATTAGTTTTTTTCCTAAGGATCTTCTCTGAAGTCGTAAATACTAATTAAAACAGTTGGGGTGGGATCTTGTTTGTAGTAGAAGGGGTGAATGAAATCCTAAAGGAGTAATTGGCCTGTTATGTGGTTTGTACCTCATACTGCTCCGAGTAGATGATGACAAAGTCAAAGCTGATGACTGCATCAGTAGCCATATAACAGTGGGAAACAATTAGCTTCCCAGTAATGACAAAGTGATCCTACATCCCAAATGTGTTAAGAAGACCAAGTATGATAATTACAATTAAGACTGCCTTATCTAGTGTAAGTAACGTCTAGTTCCAACTTTGTAAAGACAAGTAGTGCTTTTATCTGGCTCCGTCTCGTGCACTCAGATTGGGACACTCTTCTGGGCCCAACATTTTGAAACCAATGCTCAGGATGTGAAGAAAACCCATTCCAATCACATTTTTTTGTTTTTCTGTGTCACTAAGGAGACACTAAAATCACACAGGCTGCTGTGGATGGTCAGCAGTGCAATGGTCTGACCAGCTTGTTCTGAGAGGAAGCTATCAGATAGAGAAAGACAGAAGAATTAACGCTGTAGACCTTCTGTTGGTAGTTGAATACTGAATAAGTCAGAAAACTGATCTGTCTCAGAGTGACTACTGTGATTAAGTTGGCAAAGTTAGCTCTCTGAAAGTATTTCCAAGTGGTTTGAAAAACATGTAGACTTTGACATAGTGTAATATAATTTTTTTTGAACACTTGGTCTTTTTTAAGGTGTTAACTAATACTCATCAAAAGAGGTTGCTTTTTTAATTTAACTTTATCACTTCAGTTGCTTTCAGTACAGTGTCTCAAAATTACTATAAGAAAGAATGTAATTACATGTGTCATAATTTGTATGTGGTGTTTTATTAATGTAGATGAATAGGTATTTAAATTGACTATACTGTTTGTTTCAGGGTACCATTTATTATGATCAGGAACACACCTCTTGGTATTCAGGTGACTGGGTAAATAATGTCAAAGAAGGATGGGGAATGAGATGGTAAACATAATAGCACTCATTCTTATCTTCATTTTTTTTTTTTAATTTTACATGTATTATTTTATAGTTCCTCCTATTGTTTAATGTGGATGCAAATGCTACCATTTCATGGTAGTGTGTACTTTCTGCAGTGGAATAAATGTACAAAACACTTAATAAAATATACCTTCTCTATAACTTACATTTTTATGTTGGTATATTTCTAGTGATCATTCCCACAAAAGAATGGCTAAAGACAAAATCCAGAATGAGCTTTGGTAAACAACAAATCAACATTTAAAAACAAATAAACTTGACTGATTTGAAGAGACAGAGCTGCTTTCGTGAATAAATGAATTATATGTGGTATTACATATAAAAGAATATTTTGATTAGCTATGGCAAAGACTCTTTGGGAAAAAAAGAGCTGCTTAATATTTTTACAGTGATTTGTAAGTTAAAATAGGTGGTAAACTGGGTACAATCAAACCTTTATATCCATGTGACAGTGAGCCAACTTTCAAAGTAATATTAATATTTAGCATTAATAAATGTTAACTTTACTAGCAATGAGGTTTTGCATAAACCTTGCTTTCATAAGATCTACTAAAAATTTCCTATGAATGAGTCATTAACTTTTATTGTTTTCTTGCAGCTATAAATCTGGAAATATCTATGAAGGTCAGTGGGAGAAAAATGTACGTCATGGAAAAGGAAGAATGAGATGGTTGACAGATAATCAAGAGTATATGGGACAGTGGGTATATGGCATACAGGTATTAATATCTTCCTCAGCAACCTCTTTAGTTCAGCATCTGTCTGTTACTCTAGTAAAACTAGATAGGAAGTTTTGTACAATATCAAAGGAGCTTTGTATGATTTTATTTTTTTTTTTGCCAATTGACATAGCAGAAATACGCTGTTGGTTCTCATGTTGAGTCTCATGGAATATATTCTCATGGAAAATATAAAGCTTTTTAACTAAAAAAAGTTTTAAAAGTTAAATGTTTGTGACTACACTTAGCTTGAGATACGACTTCAGCAGTGCATATATGTGGCAATTTGCTTCTGTGTCACCTGTAAAATATTAGAACACACTGTTGTCTCTTGTAAAAGTTTTATGATGGAAGGAGAAGATTTCTAGCATTTTCTGTTCCTTCCATTTCTTCTGTAAAAAGAATGCGAGCTACTTTCCCTGTCTTTTCACTCTGCATAAAATTGTCAAGGAGTCCAGCTTCTGGGACACTGTGGTGCTCTGTCTGTCATGGTGTTCTTCACCTGACTGTTGAGCATTACAGTCAAAAAGGTTGAGGCAGGAAGGATGTCTTCAGGAGTCCTGTTGGTAGAGCTTGTGCAAGTATGTGTTGATGTATCTGCATGGTTCTCCCATGCACTTTTGTAGAATATAGTTCTGTGGATGGTTTGAAGTACTGCAGCTGTCAACTGGGTGCTTTTATTGGAGAGATTTTCCAACAGTGACTCTTAAAGATGCCTCGGTGGTTCTCCTTTTTAATGGATCTGTAGCAATTCTAGCTCTTCTGGAGACTTTTTTTTTTCTAAACATACAAATTTTTTTCAGCATGGATATGGCACCCACATATGGTTTTTGAAGAGAAAGCCTGCATCTCAGTATCCTTTCAGGAATGAGTACATAGGTGATTTTGTAAATGGGGAACGACATGGGCATGGGAAGTTCATATATGCCGGTGGAGCAGTGTACGATGGTGAATGGGTTTGTAATAAGAAGCATGGCAAGGTGAGTATTGACACATAGTAAGACAAAACTACAGATACCACCAGAGGGGAGGCTATTCTGCTTTGTATAGTGGATCTCTAGATTTTTGTATGGAAAACTACATTCAATCCAAATCCACATTGTGGATGGAATCCCAACATAAAGGGCAGAGTGCACTGAAAGCAGTAGGAGTCCTTCCAAGGACCTTGCCAGGCCACGGATTTGATTCTCTGGTTAGATGTGTGTTGTGCATATGAAGAACTACTTCTTACTGTGGAGATTTTCAGTGCAGTAGGTGCATCTTGATTTTTGCAGTGGTTGGTCAGTACTTTCACTCTTACACTATGAGCTAATGGATTTCAAGCTATCCTTGTGCATTAACAGACTGTTTTAAAAAGCCCTGTGAGCAAAGTGCCACATGTGCAAAATAAAGATTCTAAACAAGTCTTTCTATTTGGGGGGGTATTGCTTTTTCCTCAAAATACTTTTCAAAATCAAACATACATAGGCAATTCTTCATCCCAGCAGTGTACTTTAATTAATAGATGACAAAGTAATTTTTAAGAGAGTAGAAAAAAATTATTTTGCATTATTTTATCTCTTATATTGCATTTTCACCAAGATTCTTAACAGAAAATGTGATTTAGAGAATTAGTGCTACTTTTTGTCTGATCTTTGATTTATATTTATATTGAAATGAATCAAATCTGTCCATAGGGCAAGTTTGTCTTCAAGAAAGGTTATGTTTATGAAGGAGAGTTCATAGATGATCATATAATAGACTATCCTGCTTTTCAAGTGGATGCAGTGAATGCAGAAGAGCTGAATGCCATTTGCACAGGAAGTCATTTTGGCACTAGTAAGCAGCCTAAAACAAATTCAAATTCTACTCAGTTCACACTTTGTTGTTCTTTTTTTCTGTGAAGTAGAGTAAGTATATGAAGCTGTTCATACTTACTCAAGAGCTGCACATATTTCTTCAAAGAACTTTGATAAAGATAGAAGTTATCTTAATAATTAATGACTTTTGGTCTCATGCTTCTTGTTTCCTGTACATGACGCTTTGAGTTGAGTGACACATCTTGTAATGCTTTTGGAACACTGTTGTCTGAAAGTTTCGTAACATATGTGGTATCTATATTTCCTTTTAGCTAGGAGTTGAATTTGACAAAATTACTCTTCCACTGTTATGCTGTTGATTATTAAGTCTACTCCTCATTATAAAGGAGTCTATTCTCAGTTTGAAGTCAGTAAAAGAAGAAGGAATAATACCTTTTTGTGTGTGTGTGTACATATTTAACTTCGTTTTAGTGTGTTCTAATTTATTTTATTTGCATTAATGGCTCAGAAAATACTTTTGTTCTGGGATCAAATACTGAGTTGGATATATCTTCACTGCTTGACTTCTTGCCAGAGGAAGAGAGACATGAAGAACTGAAACAAGTAAGAGTCTACTGTTTGATCTTTTCAATTTTCCCTCGCAGTGTGTGTCATATTATTTAATTTCTAGTTTATTTGTATTAAAGTAACTCTTACCATTACAGAATTATTTGAAAACCTGAAGGCCATGAAAACAGAAAAGCAAAACCAATGAATAGACAGTATTGCCTCTTCCTGAGCTTTCACTAGAAGACAAAAAATGTTAACATTTTCTGGAAGGGCATTTGGCAACTGTCTTTAGCTACTGTGAGGTTTATCTGCTGACGGAGACTAATTTATTTTTTCAGTCACCAAAAAATATGTATTATAACTACAGTTGAGTAATGTTCTCATGAACACTTAACCAGGGATTTGCTCTTGGAACTTAGAAGATCAAAAGCATATATTGATTGGCATTATATGCCCAGTTACAGGATCAATACAAACCGATCTCTACTTGCTGTGAGACGATGCTGAAACCATACCCTGTTTTATTTAGGTAGAATTTGCTGTGTTGAGGCATATTACAGAACTGAGAAGAGTTTACACCTTCTACAGTGGCTTAGGCTGTGATCATTCTCTTGATAACACCTTCCTCATGACTAAACTCCAATTTTGGAGATTTCTGAAGGACTGCAAGTTTCATCACTCCAACATAACTCTTGCCGAAATGGATCGGATATTGAGTGGTTTGTATTTCTGTTGACTGGGATCTGGAATCTGGAAATTTTAATAGTAAGCTGTACAGAGTTGGAGTGGCAAGTTCTACAGATAGATCAACTCTGGTAGTTAAGTGGTCCCGAGTGAGTACCTCTGCTTGTGATTTCTCAGTGGATGCATTAACACTTCTCCAGGTGCTTCAGGTGCTTAAGTGAAAATGCAAAATTAAAATATCACTTTAAAAATTGTTCTAAAGAGCCATCTGTTCAAAAGTTGTATTTAGCCCTGGTCTTGCCATTACTGTTGCATGTTAGTTTTAAGAGATCTGAGAAAGAGAAGAAACAGATCGATCTTTTTTTTCTTTCCAATGCTCTTACCTTTAGTTTGCATCTTGTTTTTCTTCCATAGAGCCTGTTAATCAGTCAGTTCCATTTATACACTCAGTGTCCCTAGTATGTGAAGGGTTTAACACCAACTTCACTTCCCTTTTCAATCCTACATGCTGAGTGGATGCATTTCTAGGAAGAAGGATTTTGATAAGATTCAGCTATAGGTGGATGGTTCTCCCTTGATGTGCTTGTTTGAAAGGGGTGCTGTGTCTGGTCTGATTCTTCTGGGAGTGTTGTTACAATGTGATAGGTAGAGATGGAGAGGATAAGAAAGGCTGACAAGTCAGTAGGCCTATAAGCATTTTAATGTACGTTATAGCAATCAAGATTTATTTTTTCAATTTTTTTTTAGGCGATAAAACACAACTTGAGGAGATACATTGTCCACATGAGACTTTACTGTTCAGAACATTTTTATCTTACCTTATTCATCTAGCATTTCATATCTATCATGAAGAGCAAAAGTAAGTTTCATCTTTTAATGAAATTTCTTTCAGTGTAATCAGTTTGAGTCTTTCCAGACAAGAGGGTTGTTTTGTTTTTTTTTTTCAACTGTAGAGAGAAAGGTCCTTATCTGCATAAGTGTTTCTCAGAAATGATGTCCAGGAATGTTATTCCCGCTGCCTGCCATATCCAAGGTGAGTAATGGTATTTCTTCTGTGCTGTGCAGAATTAATTAATTAGTACCACATACATCACAGTTTTTTATTGTAATGGTGTGGGGTTTTTTTCCAATCAATTTTTAAAGGTATCTTATTTTCTGAAGAACGATGTACAGTTTTTGCCATGAGCTACATTGACAAATGCTGGGAAATATACAGAGCTTTTCGTAGACCGAGTAGCAGACCTCCATTTGAACCCACAATGACTATGAGGCACTTCCTTTGGATGTTGAACGTAATAATTTTATTTTTTAAAATTTTGTGTGATTAGATGTGCTTTATTTGTTCAGTTTATATGAGCATTTTAAAATACTCCCTGTGGCTTCTGCACAGTTGAAAAGGTAGCAGCGATGTTATTTGTAGAAACTGTCCAATGAACATTAAAGGGACAGTTGTTCTACAGAAATTATTTATGTACTTTTGCATGATTGAATTCTGATTTCATATTTGATAATTTCAGATATTCAAATCTTAGACAAATATGTTTTAAGGGAATATAAATATTTTTGCTGGCTTTGCAGGCCCTACCCTGCAAAATGTATATATGAAAATGTTTCACTGGTAGAACTCAAAGACTGGCAGCTTTTGAAATAACATGGTAAACCACTTTAATAAAGTATTAATATATTGCAAGATGAACATGAGATTCTTTACTAAAATTCAGTAATTCAGGCACAGATCAAGATTACACTGAAGCTAAGGAACAATTCCCACTGATATGCCTGGGTTTTGTGTCACTGTTTAAATTCAAACCTTTTATTCATGAAAAAAATGAATTAAAATATCACAGGGCAAAATTGTAATTTTTTATATTTTTAGTTATGAGCTTTCACAAGTTCTTTCTTAACACTGTTTTTTGCAGTCTAGGAAAAATTCCCATTGACATCAGTAGGGCCAGAATTTCACTGTGCCATTAATTACATATTTGGAAGTACCATTTGAAACCACTAGAAATTTTGACACAGACTTTAAAGGGAGTTAGAATAGATCCATGTGGGGATGCCTCAAGTGTTTTTAATATGTAACATTTACTCTTATGCAGGATTTTAAACTTCTCAGCAAACAATTAACTGCTTCCAGACTTGTGGAAATACTTGTCAAAGATGGTCCGTCCCTACAAGATAGCAGTAGTATCAACCTGGAGCCGGAGGTGTGTAAGCAAAAAAAAAAAAAAAAAATTCATTGCTACATGAACAGTTAAAATTACTTTTAAAAAATGCTGTAAATACTGTCCTATCTGCTAGAACAGGAGGAAAATTAATTTATTCCAAAAAAGTAAAGAGTACAAACTTGAGCCTCTATATTTGTGTTCCTTTTGTTCTGCCTGTATCTTCTAATTTAGGTCACATGCTTCTATCTTTTGCTTATTATCTTTCCCTTTTTAATATAGTCTCAGCATACCTGACCATACAGAACTCCTTAAGAGTGCTGTAACCCAGAGGGTGAAATACCATTTTCTAGGAGATTGCTGCTAGTACTAGTTCTGTCTGTGGGGCAGTTGCCTGACAATATGTGTGTGCAGTGATTACACAGAGATGAATCTTGGCACTTCCAGCTGTTGAGGCATGCACTGGAAATGTTAAGATGTGAACTCATTGATCCTGAAAATCTGGTGACCCAAGAAACCTGATTAGTGAAGTGCTGCCACCTCAATGAGGTTGAGTAGTGACTGTAGAAGACTCTTGTGCTACCTGACAGCTGGCCTGCTATAGAGGGCCTTCACCCGTAAAGAAGGGCCTTCACACTTGCTCCGTGATGGTCTATTGTAAATTAAGTAATTGATTTACTGTTTCAAACAGTATCTGATAAACTGAACACCCAGTGTAAGTCTTACTAAGGGATTCATTATATACCCATTCCTGGGGTTTCTGGAAACATCGTATGCAGTGAAATGTTTTAGGAAGAGCAATAGTTGTGTGTTATTTGTTAGAGAAATTTCTTGTAGCTCCAGATACAGCAAAAATCTATGCAGTGTCTTCTTTCAGTATTACTTCTATAGGGTGTAACACAATATATCACCTCCTGAATTTTCTGAGCTTTGGCAGTTTTCACTTTTTCTTCAGAAGAAGGGATGTTTGACTAGATAAATGAGGCCAGCAAGGCTTTACAATCACTTTTGAGTTTTTTGCTCAGGTACATATACCCATTAATGAGGGGATTTTGCAAAAATTAATTAATTAATCACCATGTTTGTTTTACTCTAGTTGGTTTTTCTTGAATTTGTTGAAGCTCTTCTTGATTGTGCATTGGTGTATGTTACCAGTGATATGATTAAGGAACAAGTAGC
This sequence comes from Athene noctua, assembly GCF_965140245.1. NCBI lineage: Eukaryota > Metazoa > Chordata > Aves > Strigiformes > Strigidae > Athene > Athene noctua. Next base: position 11,107,463 of record NC_134051.1, on the reverse strand, counting down.
TTGTGATAATCGGAAACGAAGTAGCTTTAGAATTGAAGGTCTCTCCGAGGGAACCACAACTGTTTCTCTGTATCCGGAACATTCTTTGTCCCAGGTAAAGCTGATGAAGACTTGCTAAATATTATACGACCACTTAGAGGGCAAAGTCAGGCCCTGCAAATGTTCTCTGTTTCCTGAACATAGAAAACAATTTACTTCTATTGCATAAACAGTCATTTGATTGGGTCCTTCCTGCTTTTTCTGTCTGTTGCTACCTTAGATTGTGACATCAGTATAGACATATTTGCACATTTTCCTAGGTAACTATACAGACACATAAAATACAGGCAAGTCTTCTGGTATTCGAAGGGGAATTGAGGAATTGGTTGACTGGTGGAAGATATGCTGCTCCTGCTTTAAGAGACATGTCTAAAACTGCTCTGTAAAAATGGCATCGATGTTGTATGTAGCAAGACTTGCTGCTTCCCAGCAATTAAGCTACGTTCTTTTTGTTTTGCTAAACTTTTGAATAAGTATTTTGTTGATTGTAAGATGCTGCCTGTGACACTAGTACAATTTAGATGCACAGGGTAGTTGAAGGCATGAATTAGAATTGTTATTGTTTGGAAATATGTACAAGATTAAAGTATTTTTATTAATTCAAAGAGCATTCCCCAAAACCTAATTTCATCACAGTGTCTGTAAGCCAGTAGTGCCACTGAACACCACCACTTCCCATTCTCTGGCCAGTTGTTCCCATCCTATGGAACCCATTCCTTTGCATTGCTGCAAGTATTAATGCTGTTGCACAGTGAAATGGCCTAGTTAAAATAGTCAGATTTTCCAAGACCAAAAGAAAATCTTAATTTAAAATATACTGAACATAAAGTTCCTCCTGTGTTTACTTTTTATTAGTACAGCAGAAGTACAATTGGTACAGACTTAAATGATGATATTTCTGAGTCAACTGAGCTTTATACTTGCTCATGGTTGTCTTCAAGCAAAAGTGTCATATCACAAGATGAAATAAAGAAACATGAGGTATGTAAAAAAACCCACACTGAAAGATGGAGCAGAGGGTTTGCAATTCATGGGTGAGAGAGTAGCCAAAGTAGCTTTAAGTTTGGAAAGGGACTAGAATTTCATCTAATATTAAATACAGTGTGTTGCCATGCCTGGATGCATGTATAAGCCTAGAAGTGGTACATTTCCATTGATAATAAAAGCATTTGCTCCCACACGTACTCAGCTGTTGTTATTTAGACTATTTGATAGTGTCTTCTATGTTAACTAAAACAGTGGTGAATAAAGCTACAGTTTTATTTTATGCACAAGGTGGGGAGTGAGAGGCTGAGAAGTGGGCAGAGATTTAGAAGCACTAGGGAAGGTAACTAATATAATTACTAAAACATTTTTCAGAGTTCTTTTAGCAGACTTCACCATCAGTGCCTTTACAGTTTTGTACCCAGTGTATGACTATAATGAGACTCTTGATATTCCACAACCAGAATTGTGTTTGACCTGAGAGACTTTTAGTGTCACTTTGCTGGAAAGAGTGGCATCAGGCTGCAGAAGATGCTTGGGTTGTCAGTTTGAAAGATTTCAAACCATCCTTTGCAGATATACTCTCCTTTTCACTCAGTGTATTTCACTTGGGGTATATTCCTATAGTCAGGAGTAGAAATTCATCATTGTTTCCTCAGGAGCAGATAAATACTATGTAGAGCAACATGTAAGAACAGAGGGACATGTCTAAGAACAGGAGCTTTCATTCTCTGTACTTCTCTTTCCATAATGAAATAGGATAAATCCTACTTCCCTGGCTGATATGGAGGGTGAAGTGTTATGACCAATTTGCAAATACTTGAAAGTATGAAACATTATTGCAATTTAAATGTTTTGAAATAGGCATAATTGCAGAATGCATTAGATTGGCAGAATGTTTTGGAGCTAGGGATTTGCATGACTCACAGGGACATGTGATTTCACTTTTTAATTTGAACACAAGTCCAGGCATTAGTAACTGAATTTAAAAATTCTTGCCAGTCACTGAGACCTTCTGAAGACAGAGGGCAGCCTCTTCAAGGATTTCTACTGGGTGAGTACTGTAGTTAGTATAAGCATCTATAAGCAGTGGTGCTAGAGGAGATTCACTCTTTCTACAACTTTAAAGATGATTAAAACAGTAACTGGTCATTGGAATAGCCAATGAATTGCAGTTACAGAGGGTAGATGCCTTCAGTTTGGCAATTGTGACAAGGTTTACATTCAGCTTTCCATACCTGCTATACACAGATACCTGGGCAAGTTTGAATCTCTGAACTTTTTTGTGATTTTTTTTTTTTTTTTTTAATTAGAAGCTATCACATTTTCCTTAAAAATAGCTTAAAGGCTTTTTAAAACTAAATTTTTCCTGTTATGTCCCACTCATTTTGGGCATGGAAACAGGAGATCAAACTCTGCACTGTGCTTTCATTCTAAACAAATTTTTCATCAGTACAGAAGTGTTTGAATCACAGGTCTAGCTGTAAGGTCAGATGACAATTTATATTTGTTTGTGCTGAAGATCAAACCTGATATTTAAGACACAGAATTACAGAATGACTAATTTTAATTTTCTTTCTTTGCGGTATCAGATACTTCTCTCTCATTTCACACAACTCATGGAGATATCAAAGATGTTCCGTCGTTGTTCAGGTGGGATGCAGCAAAAGAACAAGATTTCTCGCCAGCAAAGGAATTGACAGGTAAAGCAGTCCTACTGTTTTAAGACTTAACACAAAAAAAAATCCCTCATAGCTCTTGAATTGCAAAATCTTGTTGTATATGCAGATTTGTCACAAGAGGGCAGTAAATGAACATTAATTCTGGAGGAAGATTTTTTTTTTTAATTTCTTTTAGAAATTTTCTTTAAGAAAATGAAACAGTAAATGAGACTTTTAAGTACTGACTTAAATAGTTTCCCCAATTTTAAAATGCTACATTTTATTTGTAGGGCATCTATAAGCTGTAATTTTGTATTTCCTCTGAGAGAAGCTCAATCGGCAAGCCTGTCCATTTTTAAATTTTTTTTTTTAATATGTTGGACAAATAAAACATATTACTGCTATGTCTGGCTTCTTTTACTTATTATTATTAATGGTGTGCCACCAGCAGTTGGGATGTCATATGACAGGCCAGCAGTCATGCAGAAATCAGTGAGAGCATTTTCATTTTTATATCATCTCCCTTCTGGCTGATTAGCAGATCTTATCTGGGTTGGTTTTTGTAGTTGTTAAATGTTTTCCACAGATAAAGAACCCAAATCCAAGAACATAGGTAGACAAGGATCTCTGTATAGTCATCAGCTCTTCCACTGAAATCCAATGACTGAAAACTTACAGATCTGAAAAAAGATTGCTTCTGAAAGAAACAGCATGGCCCCTAGCCTGTTTTTTGACAGTCCTGACAATTGGATGTTTGCATGCAATTCTGTTTTTTCAGGTAGTCATGTTTGTTCCTTCATTTCCCCATGCACGGGAGTAATGGATACTGAACTGCAGAAGATATTTATTATAGGATTAAAGGGGAAAGGTTCTTTCGATGCCATTCCTAGGGACGGGTCACTCTGAAGACCCACAAAAGGGTCATCCCCTTTCACATGCATCAGTTACAAGTTTCTCACAGTTGTCATCTTGGGTGTCATGCAGAAGCCACTTTCCCATTGCAGGGTATCAAATCTGAAATATTGTAGTCCAAAACACATTTGAAATAGAAGTGCCCTGCCAAATAAACATTTAATTTACATGTTGCAGATGAACCAAAAGAAGGCAAAACTGAACAAGATGAGGAATTTAGTCTGTGGATGTGTCAGGTGCAGATCTTTTTTACAACTAAGCTCTTGCCTGCCTACCAGCATGAAAAAGTGCTGAGGGAAAAAATAAAAGAAAATCGAATAAGAGATGCTGAATTAGCTGAGCTGAGAAAGATCAAGGATGAAGAGCTGGCAGAGTGAGTTGTTTTATCTTGAAGCACTGTTATCTCTTATCTTCAACTAACAGAATTATTTTAAAAAGGAAGTGTGTTTTATTAAAAGTAGTGTAGCATATTGTAACTGGGAAAACATCCAGGTATAATAAGCAACATAATATCATGTGACTTCTATTAGTGTCAGGAGTAACAAATACAGGCTGCTTTCAGGTTACAGAACTCTTAACTGTCTGCTACTTCCTGGCATTTGAGCCTTGCTTTGGATAAAGGCAGTTAAGACATTTTTTTTTTATATAGCATAAGTCAGTCAGACTTGAAGTGGTAACTGGACAGATTTTCTGCTTCTCTACAATATGACAGTTTATACTGCTCATCCTGTGAATATAGCTGTAGTTGCTTAGCCAGTATAAATCTGTCTCCCCCCTCTTGCAGTACATTAAATTTAAACTTTGTTCACTCAGACTTATTGCTGGAAGAGAAGCAGAAGAGGCAAAAAGCCAAGAAGCAGCTGCAACAGAAAAAGCATTTGATTCCAAGAATGCATATTTTAAGGAGTTAGAGGAGCCTGTCACACAGTTAGTAACAACGAGGAGTGCTACGAGGGGCCCCTCTTCCTTCCAAGGGGGCACTAAGGTGCCTGCTGGCAAAAAGAGAAAGAAGAAATAAATCTTCTGATGAGCACTGCTAAAGCTTCAAGTAAGTATGCTTCGAATAAGAAAAAAACAAAACAACCAACCACACGCAGTAAGGTCTAAAATACAAGTATGACAAAATTGTATGCACAAGACTTGCTTATTTCAGAAGGGAACTGTCTGCTTTTACACTAAGGGGCTTGGGAAGGAGAACAGTCATTTACATGAGTGTAACCCTTTAAACAAAACTACTCTAGAAGTCAGTATTTGACTTGTACCTAAAACTTCCCTCAGTGTTGATATCAGTTCTTCTATCTTGTTGTGATCCTATGTTCCAATGAAATGGTTTCTACTTAAAACATGGTTCATTTGACTGAAATACTGCATATAAACAAGTATGTAAATCAGGCTGAAGCAGGAGCTGCAAAGAATCAGGGGTCTTCTGTAACCAGTCTAGTTTTACAGTGTTAGAAAACTAGCAGAAAGTCTCACAATGATGCAAATGAACACAGGAAAACAAGAAGATGCCCTTAAAAGTGTAACAATTACTAGTTTTATTTTACTGGAAAATATTCACATAACAATATCAGAATGGAATGGTACAGATGAACTCAGCCTTGTTTAATTAGTTTGCACATAACATTTTTAAAATCTAAAAATTTTATGATCAGAGTTTACAGATTTTAGTAGAAATTTTGATTCTTACAAAGCAAGTATTGCTTTACTATTGTCATTATTCCAGTCAATAATATGACTAATAACTTTTCATGTTGAACAAGTGTCTGACATTGACATCTTCAATAAATCAGCCCTTTGCAGATCAATCCAGGAAGAAAATATTATTAAACTGTGTTGCACAAAGTTTCTTCACTTCTTCTGTTAAAAAAAAAAAAAATTAAATTCAGCATGATATTTACTGAAACCTCTGCAAGAAAAACCCTGGGGATCATCAAAGTGAATTTAATAATATTCTAATAGAAAAAACCCCTAGAAATTTCTAATGTAGAAATACACTTAATGTTACACTGTTTACAGTATGAGAAAGTTGAGTCAAGTCAGACATGTTTCAGTGTCTGAAAGATGAGTTGTATTTGGAGTAGCTTAAGTGTAAATGATGGTTTGAGAACTTGCTGCTGGGCCATTTGTCTTGTCGAACTTTTACACTGCAACAGCAGAAGACTTAACTTCAACACAAGGAAGTATATTGTAACCCCCTTTTCAGGGGAAGGAGGGATTAGGGTAGCCTGTTACAATAAATAAACTTAGGAAGTGGTGTCTGCCAGACAGCACAAAGCAAATGTTTTGCTGTCTTTATCAGGCATAGAAACACTGATTTACTGTTTCTGTATGGCAGATTTGATCCTGAAAGACAATTAGAAGTCATTCTGTAAGTCATGCAACTCATTCTTTTCAAAATTTATGTTGCTAAGCTTTAGTCTTGGAGAATTAGTAATTCTTTCCCATCATCCAAGTGAGCACATTACCTCCTGTTAAAACAGAGAGCCCTAAAATTGCTGCAACTAAAGACTCAAACTGCCTTTTCTCTTGGTTTATTTAAAAGCCTATTTGCATCTTAATGTTAATTTGCACTCTTAGTCAGAGCAAGTAATTTTCAAAACAGCATTAGAAACAAGACAAGAATGGGATGAGGATCACTGACAGGATAGACATTATGTCTAAGTAACCTACCCATGGATCATTGACAAATAAAACCTAACGCAGATGTAAATATGTTAATCTCTCACCTGTAATACCCTTCATTACTCCTAAACTAAGCTCATAGAGGTCTCCTCTATTATTTGAAGGAGGAAGAATGACTGATTAATAATTAAGAATGTCTGCTGAATATTTATACTGTTCTCTCACAGCTGGTAGAAGGCAGACTAAAACCTTATGCAAACTTACCTGGTCTATCATAGAAAAATCCCTGTCTAGATTTCTTGTGAGATGGATTTTATTACTTCTTCAGGGACATACATTTTAGTAGTAACTGTATTTAAAGGTAATAAGAAACAATCCTTACCATTAACTTCAATCAGATTTGCATTTTTTTGATTCAAAATAACATACAGTTCTCGCTGGTCAGACTTTTTCCCCACTACCCAGTAATCACTCATTGCCTTCACAATAATTTCCTCATCTTCATCAACTCTGAAAGAAGTTTTAGAAAGTAAAGAAGGTGGCAGCAAGTTCATCTTCAGTAACTTTATTTGTAAGCTGTCCTAATGATTAATGTCATAAATTGTTGTGGTTGTGCAGCATTGAAGAGAGACTACCAATACTAACTTAGACATAGTTTGGCAATTCAGGATGAAGGCTTCATAAATGGCTGCTTAGGACGATTACATCCCCAGATGAGTAAATTGTTAAATTTGCCCATCAGCCAAACACTCCAGTGCTCTGAAAAAAACCCTTATCCTCCATGCTGTTAAGAAAACCTTCACAGAATTATATGCTACACAGTGACCAAATAATGAAAGCTGGAGATGCTATGGTAATACTAAGCTTTCATGTATCTAATTGTTAAACCTAGAACTAAACCATGCTTAACAACAATTACATAAAGCTGTCACTAGCCCAAGTACTTCCACAATATGATGAAACATTCTTTTTTCATTTACAGAAAAATGAAAACCTTGTCCTTAAACAGAGTGGGAAAATTGCTAGTCATAATTATAGACATCGCAATCATTCAGCATTTTCATGTTCATTAATTTTTACAGTGACAGTCTCTCCCACCTTGAAGCACCCATTGACGAGAAGCCAGTTATCTTCTTTAACAGTAGTAACTGCAAGGTTTGCATTTCATCTATTGTCTAATCCCTAAAAGCAGCCAGCTCTTTCAGAGGAGGGTATAATATAGGCGGAAGCAGGTTTGTTTCCCTGTCCTTTATACTACTTATCCAGAGACTAGACAGACTTAAGTGCAAAAGCATTTCACATTCCTTTTAAGTTTGTTATGGTTACTCTGAAGCTTCAGATAGACTAGATGTTTTCTTGGATAGAGGCCCTGGCCCTTCTTTAAATTATATTTTTTAAATGACAATGGAAGTTTTGTTTAAGATTAACTACTTACAAACCAACACAAATGACCCATGTTACTCCCATTTATCTCGCAGAGCTATGAATAGCCATCCATGAACAAAAAAGACACGAAAGCCTCATTCATTTGAAAAAAAAATCTACTTGACAGAGAAGGAACTACAGACTATTTAATAGTTAAGCATTACCTGGAGAAGTCACTGTTGATGTCACCGAGAATCTTCATGAGGTCAGGGTGAACAGATGCAAGTGATACACTGGGTGTTTTCCTCATGTGAATGGTACTTTTCTCTGCCAGGTTCATGTGATTGAAATAGATAAACTTAAACTGAGGCTCCTTCTCAGCCCTAAGAAGATTAAAAAAAAAAAAAAAAAAAAGACTTGTGAATACCGACATGTTCTATAAGCACAGGCTTCACAGAGAACATGTAACTAGCCTGTGCAAAGCTTCCTCAGACATCCTGAAGTTTTATCTTCCCATTGAAGAGATCTAAGTACATTAAGACTTGTGGCATAATCAAACTTCATTTTAACACATTTATAAAAACAACAGTAACCCTGCAAAACCAACCAGTTTTTCCCCTTCTGCTGCTTAGGTTACTAGTAAATAGTCAGTAGACTGCTAGTAAAGAGGGGAGTCTAAAGGCCTTGTCTCACTTGCCAGTAGTAGTTCTGTTTGCATTTTTCTAATGAGCTGTTGTTTCTGTCCCCATTTTGTTTCCTTGCTACTCTCCCCTATGCCCCTAGTTTGAATGGATGCTAGATCTTTAATCTGATCAATAAGTAATCTTTCACTTCTTATTTGTTACAATCAAAAAGAAAGAACTCTTCCTTGATCCAGGCGATTTCCCCCCATCATCGGTGTGGGCCAAGCAAGAGACTATTTTCGAACTCCTGCCTTGGCAGTCTTCCTCTATTTCTTCTTTTATTGTTATATAAAATCTGTCACTTCGAACTCTGTTTTTGGTAGAAGTCACAACAAATTCAGACTGGCAAAAACTGGCTACAGCAATTGGTACTTCAGGGTATGTATTATTTAGAATCAGGGAGATACTGTGATGACACCACTCACCTTAGCAAACAACTAGATACCCTTGCTCTCTGTCACCCAGATGCATTAGTGTCAAGAAACTGTATCATGTTTTCAGGACACCGTGGCATTAAACTTTTAAAAGAGTTAAAGTTGCCAAAGACAGTCCCAGATGACATTAAAAAACCCCAAGTTTAATAATTTAGTAGATTGGCACAGTTTCAAGTGCATCCTATTCTATACCCTGCGGTTTTGCTGATTTGGCATGCTACGACTAAATGAGTTCAGTCATACACCTATCTTTGCTTTAATTCCTCTTTTGCTGTCATAGGTGATGCTGTTCTTGCTTCCCCAACTAACAGATCTATCTACAAATAAATATAGTTTTATGGAAAGTCAGCTGCAGTTGAAAAAAAGGGTATTTTCCAAAACATTAACATCCTTTTTCATTTGACACTTTTTTTGCCCCTTAAGTGGTTACCTTAGTCTTACAATATAGAAAAAATAAGACAGTTCTTCCTCACCTACCATACACAGCAACAGTTCAAGAAGCAGCAATTCTAGCAAAAAGTATAAACTGTAAAGCTTGCACTGTAATCAAATAATCCATTCACTAAAATTCCCATTTCAAACTGTTAAACAAAAGTTGCTCTAGAATCTAGACCTTCATTTTCCTTTTGGATTTGTAACAGAGTTAAGAGTTACATACACTCCCGTAAGTACTTGTGTTTAAGGCAATACTCAGGTAGTGGTGTCAGTGTCCACTTGATATGAAAAATACAGTTCTTTTAAAATTATACAAAACAGCAGCCTAGAAAAGCAGAAGTCAAAGGAAATCAGCACAAATAAGGTCATGGGCACAAAGACAGTTGTTTTGGTTTTTTTTTTTATAAACTGAAATGTTCTACTAGCCCAGGGGCTATTTGTGAACATTATGAAATTCTGGTTTCCTCAAGAAAAGTTAGAAAGTATAGACTGAAGTTAAGGTTTTGCAGGAACTGCTACTTCTGTACTTCAACATGGGGGACAGTGACAGAAGACTACCACTTCAGTTGGCATTTTTGCCATCTTGTATATATTGCTGCAAGCACGGTAATCTGCAGAACTCATCACCTCTGCACCTAGTTTCAGTTCACATATCAAAGCAGCAAAATTTAGAAGTTCCACCTCTGTATCTGAATAATCTGCTAACAGCTTGGGGATGGAGGCAGAAATCTCAATTGATAATGGTGAGATTTATCTTAACATTTACATGATTTTTTCTGCAACAGTTATGCATGTAGAAGAAAAAGGTTTCAGCCACACAATAAACACTCATTACTAAATTAATAACATGTATGTTGTTACTTGAAGGAAACCTAATTATGCAACACCACACATTTTATAAATGCTTAAGATGCAGAAAGGTAGATAAACATCATTTAAAGGACGCAGTTAACTCAACACTTTGAACATTTGGGCTCACGTTACCATTATTCAAGGAGTTCATTAAACCTAGTTTTTAACCAACTAATGAGGGACTGCAACAGGAACAGAAATATGGTACAAACCCCGATATTCTTTTGTTGATGTTGTACTGTTCACATATGTCCGATGCTAACACAGTGAGTTGAGGCCCAACAATGCTGTCCAGTTTACGGCAAAACTCCAGCGTAGGTGGAATTGAAGCTAGGTGACGGGCAAAGAAAAGGGAGAGATGAGATTCTCTTTCCACAGTTGAAGGTACAGTTTCTGTAGTTGTTTTCTTTAAACAGTGAGAGTCCTGGGACAAGTTTCTCTCTTAATTATAACCTTACAGATAATTTTGAAAGTGCATGGCTAACTGAAGCAATATTTCGTCTTTTTTTTGTGTAAACTGAGTTACCTAGACCACTGGAACAAATATCAAAAGACCAATAAAAGCACTCATGAAGAAGTGACTCCAGTAACAAATTAACGTATTTTTAAAGAGTAAAACAAGTTGCATGTAATAGCATTTTGTACTAACTATGTCTTGGCAAATAAGTGATGCTAATAGGTACTTACCATCAATCATAAAGCAGACAGCTGCACTCATGGCCTGGAACAAAAAAGTTAAGCAAAAAAACCATTTACAACAGGTTACCTCAACTACCTCAAATAAATGACAATACTTCAAGTGAGGTCACACACAGGTAAACCAGTTTAAAAAAATGTGTAAGTAACACTTTGATAGGATAATCTCTTTGCAATCCTGCACAACACAGGATAGTTATGAGTTTTAAATTCAGCCCAGTTAACAGTTTAAGTTGTAGGGGAAAGGTAAAATTTGCTAAAAAAGCATTTTACACAAGGATATATTTCTGCAAGAAACTTGCATCTCATTTAAAAAATTAGGGGGTTGTTTTATTAATGCTACATAAAGCTACATAAACTACTTAAAGTAACTGAAGGCTGGTATTTTGTTTTAATAAAACAACTGTTTGTTTTGAGGAGGGTACAGGAGAGGGGAAAAGAGAATTCAGGCTTTAAAGCTTCTTGCTAGAAACACCAAAGAGTTTTCTGTCTCTTTGCTTTAACCTGGGCACATCAATACATCTTTCTATATAATTCATAAGTACTTCACATCATTGTATATAGATTCCTAATTAATTGGAATAATAGAAGAAAAAATGTAATACCTTATAAACAATTAAATGAAGCTCTTCATAAGTGTCATCAGTGTTAACAAATATTTTTGGGAAACGGCATTTTGCTTCTGGATCATTAAGATTTAAAGGTCCAGTAAGAAACCTAGAAAATAATTCAATAGGTCAGATGTGATGAATTCTTGTATTTTGTTTTTTCCTATTTAACGGATGTTCTTGAAACTAGTAATTACTTGCATATGAATATATTTGAATACAATGAGTTTAACTATCCAGATAGTTGTAGGGCTCTTTATAGACTATCTCAGCACTCTTACGTTTTTGAAATAATATTTGCATATATGCTGCAGAGAGTTACAAGAAACAGGATCAGAAAGCCAGAATAACGCTACAGACGTAAACTGCGCAGATCAAAGGAACGACAAAACTTTTTCCACATTCAAGTTGTGATTATCTTTAAACCCCCTTTTTTTTGCTGCTACTGGGAAAGCAGTCTTCCTTTGCCCTCCAACAGCACATACAAATTAGTTTTATGCAGAACAGTGGTGTATGGAAGCACCTAAACTTGGGGGGAGGGCAGGGCAGAACAGGGAGTGTGTGCTAATGCATGATCTCAAAAGAATACAGTCAATCAGGCAAGAGGAATTATCCTGATTAAAGAAGGTGTCCAAAGCCACAATTATTCAAAATAACATTGCCCAGCTGCTTAAGTATGGAATTCCCCACTCTGACAGGCTGAGTACACAGGTAAAATAGATAAATCCCTAGATTAAATCTACACCCTTGTCTGAAGAGCCTGACTGAAAACAAATGATCAGAGCAGTTCTAGATTTTATTATGCAGTATATTAAGAAGAGTGGGAAAGAAAAAGAAATATGCAGTAATGTTAATTGAAGCCTTTTCTCTTTTTTTCCAGAGGTCAGGTTTTACAATGCACCAACTACTGTGTGACCCTCTGGAATGAACTGTGTGTGGAATACGTACTCAAAATACATGTACTCCTCCCAAATATTTTGCCCTTGAGGAAGCAGCAGATGGTAACAGTAAACAAGAGCTACCTTCCATAGTGTTGTAGATTTCCTGGCATTTCAGCACGTATTGGAGAATCTCTTCCTGCTAACTGAAGCAAAAAAGAACAAACACAAGAAAAAAAACAGCTTAGAGGTATTTTTTGTTACATTTTGTGGACTGTCTTTACATCAAATGAAAGCAAACCATTTACAGAAATTGTCACTCATGAAGATACATACTCTTTGTGTAACATAAAGGAAGTAAAGCTAAAGTATAAGATGCTGATATAACCGGGCATTCTGATTTTGCACTTATTAATTTTAAAACTTAATTATCCCTCCTGCCATCAAAAAGCTCCGTAAGCTAACTCCATGTGGTCTCATGGCACTCTGTGCTGCATTTAGCCATTAAGCTGAAGTGATTCATCTGCAGTCCTGAGCAGTCATCAGGTATCAACATTCAGTAAACTCCCTATCACCATCCTATGTTCAAATTATCAGCATAATTCATATGGTAAGCTTTACTAAATTTGGTAGTACTTGTACCTAAAGTGCCCCCAAAGCAATGTATCTCAGAATTCCTAAACTACAATTTAAGGAGGGGGAGGGTGAGGTCGAGAGAAATATTCCTTTTTGGTATTTGAGCCCTTAGTGGTACCAGGTAAACAGAAAGCAAAGAAGGAAAAAAAAAAAAAAAAAACAACCACCACACAAAAAATAAAACCACCAACAACCACCTCCAACCCCAACAATACCCCAGCTACCATACCTCAGGCTCCATGTGCCTTGGAAACAGAGATGTTGTGAGATATTTGTACAAAATCCTCATGTCATCTTGTTCCAGTCCACTCCTAGACAGGGAGAAAAGGAAATGCAAGCAGTGTTTGTGCTGCAGTTCATATCACATGTTTTCCTCTAACCAGAACTCAGGCAAAGCACATACCAAAGCAGGATAGCAACATTTTGGTGTCTCAGTAGATGAAATCCATTAATTTCTCATAAAATGTTGGTTTATATGCTAAATACACAACACATCAATGTTAGCCATAAACCAGAAGATAAATAGAAACAATATTTAAACAAAGATCAAGTTTGATATTCTTAAGCAGAACTCTTCACAAGCATTGCAGCATTCTGGTTCAGACCCATATAAAGAACAATCCTTTAACCTTCTCTACTAAAAGGTCCTACAGAGGAATTTGTGTTCATACACAGAGGCTCTTGCGATGGAAATGACAAGGACACTTTAGCTACTCCTCAGACCAACTGGGAAGTAATGATTTGGTACAGGTTAGAGATTTTAAAGCTAAAGACCAATGCCCTTCTTACCTATCACTCATCCTACCATTCAGTTGTCTCTTTCATGCAACTCTTTCACTGCTACAGAAGCTTTGCTATTATGGCACTTATTTATAGGATGAGAAATTGAAGACACACAAAAAAATATTGAAGTACCCACCAGATAAGCTGGTCATTGTAGAGAAATGCAGTATACTTGACTATGTTCAGGCTTTCTTCCATCCTATTAATAAACGACTGAATTTTCAAGTAAGTCATTTTATCCAGTGGAAAGAAGCTGATTCCACAAAACACATCCAGCAGATCACAAGACTGTAAATGCAGCGTCTGCAAATACTAAGAGTAAGAGAATAATTACAGTTGTTTTTTAGAATTCAGAAAACTTCCAATGTGTAGATTTAAACGACAAATTTGAGTCTAATCCCTAGTAATCTAAACCAATGATCAAAAAAACCCCAAACCTCCAAACCCCTTCCAGTTCTGCTTGTATGACAGACTCCATGTGGGGACAGACTTTTTAGTAGGGTCTGTAGTGACAGGACAAGGGGTAATGGTTTTAAACTAAAAGAAAATAGATTCAGACTAGATATAAGGAAGAATTTTTTGATATTGAGGGTGGTGGAACACTGGCACAGGTTAGCCAGAGAGGTGGTAGATGCCCATCCCTGGAAAGATTCAAGGTCAGGCTGGATGGGGCTTTGAGCAACCTGATCTAGGTGAAGATGTCTCTGCTCACTGCAGGGGGGTTGGACTACATGACCTTTAAAGGTCCCTTCCAACCCAAACTATTCCATGATTCTATGTGAGTGTGTGAATGTGATTCCAGGTATCAGCTTGCAATTATTTAATCATAGTGACAACAGCTTTTAAGGCTAGCTCAAGATCTTTTGAGAGTGTAAGCAAGTACAGCCTATCTTACTATTATTTAATTTCAGAAGTAACTCCATAGAAATATTAGCAGATAAATCCATTAGCTTTCAGTGTGCAAAGGAAAAGATAATTTCTATTACTCTCTTTCTTCATACTGTAACTTCTACCAAGAGATTTCAAATGCACTACCAAATGGTCTGCTCCATGAAAGATGAGTTATCCAATGGCTCCCTCTACAGTCATTCCACATTACCAAAAAACCCAAGAAGTTAAATACAAATAGTATGACAGATGTGTCAGTTTATAATCTCTCGTTTCCTTTCAGCATTTCAGTGTGGTCCAAGCCTGCCAGCAACACATAGCAAATTTGTTCAATAGAGTTATAACAGAACAACTTACATGACCAAATTTTTTAAGCATTTTAATTCCCCAGCAAAAAAGAGAAACAACTTTTCTTTGGACGTCTGTTATACAAATCTATAGCGGTTAGTGTTTTATCTCAGTAGGAACTTCAAAGAACAGCAGTGTTTTAAAGATAAAAATCTATTACTTCCCTTTTTGCCATGCTCTATTTTTTAATTGAGTCTAGACAGAAGTATACACCAGCTAATCAAACAAGTACTCCTCGTGCCAACAGCATTCATTCTAAAGTCTATGACAGTCTTACAAAAAACAATCAAAAAACCTCCCAAAGCTCACATGAAGGCTGTCCTAAAATCAGGCTGAACTGTACTTTTGTTTACACTGTCACAACATTGTGCTATTTTAAAAATCTGTTAAGAGAACGAAATTTTAAACACCAGCATACAGTATCTGCACTCCATCATTATCAGAGATAGCAATACTCAAAATCTCTACCACAAGAGAATTAACTGCTGACAGCAGTCTTCTGTTTCCTTCTGTGCAAACAAGAAAAATGAGGGCAGAGACATTTATTTGGTTGCCATCTTTTAAAGCTAGCTTGATAAAACTTTTCATGTAGGAACTCTAAAATTCTGCCAGACATGACCACTCTGTCAGTTACTTTGTAAGAAGTACCTGAATAATATTTGATGGATTTCTTGCTCAGAAGTAAGTTTTGCTTTCCATCCTTTCACTGAAACATTTGCTTTTAAAGACTGAAATTAAATTCTGAAGACTAGCTATAACAAAGGCAGTATTTCCTGAAATCTTATCAGACATGACTACTAAAGCCACATGGGGGTTGGGGTGAAAAGTTAGAAATTACAACTATTGCTACTTCACAGTACTATGGGACTTCCAAGTCTGTATATGCAGGCTGTGGAATCTCCATCTCTGGATATTTTCAAGGCTGAATGAGCCAAAGGCCTGGTTTCAATTCAGTATTACCCTACTTTGAATAGGAGGCTGAACTGCATGACCTCACCAGATTCCTTCCAACAGGAATGATTCTGCAAGTTACTCAAATAGGTCTGCAGAGATGGTTATCACACTAACCAATTCAAACATTACAACAGAATTTCCAGAGAGTGAACATGGTTCCATCAGAAAAAATATCCAACAGCTAAGCTGTTTCACCAAGCCATAACCCTGCTTGTTGTTCAACTCCATTTAAAGAACCTACCACATTAGTAGGAAGCAGGAAGTATTTGAAAAAATGAGTAACCAGACTTCCTGTGTTGCCACTACACCTTTTCCACTGCCTATGTTTTATAGTCACAGTCAGCCTCTTGGAGAAGTTTTTTTCCATTTTATTTCCAATGCAGAATCACACTGTATATGACTGAAAAATGCCTTACCCGATGGAAGAATTTCTCTAGTCTCTCCTTTAGAACTTTTACACCTCCATCTTCCATGGCTTTCAGGAATGTGCCATTGAACAGCTAATAGTTAAAAGAAAAAAAATAAATCAGTCCGTTGGGTAATCATTTACAATAATTTCTTACATTCATGGCTGAGTTATAGCTAGATTACAATACAGCTCCTGTTTCTCAATATTTGGACTCCACATAGATCCAAATGTATCCCCTTTTTATTGAAAAAACATCTCTGAGATTTGCAGAGTCCAGGTATATATGGCAGCAGAAGCAGAATTAGAAAAGGAAACTAAATTCTTTAATGGTAGAGAAATTATTTATCTGCGTTGCTTAAGTATCTTATGATCTTGTTTTGTAAAAACCAGATTGAGGGCCTTTATGAGTATCATTTCTCCAGCAGGTAATACCTAACACCATCAAAATCAAATGCTTAGTAGTGTAACTGCCCATGAAAGAAGAAATATGGACTCCACAGAAATTAGAAGACCCTTATTTTTACAATAAGCTAATGAACCAGCACAGGCAACTGCAAAAGCTTTACTTTTCTCTTCCATCAACACCATTACACCTTCAGGAAGAGAGCAGACAATAATAATGAGACAAGAACATCAAAGCGACGATGAGCTTGCCCATCCAAATGGTACCAGGAGGATCCCTTCCTCTGCCCAGAAGAGCCTCTCGTATTAACTCTACCTTGTACATACTGTAGCACTGCTGTAGGACCGAACTATAAACCTTGTCCTGCAGAAAAGAGAGCAGGACATTAGTGTAAGCAGAGGCAGATTTTCAGACATTTTGGCTGAGCTACACATACGTTTTCAAAGAGCCAGCAAACACACAAATTAGAGATACCAATCTCAGAAAAATTAAAATGCACTTTCAGTCAGCATCTAGAAATTTCTTTGTACTTATAAAGTACTATTTCAATAAAGGGAGTCCCTTTCCCCTTTACATTTAATACCAAAAGCACCTCATAAACTCATGCACAAGATACCAGTTAGAAATAGTGCCCTTCCCTATGGCCAGTGGTGAGTGAAAATGAACTTATTTTCTCTTCATCCAGGTCAAAGGCTAAAGGAGGTGGGACACCATAGCAGATTTTTAAACACAGTGCCTATGACACCAATCCTTTTCTTTGAACACAGTGAAGAACGGAACTAGTGCACACTGTAATGAACAGAGGCAGCATAAGCAACCAGCCTGTAAAATATTATCCCACCTGGACAAATACCCTTCCTGTATACATTTAAACTTACCTAGTGATACTGCAGTTTGGACAAGAAATCCCATGATAGTTGTTTGTTTTTCCAGATTGTTAGTAAAGATTAGTAATAGTCTTAAGAAAGTAGTAACATATATATTTAAACTTTATAAAAATACATAGACTTAAAGTCTTGCAAGAATTTTATTAAACAAACAGATGCTAAGAAATATTTGTCTATTCCAAGCTAAAAGTCTCACAGCTGTATATTTCACTGATGTGTATCAGGTGATCTTGAACTTCTATCTGGATAATTCTCTGTCTTGCTCTCTTCTTTAACCTTTATTGAAAAGTACTTTGCCCTTTTTCCATTTATGGAGGGATATATAGAGATATCGATCAAAAATCAAATTGGCAGCAGTTCAGGAAGAATCAAACTAAGATATTTCTGGAGGTACTCTTAAAATACAAAATAACCCATTAAAAAAAAAAAAAAAAAAGGAAAAATTTCAGTATTACCAGTAATTCTTCTTCCTGATATTCATAGACTGGCTTTCCATCTTTGTGTTTTTCTATTATGGGATTCCGTACAACCTAGGAAGTGGAACAGGCTGGTATTAGACAATGCAGAATGCATTGAGAACATTGCGATACGATGTTTTAGAAATATGCATATCACATGCATAAGTACCATGACCATCCAGAAGTTTTCTTCAGGTTCATGGAAAAATTGTCTGTTCTTTTGCGTATGTAGGGATTTTGCAGGTTTTGTTGGACTAAAGGTCCTGGAAAGAAAACATATATGTAGACATATATATTTATACAGTCACAAAAAGAAAACATATGATTAGGAAATTTAAAATATAATGCTTGTGCTAATAGTGAGCCATGCAATCAGACTTCCTACCTTGTGAACTGTACTATAGCTTCACATAGTCCCACATTTCTAATTTTTTCGTTCTTTTCTACTTCATTTGGGTGATAGAAGAGAATCTTCTTTTCTTCCTATCATTTGAAAAAAGAATCAAAGCAAATGCATCAGAATTAAAGAACACTGAATTCATTATTTGCTTGGTTTTTAACTTTCATCCCTTAATTTCCCAGGCAGAATTTTATCTTGTACCTAAATGGGCTTCTGTAATAATGGATAAAAGGCATATTTAAGCACACTGAAGCAGTCAGTCATCACAAGATATCTCAAAATGCCTTATAAACTGAAGGGTATTGAAACCATAGGCCCTAGTCACTTCATAGCTAGTTCAAAGCAAGGCTAGTTTCAAAGCCAGATCAAAGCATGGCTAGCTTCAAAGCTAGCTCAGATTGCTCAAGGCCTTGTCCAGTCAAGTTCTGAATATTTCTAAAGATGGGGATTCCACAACTTTCCAGGCCCTGCTCTGCTGTTTGACCACTTCACTGTGAATAATTTTTTCTTCCATCTCATCAGAATATTCCTTGGTGGAACTTCTTCCATTACCTGTCATCCCTTCAAGAACCCGACTCGATCCTCTATACCCACCCTCGAGGCAGATGAAGACAGCCATCAGACCCCCTTCCACATTGTCTCTTCTTCAGGCTGCACAAATCCAGTTGTCTAAGCTCTGCTGGTACATCATGGGATGCAGCCTCCTGACTAACTCAGGGGCCCTCCACTGGGCCTACTTCAGTTTGACAGGATTTCTCCTCCTCTGGGAAGCCGCCGAGGAACACAGGGCCCACCAGCAGTCTCACAAGTGCTGAGCAGAGGGGAAGCAGCAATCCCTTCACCGGACCTGCTAAGGCACGCTCGCTCAGGCAGCCTGGTACACTGTTAGTTCTCACTGCCACAAGGCCACACTGCTGATTCACGTACAACCTGTTAATCACTACAACGCCCCAGTCCTGTTTTTGCAAAGCTGCTTTCTAACCAGTTGGCGCCTGGCCGTGTCACGGCACACGAGATTATTTCTCTCACATGCAGGACTTTGCTTTTGCCTTCCTTGAGCTCCACGAGGTTTCTGTGAGCCCATTTCCCCAGCTCGCTGAGGGTCGCTCTGAATAGCAGCCCTGCCCTCCATGTATCAGCAGCGTCCCCGGGTTTGGAGTCACCCAGGGACTTGTTGAGGGGGCACTGTTTCATCACCCTGGTCACTAGTAAGTACGTAAGCACGCTATGTACAAAAACTGTTAAAGCTGAAGATTATCGCATGAACCATACAATATGCTGTTATCTAAAAATAGAGACTATAGCTTCTTGAACGTGCTTACTAAAGATCATAATGGCAAGAAAATGGTAGCAATAACTTGAATTTAACTAAGTTAAACATTAAGCTTTCTACCATGTTGTATCTACCCGGAGAAAATTATGCGTCCAAGAAGTTACTGCATCAGTAAAACATTGGTACTAATAGACCAGCCCCCCTCCCCCCCAGCATTGAAAACACCCCCGGTTACCGTTCCTTTTTAGCCTGAAGGAGAGACAGATCCAGGCGTGCGAGGCTCCCGTCCCCGGCCCGCCTGCAGGCCGCCGGGACACAAGCCCAAGGGCGGCCGCGGGCAGGGAAAGCCGCAGCTCCCTCCTCCCCAGCGAGGCTGCGCCGAGGCCGCCTTTGTTCGGGGATGCTCCGCGGGGGGAAGCGCTAATCCCGCGGGCACATGCTGCAGCCCAGGCCTCGGAGAGCGACAGCAGAGCTGAGACAGCTGCCCCGGGAGCCCCTGCGGCAACCGTGGCCGGGACAGCGCCGGGCCGGGAGCCTGCCCCCCTCTCCCCACAGCCCCGGGACGCGACGCGACGCCCCGCTCCGGTACCTCTCCCTCTTTGGGCCCCAGCTTGGGGTTGTAGATGAAGAAACTGAGCAGGGTCGGAGCGAGCTGTTTCTCCTGGCCGGCTCCCCCCGCCGCCGCCGTCGCCATACCGAGCCTGAAGCGAGCGCGCCTGGGGCCGGCAGCCGCCACACACCATCGGGGAGCAGCCCGGGGCCGCCCGCCGGCCCCGCAGCACTTCCGCCTTCCCCCGCCCCGGAAGGGCTCGGCGCGGGCCCGGAAGCGCTCCCGGGGCGGGCGGGGGCGACGCTCCGCTGCGCCCCCGCCGGCGGGGCGAGGAAAGGCGGGTGGCGGGCCGGGGCACTGCCTGGCGAGCGCGGGAGCCGCGGGGTCCGGTCTTCCCGCAGCAAGAGGCTGTGCCTGGCCAGCGACCCGTGAGCCCTGCGGCGCGTCCCGGCACCGCCCGTCTGCGGGCGGGGAGTCACGGCCGGCGGGACCGCCCGGCTGTAACACCCCTTCTCTGAGCAGCCAGCAGCGCAGTTCCCTTCCCCTCTGATGCGTTCAAAGCTGCCCGGCAGCTGAAAAAAGTAGAATCGCTTTAGATTTAGAGGTAAAATCCGAGATTGGAAAGATGAGATCTATAAGTTTGCATATGTTGAAGGAAATGTCATCGAGCATCACTTAGTGCAGGTAATTCTTTTTCCGTAAATAAATACATTACGTTTATTCTGATTATTTTTTGGGGTTTTGTCTGGCACACTTAAGATGATGTCAGTTAACTAATAAAACACTCAAGAAGCTTTTCTATTACTTTTCAATGCCCGTTTTAATCCAACTTCAACCTGAACTAAATTGTGAGTAAAACCAGTAACCTGGTAAGAGATGTACCACTTTGCTTCTCTAGTTTAGGAATCTGATGCACTAAAGTTACATAATTGCTTAAATAAACACCAAGGTAAGTTATAAAAGATACAATTGAACATCTCATTCCAGCAAGTAATTTAGAAAAGCGTACTGGTAAGCTTTCTTAAAGTTGCGTCAGATTAACAGAAAACAGTATTTCTTGAGATTTTAATTTTTCACTTCAGTTCCTATCATCGCTCTGAGTTTGTATTTACTTTCAGTGCTAGTAGTGTCATTCTGGGTAGTCCTCATCAGCTTCAGCAGTTGATGGTTTACTTGAGAACCCAATTCAGTGCTGTAGGAGCACTGTGTGGAGTAACGATGCTGTAACGCTCAGTACTTTAACATCTGTACTCAAAGAGTGATGTAAGCAAGAGAGAGAGAGACAACCATTATTTCGCCCTGGGCTGGTAGAGTCGGCATGCAGCTGTCTCACATCCTACTGCCATGCCGGGGCTGCAAACCCTCCTGGTACCTGGCCTGAGGGAGGGGAGGCACAAACTGGAGGGGGCTCTTTCTTGTGAGGGAGGGGAATTACACAATGGTGGAAACTGCCCTCCTATGAAGGAGGGGAGGCACTAAATGAAGGGTGCTGCTTCTTGTGAGGGACAGAGGCACAAACTGGGAGGTTTGCTTCTTGCAAGGGAAGGGAGGCACGAAATGGAGCAGGCTGCCTCTTGTGAGGCATGAAATGGAGGTGCTGGCTGGCTGGGCTGGTAAGCCAGGCAGGCAGCCATACTGAGGCCCTCTGAGGCTGGTTCAACATGGAGTTTGAATATGTAAACTCATGTGAATGTGGTGTGTGTGCAGACTCGCTTTCCACGAGTGCAGAGCTTATCACCAGCTTGGGTGTCTCCTTTCCTGCCTGCACACATGGCATTTAACCAAACTAATCAGGAGCTGAGCAGGTCCTCATGGGTGGACCGGGCAGGCAGGAGTGACACAACAGTCTGAGCCATAGCAGCAGACAGGTCTCGAACAGCTGTAGGAAATGTTTCCAAAGCTGCAGAGAGAATCTGATTTATAATTTAATGCAGGTGTTTTCAGAGAGGCCATGGTGGGAGGTGACCCTTGCCAGAACAAGAAGGCACGATGGGGGGAGGCCCTGCTGTGCTGAGCTCCATGGGGTTTCCCTGAGCAGAGGCTGCGTAAGGGTCAGACCAAATGTGTTAGGATGAGGCATCCAAATACAGAAATTCTCACTTCCTACTCTACAGCTGTGAGTTAGAATTCAGTAGTGTACGCAGATCAGCCCTTTAGCATTATGGTCTGTCCACTTGAAGGCTGTAACACAGATGAGACAATTTCTGGGAACATCCAGTCAGGATTGAATATATAAAATGAGAAAAGCAAAGCCCTCCTCCTTTCTTGTGCTATACTGGGGCAGGGGGGGGCAGAGTTGGGTGATGGTGATCAGGACTGCAGGCCACAGGGGAAGTTGATTTCTTTATACTACTCACCTAAAGCAGAACATGGAAATTCTTACAGTTAGGGATACTGATAGTCAAGTTAATTAATTTCTTACCAAAGAAATTATAAAATTGCAGTGACTGTGGGTTTGGCCTTGTGTTGGGTTAAATCTTTGGATGTGTGTTTGTTTGGGACTTAACACAATGGAGATCCTGGTCTATGACTAGGGTGCCTGTTTACTGCTGTAATACAAATACTGTTTGTTGCAAGGGATATATTGTAGAGGCATGCATGGTTGGACAGCGGATACTTATTGTAATTAGTGATTGCTAAGGAAGGTGTTTCCATGCCAAACTTTCCCCAGGAAGGGAATTAATGTATGTGTAGTGATTGCTAAAATATAATTCTGCTCAGCGCAACCTCATCTGTAACTTGACATTGCTTTTTGCGGAAGTATTTGTGAGAATGGACAAAGAGTAAGTGATAACAGATTCAATTAAATTATTACATTTCTAATGTACAAATTAACAGGGCAGGAAGAAACTTCGATTGTGGTTCCAATTTCATCCCATCTTCTTAATTGTATGTGCAGTAACACCACACCTTGACATTTGCAAAGTGGCATCAGATCACCCTGAGTTTGAAATGTGATTCCTAGCCCATGATTATGTAAAATTAAACTGCTGCATAAGTACGTTGGGAATTTGACAGGACAACCCCTGCATCAAGAGACAAATATTTAAAAACTTCATGACTGCTTTCAATTTATTAAAAAATCATTACATAGGAGTAAGAAATAGTATTGTATAGTAATATGTTTTGGTTTGTTGAACCTATTTCTAGGTACTATTTGAAGCAGTTCTGTCAGCTGTGTAGTAGCAGACTTAACAAAAAGGTACACTATAAATCACTCTGGGTATTAGAGCTGACAGCTGTAAATAAATACAGCTGACAGCTCAAATAGCTGTTCCATTGACAGTATGTGGTCTAAATGTGTTAACAAATGTGTAGACTCAGCAGTTTGGGATTAGTTTAGCAAATAAATTACAAAATAGCGCTGTGATCCAGCAAAAAGCACAATGCCTGTGTATCCTTGGGCTGCACACTGTGTTAATGCTGTAACAGGCCTTTGTAGCTCTATGTGAAAATACAACACTGCAGCTGGATGCAGGGGTCCTGCTAAGAGTATCGTTCTTCTCCCTCAGATTTCTTTGATGTCAAGGAATGTGAGCAACTATCTGAGTGTCGTGGTGAGTAGAGATGGGTTAATAATGGATGTATTTGCTTTGCAGGATCAGAGATTTTCATAAAGATAGTAACTTTACACTAGCTTTGGTTATGATTAAGGATGCAAAGTTACTGAATAGCAAAAAAACCTCTTTCATGCAAAACTTGAGATAATTAAATACTTTTGACTTAACATGTTTAACAGGCATATTTAACAGGAATGCCTTGAGTGTTGTTACTAGCCTGGATCCATAGTACATGGGAAAGAAAAGCTGGGAAAAGAAGATGAGGAAGGGTCTAGACAGTTAAAAGAATATCAGCTCTGAAGATGAATTATAGTAATATGTTAGTTATTTCCTCACTGATCACAGCAAGAAATTAGAGAGAGAATTACATGAAGAATTGTGCCATAGTTTGACATATTTAAGGCACAGTATTTTTTATGCTTAGACGTTGAATAAAGCCACTCTTTATTCCTTTATATTTTAATTTTAACTATTCACAAACAGGGTAATATGGTACAAGGTATTATGAGGTAAATAATGTGGACATGAAATGGAACTCTGGAGACCTGTAATTTAATGAAATCACAAGTATTCTGGTATTTTCTAACAATGATTTTTTATAGTTGCTGTGTCTAGTGAATAATTTGAGCATACAATGTACAAGTGGTAATTCTGATAACTAGTTGCAACTTCTGTTGGAGTCTGTAAGCATGAGGGTCAGTAGCTGATTTCTGAAAGCTGTCTCATGTCAAATCTTTCTAGCCAATGCAGTTGATGAATGCAGTCCTTATTTCTACCCCATTCATTAAATACATAGTTATAGAAAGTGCCTGCTCATTCACTTTAGTGAGAACCCATATCCATATGTTAAATGGTGGTTAAATATGATAAACAGGGCAAATTGTGCCTGACAAATCTGGTGGCCCTCTACAGCATTGATGGATAAGGGAAGAGGAACTGACATCATCTACCTGGACTTGTGCAAAGCATCTGACACTGTCCCACACAACATCCTTGTCTCTAAACTGGAGAGACAGGGATTTGATGGATGGACCACTCGGTGGGTAAGGAATTGGCTGGGTGGTCGCACTCAAAGAGTTGTGGCCAATGGCTCCATGTCCAAGTGCAGAGCAGCGACAAGGGGCGTCCTCAGGGGTCGGGGTTGGGACCGGCGCTGTTTAACATCTTTGTTAATGACATGGACAGTGGGATGGAGGCACCCTCAGCAAGTTCACCAACACACCGAGCTGTGTGGTGCGGGGACACGCTGGAGGGAAGGGATGTGCCATCCAGAGGGACTGGACAGGCTGCAGAGGTGGCCTGAGCAAACCTCAGGGAGTTCAACAAGGCCAAGGGCAAGGTCCTGCCCATGGGTCGGGGCAATCCCAAGCACAGACACAGGCTGGGCGAGGAGTGGATTGAGAGCAGCACTGTGGAGAAGGACTTGGGGATGTCAGTGGATGGAAAACTGACTGTGAGCCAGCAATGTGTGCTCACAGCCCAGAAAGCCAACCCTGCCCTGGGCTGCACCCAGAGCAGTGTGGGCAGCAGGGTGAGGGGGGGGATTCTCCCCCTCTGCTCTGCTTTTGTGAGACCCCCCCTGCAGTGCTGTGTCCAGCTCTGGGGCCACTAGTATAAGAAGGACACAGACCTGCTCGAGCAGGTCCAGGGGAGGCCACAAAGATGATCAGGGGCTGGAGCACCTCCCTGTGAGGACAGGCTGAGAGAGTTGGGGGTGTTCAGCCTGGAGAAGAGAAGGCTCCACGGAGACTTTCTAGTGGCCTTCCAGTGCTTAAAGGGGCTACTTAAAGGAAAAATGGGGAGGGACTCTTGCTCGGGGAGTGTAGGGGTAGGACCAGGAGTAATGGCTTTAAACTGAAAGAGGGTAGATTTAGATTAGATCTAAAGAAGAGATTCTTCCCTGTGAGGGTGGCACTGGCACAGGTTGCCCAGAGAAGCTGTGGCTGCCCCCTCCCTGGCAGTGTTCAAGGCCAGGTTGGACGGGGCTTTGGGCAGCCTGGGCTAGTGGAAGGTGTCCCTGCCCGTGGCAGGGGGGTTGGGACTGGATGATCTTTAAGGTCCTTTCCAACCCAAACCACATGATTCTGTGATTCTAAATATCTTTAGTTTTTCCTTCCTTGTTGGTCCATAAAGCCCTGCCCAGGAGCTTTCTGAATTACAAGTGCCTACTTGAAACAATTGGAATTCTACATACCATGTCTCTAGAAGGAGGCATTTTGTCTTAGGCCATGGAACATACAGCTATTACTGTTAGTGAGTAAATCCAGTTTGAGTTATCACTCTCATGCATTTTACAAGAACATTCAAAAGTATAATTTAGCGTTTCAGGGATTCCAGTGAAGTGATAAGTTATTTTAACTTTAAAAGTTTCTCCCACTTCAAAAATCCTACAAGCCACCAAGTTTTCCTTTACTTAAAATGTTCTCCCACAGAGAACAGTAATCTGCTGGAGTAGCTGTTGTACTATTAAGGTGTTTTAAGGTACTTTTTTCCTAATGGAAATGCATGGAAAGATTCCTTTAACTAAATACTTCAGATGTTAGAGAGATCTCAGAATATCTTGAGTAAGTGGGTTGTATTCTTTCTGTTTTCATGCTGTAGTGCACAACTTGTATACAGTAATAAATTGTATATAAGAATAATCTATAAACAAACAATTGAGACAAGTTTTGAATTAGTAACGGTGAACAAGATTTTTCTGAAGCCTTTACACACAAACTAGTTGAAAGGATATGTGTCAGGCTAACAACCGCTTCCCTAGTCTTTTTGCTCCTTGCCTCTTGATTGGGCCTATGTACATTTTGTGTAGTTGTTTTACAGGAACTCTAGGTGCAGACAGCTGTGATATAGTCTTCTTTCTGGGAAATGAAGAAAGTTCTAATTTCACTCACAGATTTTTTGTGGGCCATGGCACTGTATGAATCTTCTGTCCACCTCTGTCCAGTGACCTGCCCCAGTAATGTATTGCATCTTAACTGAGAATAACAGAATTTGGAATTTGCCTCTGGGTTTCTTTGTCTAGGTCCGTGGTGCAAAGGCTGAGCCATTGAGAGGAGCTGGAGTTCAGAGTGCAACAGCAAATGGAAGATTCTTTATTTCACATGTATTTGCCTGTCTGACATAATGTGATTAGTCAAGGTCAGGACACTTAATTGTCAGTGAAATGGAGGGCAATTCGGTTGTTACTTACATGTGAACTACTCCAAGACCCTTTTGTCATCAGACTGTTTTTCATTGCATTTCACACAGTTTATTTTTTGTGAATATACTGCAACATCCATCTTACGCTTTGAGAATCTCCATGACTCAGATACTCATGGGTCAGATCCTCAGCTTGAGTAGCTCTGTTTAAGTTGCTGATACTCTAGTGATTTATGCCAAGGGAGCTTATTTCATAACATTAAGAAATATTGTTAAAATTCAATGATCATTTTTTATCAGTTTGTGTTAATTTTGCACAGTAAGAGGAAAAAATGTGGTGACTGTGTTAAATTCTCATGTGTACTGAGTATACCAGCTTACAGACAGCTTGTACACCAAATTAAGCTGCTTACAAACATTTTGAAATGGGACAAAAATTATGGTTTTACTAGTCAACTGCTTAGAATTGTGGATTAATATATACACGGTTTTTTAAAAGGTAGTAGATTTTTCTTGGCTGGCTCTCCAGTACTTGGCTTCCAAAAGAGTATATGGCTGCAGGGAAGACATAGAGGTGAGTACCTGGGGATGAATCATTATAGAATTTGTACTGGGGCAGCTGCCTAGGGTGACTTGGAGGATGGCACTCCATGAACTTTTCTTCACATTGAGTAAAGGGGAATTTTATTTAACTGCTTTTGCTTCAACAATGAACATGTTTGAGGCCAACAGGAATTTTTCTATTACTGCTTTGTTAGGTTTGCAAAATACAGACTGCGAGAGAGAAAAGGGCCAAGCATATTGAAGCATTAGCCATATGGACTTTGTGACTTTTTTTGCTGTGAAAGATACATATTCCTTCTTGCAAGTGCATTCAGATTCTTTAGTCTCTTTCCCAGCAATAGCTGGTTATCTCATAAACAGTTCAGCTCTGGTTTGGGTGTTTTTCTGCACAATTACCAGTATTTGTAGAGATGTTTGAAAAGAAAAAAATGCAGTTAATTTTGAAAGTAGTCATCTGCAGTAAAAGAAGAAATGCAGTGACTAAACCATTCACTTTGCTGAAAAGATTTCTATTGTGTTCTAGTGACTCCTGCAAGCTGCATGTGTGTGAACTGCAGTATATAGCACGTTAATGTTGAGAAAACAATATATATAAAACGTTAATGTTGAGAAAACAAATACTCCATAAGAGCATCTGAACACCTCTCTTTTCTAATGACTGAATTGTTCATAAAAAGACATTTCTTCAGCAACCCCAGCGATGGATGTTTTTATGAAGGACATTTTTAGTACAGCAGACATAGCCCAGAAATACCAGGTAGAGTATGCTGGAGCTTCCTCAACACGCATTTCTACAAATTCCACACTTCCTCCACACTTTTAGTCCTCTCTATTGATAAAGCTAGAAAATACCACAAAGATATCCTTTTCTTCCCCTCTGCTTTTAAAACCTTACAGTTATCTGAAACCTCAAGTCCACATAGACTTTCCTTTCAATTCTTTCTGCAGGAAAGCATGTGGTTTTTACTTTCTTGTTCTCTTAATTGGCTAATGTAAAAAGAGTGAAACTCTCATGCAGGAAGAGTGAAATCTCATGCAGAAACCACTTCTTAAACAAAATGTATGACTGCTTTTCACTTGGAATTCAGTGAGAGATTTTATCCTCACTTACCTTACAACTACATAGGAGCTCCTAATCTTTGATGGAGATCTGACTGTTTTGAGAACTTCAAGCTTAATCCAGAAGGCCTATTGTAAACAGAACTCCCACTGATTTCAAAAGATATTCCATATATGAAGGTCTGATAAGATGAAGATCTTGGAGGGATTAACACTTTTAGTTTAAGAATTCACATATTTCAGCTTAGCAGTCATAAAAAGACACAAGCAACAGTATATGATTAATTTTTATTGGATTTTTTAAGGGAAGTGTCTGCTAAAGGAGAGTTTAGAACATGGTAAATAGTCCACACAATGAAAAAAATAATTAATCGGTGTTTCATTATGTTGCTAAGGCAATGAACAAATAACAGACACTGTCAAGATAAATAAGGGACTCCTGATTTTCAAGGTTTTGGAGTGTCTTGTGCAGATTCATCCCAATTCTATATTATTTGGTCCTTTTGAGCCTCTAAGACTGCACCATTTCCTGGAATTCTGCAAAAGATAAGAGAATATTTACAGTAGAAATATTAAAATGAAAGGATTAGGAGTAAAAGATTATGGTTTATCAAGAGATTTAGAATAGGAATGAACAGAAAACAGTTACCTGATAGATAACCAGAGGAGAAGAAACATGTATGGAAGAGAGACGTTGCCTAAACTTCCTCTTCTAAACAACAGATGGAAGAGCAGTGTTTTGTTGACATTTTTGAGGAATAATAAAATGTTCAGGGTAGGTTTAGCTTCTCTCTGAATAATACTGATCTTAGGCAAAAATAATGGAATGGCTAATACGGAATTTGAATAAGAAGAAGTTAAGAGCTGAAGTAAAGGAATGAAAAGTCCATGTGTCTTATTAGCTGTTTGCAGCGCTTCAGCAGTTGGGGATTATTGATTTGGAGCACCGTCTAAAGCTGAAAACATTGTGCAGTTCCATGTAGTATGATACTGAACTCCTGTGTTGTACAGTAAGATATTGTTATTTGGAAGATCTTTCAAATGTTTGGTTTCTGTGAGTATATGATCAGTCCCATCCCTGAACAACTGTATTAGCATGTAGATTGCTTCATAAATCATGTGTGTTTATTCTGGCACATTTCCTAAGGAACTGGATTTGATTCCTTCTGAAGAAAGAAACAGAAGTGTGCTGTCCTCCTAGTGCAGGGAGCTAGGGAATCTGCACACCAGCACATTCCCTGCGTGCTATTCCCTAAGCCCCTTTCATGCTTGTCTAGGCAGCTTGCTTCTCTCATGGAGCAATCTGCCACTGGCTGCAAGCCTTTTGTGTGAGTGTGAGCTTCCTGCTCAAAATGGGACACAGAAATACAGAATTATGAGCTCAGGAGGTTTCTGCACTGAGCAGCCATTAAATCACACTGGCATTTTCACGGGGTGAGTGCAATATGCTGCTTGCTAAAACAGCTGCTCCTTCCTATCTGGTCGTTAACCTGCCACTGAAGATAAATAGCAGCCATGCCCATGCACAAAGCCTGTTGTGGGATCTCGTGTCGGGTAGTGACACTTGATCATTCTGTTCTTATTATGCAAAACAAATACTGAACTACGGGCTGCTAGCTCTTGCATATTGTGAATGATTTCACTGACTAGTGGAATTTCTGTTGGGAGATAACTGCTGTAAATGAGCTGATGTATGTGCTGTTTATTCTCCTGTGTAGAGCTGCTTCTTTTGTCCTTGATTTTACATTTGTGTATTACAAGTGATGCTAGTGCTGCCTTACATCAGAGCAAGTGGGAGGAGAAATAAGGGGCAGTTCCTTTCAAAACAACTGGAAATTTGTGAGTGAGTGGCAATGAGAAAGTTCCTTAGGGGAGCCTAGGTGGGTTTTTTTGACTTGCTCGTGCAAAAGGAGTTGCAGAGATGAACCTGTGAGATCAGGGACAGCCCTTAAACAGGTTGCTACTCCAAGGGTTTCAGTAAAATCACTGCGGGTACATTAAGGTACCATCAACATAAAAGAGAATGACACATCATTACAATACATCCTGAGAAGCCTTATTCTGTATATAAATAAGTTAATACCTTCAGCCCCAATTTTACCATCCCCATCATGGTCTGCAGTTGCCAAGAAGGTCTTGGTTTCTGAGGTGGTTAACACTCTGGCTCCACACTCAAACCTCTGAAGGAAATACCTAGGAGGAAAGCAACTTTGTGATTTTCACAGAATATTATTCTTTGATGCTGGTTGTATAATCAAGCTGATAGCTATCTATAAATAAATTATTTACCGCAATAGCCAAGTCCTCCAAACAGCGCTTTGTTTGACAAGTTAAATGTTAGTCATACACATTTCTGCTTTGTAAATCCATCCCTGATACAACTGATACTGCCCACTACCAAAATCCAGCCCTGGCAGTTATCTTTTTTCTATACTGTGCATTAAAGGCAGGTATTTACTAATTTTTTTTTTCTCTGGAGGGATTATCTACTTAAATACAACTTCCACAATCTGCTGAAGGTCTTATCAATGTTTAGCATAACTTGTGCTTTACAGAACAATTCTAGAAAGAAAAAAGTGCTGATTTTTGGATAGCCTCTAAATAGTTAAAATTCTTACTTGAGTTCATCTTCCTCAATAAAGCCACTTTGATCATTGTCGAGAATCCGGAAGATCTCCTTGAGCTGGCTGCTACTCTTTTTAGACATCCCACTGATCTGAAAGAATTTTTTGGGACTAAAGGAATCTGGAGCTGAAAATAAATTAACAAATAAATTAACCCCAGACCACTGCATTCACTGTTCCTAAAGGATCTGAGGATGCTGCTTTTTTACATTCTATTTGTTCTAAAAATGAAGGATAGAGAAAGCCTGTCAAAGAATGAGCTTTGCCATACTGCACCATACCCTCCTAAACATCAAAAAAACCTCACATGGGGATAAGTTACAAACTGACAATATAAACCAGTCATGAACAAATATACTGTGACAGCTAAGTAAAGAGATTACAGAAATCTGTTTACAGTATGTGCTTCTTCAGTATTCCTTGGGGCCTGAATTAAACTTGCCATGTGTTACACAAAATAATAGATTTTTAGTTTTAATTGTTTTCTCACCTTGGCAGTCCCGCAGAGCAGCAGCAATATCAGAAGGGCTTAGAATGTCTGTAAGGCTCATTTTAAACCTGTGCAAAATAGTATATTGCAAACAGATTTGTGAAAAGCAATATGAAGAATACTGTGTAGAATATGTAGAATACTATATGGCTAACAAGACTTCTCAGGGTAAATGAATCTAATCAATCAAACCAACATCGCTCCTATTCCTAAACAAATCAGAAGATTTAGTACATTACTTCCTTAAAAATAGCAGTGCTGAAATAATACTTTTTAATGAGATGGATTACGTGAATGATGTTGTGAGTTGATGGTCAATTTTGTATCATTTACCTGCTTTTATCCTGTTTAAGTACAACACATTTTTAAACTCTATGTAACTGTTAATCTAATAATTAATCTTACTAGAATGCATGGCATCTGGCAATATAAATAACAGTATATGCAGTGGAAAACAGAAAGTCAAGAAGGTTTGCTTCTGTTTTCTCCCCCAACAGCTCTGAAGAATAAAAAGAAAACTGATACTTATCTATATAATGTCCATCCATATGTAATACCAGCAATTAAAAGAAAAATCTTAGAACAATGGTTATTGTACTTACTACTGGTGCAGCTCTGCACAGGAATTTCATTTAATTAATCTCAAGTCAGCTGCTCACCTTTATAGTTTTCTCAGCTCGGTAAAGGAAAAATAGCTGAGGAGATACCAGGCAAAATAGTAATGTTGGATCTGGCTTGCCACTCTGGCTTATAAAGGATTCAAAAGGTGACAATAACCACTACTTAGGTTACTGTTTCATGGATCAAATGTTTGATTTGAGACCTGGCTCAAATTTCTTCCTTAACTAATTAAACTTTTCTTTCTATTTATATCCTAAGATAATATGGACAAGAAGAACAGGTTTTTTTATTAAATCCGCTTGCGCTTAATTAAGTACAACTCTGTCATCAAAACATAGCCTTTCAATCCCCAAGTATGCTAAAGATTTTCAGTTAACCTCTGGACCTTAAAGTCACTCACTGGAAGATGATTCCAGTAGTCAAATCCTTATGAAAAGAAACTAGTTTGGTTTCCCTAAGTCTTATAATCCTTTGGAATGTATAAAGGAAGTTGGAGAGGAAAGCTCAGAGGTGACAATGTGTCATTCTGGTAACTTGTCACTAGGATAGAGGAAAGCATGCTACACTTTGGGGTGAGCTTTCTATAGTAAGCTTCATTTCATATTTCCTGACCGTTTTCTAAATTACAGCGCCGTCCGTGATCAGGGGTAGAACAGAAACCAATGCCTTCAGTGTCAGCAAAGCTGAATAAGATAATCCTGTTGTCTGTATTCCTTGGGAGATGATGTATAATCAGATGGCCTACTTAATAATCTCTTTTGAAAATTTTAAATTACATGAAATCAATAATAGACTTACCTGAAGTTGTAGGAATCAGACTTTGTTAGTGTGGAGATAGATTTATATACATTTTACAACACACACTCTTACAGTCTATTCCCTTAATATGAAAATCTATTTCCTTAATATGAACTAAGTGGGGGTTCATTATATATTTCAAGTGCATTAATTTTTTAAAAAATACTTAAGAAAATTTGCAACAGTAGATATGAGGTTTTCCTTCTCAGAAAAAAAAATATTTCCATCTTTAAGGGCGTTTATGTAGACAGAATTCTAGGATGAACACCAATAAAAACCACATGTATTTTGGTTAGAGTTTATTGTATAACAGTCTATTAAGGTACCTAAAGTAATGTTCTCCTAATACATGCGCATTGTTTTATTTTTTAGTGAATGGAAATAGCATGGTACACTGAACAAGTAATATTTTTTATATTAGCAAAAGTTACAAATTGTGCTGTGGAGTAGAGTAGCGATATAACTAAGCCTTGGTGTAAGTTAATGGACTACAGTGGGTTTACTCCTGATTGGTTTAATGACAGTGAGAATAGTATCAAACATGACAATTGTTCCATAGCACCTGTTGGTCTGAATTTGGATAGAGAAATATAGGGTATAATTAACATGAAAATGCAGACATCATTTAGTGGTACTTTTACCTTTTTTGCGATCTCTTTTGAATGCAAAAGAAGGTGGCATAAATCACAAATAATCAGATTTAAGTTAAATTCCAAATATCAGCTGTCTAGTAATGAAAGAATCCTCTCTTTGTCTCTTTCAGTAGGAAAACTGTTTATGGTAGTCTGGAAGAACACTTTTCTGTTAAACCTAAGAACCATGGGCTGTTCTAAATTAGTATTGTCTGATTAAAACAAATTGAACGATGCTGATTCGTATAAGTTTAAGATCTGGTCTCTGGTCTTTTGGTGTTCTTTCTGTTTATCTTCTTTATTCAGTACTATATATTCATATTGATTTCTCTCTGAGGTTTGCACGATATTATGATCTATCAGATAGTGGCAGTGGGAAGGAAGCGCGTACTGTGCTTTCTACAGAATCATCCTGAAATAGTTTTCATCCTTGAAGATACCTTTTTGAACTCTTGTGATTTTTCTCCTTTATGATGAGCTCAAGTTGATATGAATTTGAACAGAAGGAGGTTTTTACTGATTCCTCTTGACACTTCTATTGCCAAGATGTTTCTAGAGAAAAGGTTTTTTTAGACATCTGCGATAGTGCCATAGATGTTACTTTATAGGAGGCTTCCTTTATTTCTGCTTGCTCCTACACACTGCTCATTGAACTGCTTGCTTTGTTTAAATTTTTGACTTGCCATACAACACTAATTATCAAAAGTTAATGAGAATAAGGAAAATGAAATGAAGTAGAGGAAAAATATGAGATCAAGGCAAGCATATAACACTCAAGCTCAAAATATATCTGCAACTAATTCAGGCGTTATATTCATATAAGCACCAAATGCTCAACGAATGACATCTGGTTACCTCATACACTCTGCCATGGCACACAGGGTGCTGAACTGGTTTTGTGTGTATTCAACAGTAGTAAAGTAGCCAGAATTAGTATTATATTAAAATATGATCTCAAATAAAAGTGAGCTAATTGCTACAGTAAGTTCACTATTATTGCTTATGAAGGGATCTTTTAATGTTTGAAATTCAACACTTGACAACAAAAGTGATGCGAATCCTGGCTGAAAGATGGTTTACAAAAGCCTAAAAGAGCTGAATTTCAGAATCAAGTTGATGTCACTGTATATTGATACAGGTGGGAATCTAGGGTTACTGGGTTTTATTTATTTATTAATGACACTTCATCTGAAGTACAGGTTTCCCTCTGCTACAATTAGAATGAAATAATCAGGGATGAGTATATTATATAAAGGGATATTTTAAGTAGATAATGTATTTTACAGTTAAATTATCTGCCTGTTTTCCTTACTTCTGTGGGTATGTGTTAGCTTTGGTGATTGTAATCACTTTAGGGCTTCAAAAACCGAGATCTATAAAAGAAATGTTCTAAAAGTTATTATATAAGCAATGTAATGCTATAAAGAGAATACATAATAATTCAATCATAACAATAGCTTCTAGGTAATGGACAGTTAACAATAGTGCAAAATCTGGTACAGAATCTGAGTATTGCAGTTTCCAGAAATGTTTAGCACTTGTTCCTATCAAATTCAAGAAAAACTATTAATTTTTGTTTGTTTATTTGTTTTCAGTTCTTGCTCTACTAGGGGCATTTGAAAATGCCTATGAATTGTTCATGTGAAGTTTCATGTACTTCTATAACTCCTTGTTTTGCCCCAAGGTGTTTTCATGTGCAGTATATACAGGAATAGTAAAGCCTTTCTTTGTTCTTGTGGTTTCAGACTTCCAGAACTGACTGTGAAGGTGTAGTTCTGAGAAACACAGAACATTCATATTGAGGAATTCTTGCTAGGAATCTAAACATATATACCCACTGTTTTCAAATCAAGTACCATTCACTTCTCTAATAAACAAAAGAAAATTGTGTTTTGGTAAATCATTGACAGGTTGTGGACTAGTCTTGTACTCTTTGTGTTCTGTTTGGTATAAAGTACAGAGTTAATTAGCAGTGGCAATCAACCAAAGACATGACTTCAAGCAGATGCAAAAGAAACATCAGCAGTTGTCTCAGATGAGATCAGAGGAGAGGTGTTAACCTGAGACCAACTACAATAGTGTAAAGAGATGCTGTAGCAGCTGTTGTAAAACCCACACAACTCCGTCTTTCAGCCCTGGTTGTGTTAGGGCCAGAACAATTGTGTCATGATCCTGGGTAACAGATTCTGTCTTTGTAATGAGTTTGGAAATAACTAAAATAGATACCCAGTAATCTATGTGTTTGATCATTAATGCTGACGTCTCAATGGTGATGTCAGAGAACCTTCGTGTGAATATAGCTATAATCACTGGAAAGGGCCTTTATAACAAAATTAGTTATATCCTGCCACTTCAGATGTCTCTTAAGGCACATGCTTTAATCACATGGGAATAATTACAGCATCTGATTTGAATGGCTGCTTGGGCCGTAGTGTTTTACTATGTTTAACAGAGAAGTTTAAGAACATGGTTTAGTATTTGACTTTTTTGGTACTGTGCATTATTACAATAAAGGATGAAATCCAGGCCTTGGAAGCCTCAGTGACAAAACTTTCTTTCCTTGCAGCAAGTAGAAGGTATTACCCAGAGCACTGAGGAGAGATCCGGACTGTAGACTCCAAGATACAAGATACATCCTGTGGCACTGTGGGTCTGGAGCTAGACTAAGACAGGTACTTCTCTCACCGTTAGGAGAAATGTCTTGTGTACTTTCCTCAGTTTAAATTATATCCTTATCATTCTGTGTAAATGAGATTGATTCCTGTTTGTAAATGATAGCAGAATAGACTAATATAACTGGTTAATAGTGTAACTAATTCATAGAGATTGGTCTGATCAGGATATTTTTT
This sequence comes from Athene noctua, assembly GCF_965140245.1. Taxonomy (NCBI): domain Eukaryota; kingdom Metazoa; phylum Chordata; class Aves; order Strigiformes; family Strigidae; genus Athene; species Athene noctua. Next base: position 11,070,964 of record NC_134051.1, on the reverse strand, counting down.
CACTTAAAGAGCTGTCCTGGAAGATCTCTGCCAGCATTTGATATGCTGTGTGTTTGCTTTTAAATGCATTTGCAAGTGCTTCTGTGACTCAGTACACAATTTCCTGTCTCTGACCCTAAATATAATTGTCTAAGATGTTTCTGCTGTCAGAATTATAGACAGTGTCAGATCTTCAAAAGTAATCTTTAAAAAGTAATCTTTAAAAGCCTAAATTATTCAGGTATTTTGTGTATTTTAAAAACTGCCCTAAGGTTGGAGTCTGTGGAATAATCTGCATGCTGCCTTTTGTGACATGTAAAAGATATGTACAGTGGTACTATACTGTTACAAAAGGTTTTTTGCACATGGCTGTATTTCACTATGACCCACAGTGTAAGAAACCGTGGTAAAATAAAACAAATAGCACTGAAGTGGTTCCAACTATTTCTGTAGTCACTGCTTGTCCTCATGGGTGTGAGTGGGATTTCTGCCATTAATTGCTGCAGTAGGAGGATGTATAACCCTTAGTGAGGTATAAAGTAAAAATACCCTATAATTAGAGTTAACCTTATAAATAATCATCAGAAGTCACTTGTTTTACAGAAATGGCCTTCTGAATACAGGAGATGCAGGTGTCTAGATTCAGACAAGTGCTTAAAACACATGTGTAAAGCATGTGACAAAATTCTGTTTATAAAAGGCAACCACATATTTAGGGACTCTGGTGGAAAGAGCTGGATAGAAACACTTGCAGAATGCAGGCCATGGTCTCAGACCTCCAGATCTACGATTCTAGAATAGTGTCCTTTACTTTAAGGGAGCTGTGTGGCAATGTATGTTTATGATCATGCAGCACTCTTTCCAGCTGTGGCCTTACAAGCACAATTTGAAGTGCTTTCTTCAAGCACATGATAAGCAGTTACAGAAATTTCCCAGTACCTGACAGCCTGTGTGAGTGAGAGACAGAGAGGACGAGAAAGAAAGTAAGTGTGTTATTGTAGACAGAAAACAGCATTTCCTCCACCAGTCTGCTTAGTGGTAATACTGCAGGAAGGAAAGGTCTAAAAAAGTCTCTAGTCACAAGCTCTTCTTAACTTTCTGGTCTGATCACTGAAGCTGATATCAGACTTGCCCTGTCATTAATTTTTTACTGTTCTTAATGGAATGGTAAGTGGTGAAATTGTCTTAGATTTGTAGACCTAGCAGGCTAATCAGTGTGGAAATAAGTGTGGTTAAATAAAGGACCTGCCTGCTAACTCAAAACTTATCTGAGCTCTCTGTGCCTTTCTCTCTCATTTAGCCATTAATATGGGTATGATGCTTGAAGATCTTCAGGTGACGCCTATTAAATAGTGCAAATATAAAAGATAGTATCAGCTGAGATACCATTTTCTGACAATAGTGAGAGTTTTTGGCCCTGCAGTCAGACTGCAGTTACTAATCCTTCAGAATTTCCTTTTTTTATTGCTCTCCTGAGATGACACTGAAATCATAAATGTGAATTTGTTTGATGGACAATTATTTTCTCACTGTTAAGGAAAATTCTACAATATTCATTAGTTAATGGAAATTGATTTTTTGCCATCAAATATAAGTCATGAACACATTATTGAGTATTCATTAACATCCTGTAGATTGCTTTAATTTTGTGTGATATGATGATTTCCCCAACATTGTGTTGATGTTTCCTTCCTTCTCCATAATGTTTTATCATAAATGTGTTATGCATCAGAACCACTATCGCTTTAGCAGGTAATTTTGAAATGAAGATTTCTGATTTGCAAACACTGAAACGTCTTAAATAGCTCTCACAAATACAGTGTGAGGCAATCATCATACAGGTTTTCCCAAGATTAATACCCAAGAACAGACTTTTCAAAAGTTGCAAATTTTTCAAGAAGAGCACACAGGAGTAACTATCATGTAGGAAATATAATGTTCTGGAGGATTAAAGCCATCTAGATTTTTTTAAAGGCTGTTTGGATATATGTTTATTTCTATCACATATATAAGCCTATAAAACCCCATACACTATAGTGTCTAGTTAGGTATTATTTTATTTATTAATTATTTTGAAATAATTAGCAATTATTTCATTTTTGTAACCTGATTTGATTGCTGTGTGTGTTTCTATTATGGCAAAATCACAATGACATCACACTCTTACTTTCCAACCAGAACCCTGACTTAGTGCACAAGCTGCATGAACAACTATGAGCAACTGTTCAGAATTTTGCATTCTCCTCATTCCTATTTCCAGCTTGCTATTTCAATGTGTCTGTGAAGAAAAAAGATCAATTTCTTAGCAATTTTTTTGCAGGGCTCTTCATTTTATGATACTTTCCTCACAAACATTTATGCATTTGTTTTTACAGCCCTGGGAGATGTGGGCTTTATGTTATCCTCAGTTTTAAGATGGAGAAAAGCAGTAAAACACTAATTATTGGGGCAACATGCCCCAGTTTTCCATTATGGAGCACCAGGGACTTGATTTTTCAAAGTGCTTTTCACCTAGCTATATCCAAAATACATCTTCCTTTGCCTTCAGTTACATTTGTGAGGGTTGTAAAAACACATCTTCTCTAATTAGACTTCCATGCAAAATAAACAGCTTAGAATTGTGGTAACAATTAATACTCTTTACATTGATCTTGCAAGAATTCATTTTAGCATAGATCACATTGGTATGAGTAAAGGGTACCGAATCTCTGTTCTGGCTGTCTGTGTGCAGACCTTCAAGTATGATACTGACAGAGAGAGGAACTCTGGGCTCCTGACTCCTACCCCTGTGCAGGTAGACCCATGTCTTGCTCCCTTGTATCTCTGTGTCATGGTGTGCAACTTGCCAAGTACAGCCTGGTGTGCCGCATTATTTAGTGCCATATGGATGGCACTAAAGGGCATTCAGTGTGCAAAGTGGATCCAGCAAAAGGTATTTATCCCCTGGCTGCAAACTAGCACCACAGACCTTTCCTAAGATCTCTGTCCTGCTCCCAAGATCTGAGGCACAGGGAAACTTTCTCCTTTGGAAAACCAAATGTTAGCATTCTTTGTTCAGAGATGATTTAATCAGGCAAAACTGAGTCATCATCAGAAGTGGGCATATGGGAGACTAGAAGTGTTCTGACTTGAATTAATTCAAGCAGATAGAAAACTGTTTTAACTTCTTGTGAGTGGAACAATAGTGCCATCAGGTGGGCAAAGAAGGTGAGTGATTCCTTGGAGAATTTTGAACGTATTGCTATTTCAGTAATCTAGATTAATCTTGGATCCGGTTGTTCTTATATTAAAATTAGTGCTAGGTCCTGCCATTTAATTAGTATATGTATCATAATCAGCTGCATAAAGAATGATGTAAAAACATATGAAGGATTAAATACACCTTTTGATTAAATACCACCTCTACCAGTTACCATAACCAGTTTTACACATGGACATTTTATTAATTCTAGTTTTTTACAACAGGTGCTAGCTATTTATGCAAATATTGAAAATTAAATGCCCCACAGAGATGCTTTATTTTCTCCTGCTCTTAATATTTTTACTAGTATCTTTAATGCCCAAAACACAGATGAGCAGAGTGGATTCCACTTCAGTGTCCCCATGGTATAAAGACCTTCTGCTTACATCACTGGGGAAAGTGGTTTAAGTAGTGCTTGCACTACTTCAGATGTTTTCCAGCAATATGAAATCACTTGCCAGCAAATGTTCAAAATGTGTAAATACATAGTAGGCTTGCAACAGGAGAGATTGTTTATGGCACAGATACCTTGGACTTTATTTTGACTGCTTGTTAAGATTTGACCAGAGCTTGAAACTCTGAAAAAGAAATAAAAGAATAATAAAATGGGACCACATTTTGTAATTGCACACTCAAAAAAGTACTTTATTAATTTGAAGAGTTAAAATGGGAAACTAATGATACTTCCTCTGATAATCATTCCTTAAAGGTAGCACATTGTCTACTCATAATAATATAGATACTTAAGACAGAGGAACTGTGCATTTAAATGTCACATTGTACCATAGTTCAATGGTAAAAAGTAGTTAAATTATATACTGAAATTTTATAAACATATCAATTTAAGTTCCAGTCTTGCAAAAATCTCTGTATATATAAAAAGGGACTGACCACCTCTAGCCAAGGGCAGAATATAGACCAGCTCCTGTGTGAGATTCTCTCTACAATACAGAGCAGATCTGAGCCCCACAGAATCAGATCCATAACATCCAGTGTATGGAGCAGGGCAGTTGCCTACACTGAGTCATTAGAAAGTCTTAAAGGCAGATGTTATTCTGTTTAATAAAGGCACTCTTACCCTCCACTCCAGTTTTACTGTCTCCATCACTGTCACCTGCTGCCAGCAATGCCTTAGTCTCAGCATCAGTCAAAGCTCTGACACTGACTGAGAAATTCTGCAGGAAAAGTGTTAAAGGTGAGAGGACAAATGAGTGAGACATACAAAGTACTGAAAGCATGTAGAGTTTGGTATTGGTAATAGCTATAAAATTCTAAGCCTGATTCGATTCTTGAGATTATTTCAAAAGCTCTTTGTAAATAATTTTGAATTCAAGGGCAAAACTTCATCTAACTTCAGTGAGAGTAAGGGTAAGAAAGTAAGGGAATGTTGCATTACAACATGTAAAAATCCTTGATGACATTTTGGTTTCATTAGATTAAGAAGGCAAAATTAAAACTGACTCCATAGTGGCAGGATTCATCTTCCCTCGTGTGTTATCTTTCTTCTTTTCTTCTAAGATGTAGACTCTTTAAGAGTGGAAAGAATTTTTCTAACTTTACTTTTTAACTTCAAAGCCAGATGAATATGATCTGGAAGGTATAATTCATGTGATAGAAAGATGAGAGAAAAATAGCCCTTTGAATTCAGTCTAGTAAAAAATCTTGCAATAATAAAAAGCAAACTCTAGCAGAACTGCTATTTTTATCTTCACAGTCTGCCAGTTATCCCTACGTGAAACAAGTCTTTTCAGGGCTATCAGAGTGTTTTGTCGTTGTGATCCAGCCTTTCCTTTGTTATTTGTCTTGCAGCTCCTTCAGCACAAGCACACACACACACGTGCATGCACATGTACACACACTCACACGTTTGTCTCTCATCCAAAGAGACAGAAGGAAAGGGAGTATTTATGATCTTATCCTCCATTTTTAGACAATGAAACACAAGCCTGCTGGTTACTCATTTATTTATTTACTTACTTCTGTTCATCTTCTTCAGTAAAGTCATTCCTGTCCTGATTAAGAATTCCAAAGGCTTTGGTGAGCTGGTCTTTGGGCTTGGAGTTGAGACCCACTTTGACAAAAATGGTTTTGTAATCGAATGAATGAGCAGCTGAAATAAGCAGGGTGAGATGAAAAAAAGTAGTTCAAGATCTGGAACAAAAAAAATAGCTTTTTGCTCAAAAAGCAGGAAATCATTCTGCAATACAGTGAGGGTCGTTACAAGCCCCAATCAACAATCTTTGATTTTCCTAAGTTTATTTCAGATTAACAGGATTTTTCCATCAATGATCTCTCAAACCTAGGAAGATAAATATTGACTCTGGTCTTCATCATGCAAGAACTTACATTTGTAAGTAGATAATTCACTCAAAAATAAATTCACAGAACTTGAGGATAAATATTGTGCTTGTATTAAAATTAGCAGTTTTGTTATTATTCTCTGAAAAAAAAAACAGGCTTACAGCCTCTGGATTTTTTCATATGTAAAATTGCTACAATGCACAAGTGATGATGGGTGCCTGTACCTTGGCTGGCAAAGATTAAAATTTGCATCTCTTCCATTACCTTGTCTCCTTTTCCTCTTTTTGATAAAACAAATAAAGCTGTAATTAGCAACCAGACATAACAAAAACATCTTACCATGTACCCTAAAGAGGAAATCAATATTTTACTGTCTAGTTCGTCCTTTCAGCCTTTTCTGTTTCCATTGGAATTGGGATGGTGGGGTGGTGGGGTAGTGAGATCAAAGGAATTTGATAGATAAACTGAACCCCCAAATTTAAAATGTAAATGTTACCTTGAGAGCTCTGTAGGCCAGCAGCAATTTCAGCTTCTGTCAGGACAGCAGAAAGAGCCGTATCAAAGCTACTGTAAAATTAAAAATACTATTGGGTAGAGTTCATACTGATCTTGCTCTATCAGCCTTTGGTGCTGCCCCACAAGGAGAGCCACCTTTGACTAGTGGGGCAGTTGCAACCTAGGTCCAGGGCAAACCAGGGGAGCTGCCCTGCAGGAGCCGACTGTTCCATCCGTTAGTTCAGATACATGGAGTGCATCTGGCTTGCTGTTCTCTCTAGTTAAGTTTTCAGGTGCACAAGCTGAGGACAAAACCAAACGTATCTATATGCATGGCATTTGGGGATCTTTGGTTATTTCCATGCATTTTTTTTGTGGATTATTGCGATGCCTTCAAAAGCTCCAGAGGAAAGATTGAACTCACCTTGCCACTTAGTCTTCCCAAAGCCAAGAATAGAAAAAAATGTAGGGTGAAAGTTCTGCAGAGTCCTCTTGACTTAATTATTTTTCAAATGACAGAGGTAATGATTTACATAGACTAAGTTAAGTCCTCTCAACCTTTTACAGAATTCCTAGAGCTACGCAATGGCTCAGATGCCCCAGGGGATAAGTTACTGTGGCTGACAAGACCTGCTAGCTAATCACATTGATATTTATATCCCAAAGGAATGTGTGTGGTGTTTTAGAAAATATATAAGGTTTAGTGCCATACAAAGTAAATCCTCTCAGCTTGCACCTATTTTTAGTCTAGTGAATTATTTTTGATCTGTGAATGAAAAAAAAAATTTTATTGCTTAATGATAGCAACAAATGGACATCTTCATGGTAGACTTTAACTTATAAGGCCCTGATGCTGATAGGAATTACCCATGAAACTTTACTCCCTCAATAGTCTTCAAATAATAATAGTCTTCAAATAATACTAATACTGATAAATTTGTAACAGATATATCTGACATAAAAGTAGAATCTCACAGATAAAAATTTTAATTTTAAATCAGCCTAAAGTATTTTTAATAAACTGCTATATTAGCTTTGATTACCCAGTTACTATGCACTTTAGACTATAAAAGTCTAATATTGAGGACATTTGCTCAGTATTAATTCATTGCATGGTGCACATTTTAAATCATCATAATAAATATATCCACTTTTAGAGCTAAGGTTGTCAGTTGTTCAGCAGCACACAGGAGTATGCATCAACTCATGGCAAGGAGTTAAAATGAGCAGTGAAATATGTGATATTTGGCTCTTTCTGTACTGAAAAAAATAAACTTCTGTAAGGATTCAAACAGTAGCTATGATCAAACTGCAGCTTTTCTCTTACTGGTTATCAGTAGGATCCTCCACTCAACTACCTCATGAAATCTGTTGGAACTTAATGGCCTCAAGAATGGCTGAAATGGGCTGATGGCTAAAAAGCCATTGGGAGAACATTTCACACCCTCACATATGTAAATAAATGTGCACAGAGTACCATTGTAGATTTATGTAATATTTTAATAATGCCATGACATTTAAAATAAAGCCTAGCACTTGGTCAGCATAACATAAAGCTGCTGTCTTTTCTTTCGAAAATTATACACATTAAAACCAGACAAAACCTCATTTTGCACATCTTAGTTTCCCTTGATCATTTCTTCAAGAGAAGAATGCTCAGGAGAAGTGCTAACTAAATTATTCTAAACCCTTGCTGTGTGGTAAATGGAACATTGTGAAAGCAAAGTTTTCCGGACTATAACGATCAACTGAGCAAGTTGCTTTTAAAGGCATTTTAAATCCTGATATTAATATATTAATATCCATTTATAAACTAAATGATCCAGTCTTTCCGACTGGGAATCTAGTTTTGCCTTTCTTTCAGTTTCCTAGAAAATAATTGAGAGTATGGCCAGGGATCAGAGAGGATCTGATAATTGTGTTGGAATTACTGAATATTCAAGAAATAATCCTTGTGAGAAGACCACATAGAGATTACAAAGCATTTATCGATAAAAGTTTTGAGTATTTCTGTGGCAGACCAGAGCTTGCCTGTAGATGGCACCAAAGACAGTCAAGTCCAGACGTGAAATCTCTCCCGGACTACTTCGGGTGTGAGAAAACCGAGGAACTGAAAATACAGGTTAACAGGTGAGCGTTCATGAGCAAGGAAGAGAGGTGGAAGGAGCAGATATTTAAAAGCAAAAAGTCTAGTCTACCAAATCACTCGAAAGACTGGAATATAAACAGACTAAATTAAAAACTCAGAAATAATTCTGGAGAACTTTCCTTTAATGATGATTAGGAAGAACAGGTTATTTTGATGATTAGGAAGAATCAGGTTTTACTGTGTTTGACTAAATATTACAGTCTGTTAGGGAGATCATTGCAAAGATAAGATCAGTTTGTTCTGGAAGCCTGGGAATTAGAGTAGAAAGTTGTATCTAGGAAAGACCAGCTGATTAATATCTAGTTGTGATGAAATTGCTGTGATTCCCTTCGAGTCAAGTATTCACATATTCTACTCTGACATAAGTTCCCCTTTGAACTTGGGGTCAGTAATAGCTTTGTAACTTCAGGGGAAGGCCTTGTCTAGGGGTACCTTCTGTTCATATTGTAACCTGCAGTTTGATACACAGAAACTCTGATTTTCTTGTTTTCGTGGGTGTAGGACATACTCATAAGCAAATCAGAAGTTATGGAGCAGCCACATCCCAGTGCTAGATAGTATGCTCTCTAGGCCTTTGGTACAGAAAGCGTACACGTACCAGAAAGAGCCTAACAATATAATGGTATCTTTCTCTGCTTGCAAGCAAAAGTAGTATGAATATTAAGTTTCATAGAATGTGAACACTTCAAATTAGTTCATATTCCACAGCATCCACTTATTAAAATGTTTTAAAATATATGGACAACTAAGCATGAAAATGTTAGGAACATGTCTGTTCAGGGATTTAATCAAGATATATCTATTTCAGTAACCCATTCCAGGAAATGAATCCAGCCTTGGCCCCCTCTGCCCATACTGTATGTGTGAAGAGCTCCGCGCGCCTCTGATGATGCTGCATCAAAGATTTTCCACATGGGCTGGCTGCTAACTCAGAGAAGAAACTTTACCAGTCTATGTGTGCAATGAATGTTCTGACTTCCCCTTGCCCTTTTCTATGCTCTCTTACTTGTTAGAAGATGACTGTGAGATTTCGAACAGTTGGAGAGCTGAAATTGAATCTGAAGTTTACAAATTACTCTAGGTTGAGATTTCCAAAGGAACATGAAGTTAGGAGGCAGCCAGCTTCCACTAAATACCAGGGGTTTTATCTTATGCATGATTCTGCTCTTTTATCAGGACAACCCAAAATTTCGGTTTAAGGGAGTTGATGGATTCAGTGCTAGAGCGCTAGGGTGGTTTTGGGATATTAGGTTGAACACCCTGGCTCTCTATATCCTTTTTCTAAGAGATTGTGTAGGATAATGAATTTATTTGTGTTTAGTTCCCACTTAAAGGCATCATGGTACAGCTTTATTTCACAAGAAGTGTTGGGAGGATGAAACTGCCCATACAGCATAATGAGGAGACTGAGGTATGTTGAGAACTCCCAGCCTTTGGGCTCAGTGGAACTCAGATCTGCCACTCACATTTTGAGTTGTTCTTTAATTTTCTTAAGTAAAGGTAAAACATATAAACAACTTTTCCTTTGGAACTGTGAAGCAGCATTATACCGAGTAGGATGATCTTACTCTAAACTGGAAAAAAGGTTATTGGTGTGATAACATAGGGTGTAGTTAGATCCTTTCTGATCTGATGTAGCGTAAGCAATTTCTGACAGAACTTTGATTTTTAACTGTCTACTCAGCAGCGTTTTATTTGTGCAAGTCATTTGTAAAAGCTTAATGCAGAGGACATAATCCTTACTTATTAGATTGCCGGAGAGGTTATAGAACCTCCATCCTTGAAGATACTCAAACTCAGCTTAGAGCAGTGTGCCCTAAGCTGGCCTTCTGAGGAAGTGATTGAACCAGAAACCTCCAGAGATCCTTTCCAGCATGAATTACTCTGTGTTTCTATACCTCATTGTGGTAACACTGTGGTATCACCATTTGTCTCTTTGCTACTTCAGATGGCATCCACATAGACATCCTGCAACCAAAGTTTTTCTCTAGGGCAATGACATTGTCATGTTCAGAGAACACTCCATGCTATTCCTTAAGAAAATTGCAGGCTGCCACTGGCTGAACTTAAATTCAGTGAGATGAACCTTACATGAAAACTTAATTTTTGGAATTTGTTTCCTTTAGGTGGGAAATAATATCTTCTTGTTTGGTTAACTCTAAAAATGTGGATCCCAGTGCCAACAGAAGACTTTATAGGGACTAGATGTTGTTTTTGCTGAACAGTCAGTGGTTTTTTTTTTAAATTGGGGACTTTTTTGAATTTATTGTCATTCCTTCCAATGAAATGGCTGGACGGTTTTAATAAGATTTAAAACTCATCTTCTTGCCACGAGTTAGTGTTTAAGAAGAACAGATTTTCTCATAAACAAAATTCTCTGAGTTTTACATAAAGTTGCAATTGGCAAAAGGAATTGACTGATTCTCAGAAGTACTTAATTCCCCGTTGTGGCAACAGAAGGCAGTGATGCGCAGTTGCTTAGCATCTCTGTAATACAGGATAGGCCACTATGTAGTCTTGCATTTCTTGCATTCCACATGAGACTTTCAGATGTGCAAGGAATGCAGTATCAGGTCTGTCACTTATGGTATTGTGTGTGCCATCTGCTTGTGAACTAGTGACCGGATATTTTAGTGATTAGTAGTGTGAAGAGCTAATGTATATATTACATCTGTATATTGCTGCAGATCTGGATTGTCTGGGTTTTTTTCTTCAGCAGATAGGAAAACGAATAAGGTAAAAGGAACCAACAGAGTCTCATCATTATGCAAAATATTTCAGTGCTGCAGTTAACAGCAGCTATAATTTAAGCCCAGATTTAACATCAAAGGCGATGTGGATAGAATTAGGATTTATATTCATTATAACTCTGCCAAGGCTTCAGTGAGTCTGATTGCTAGAATTCCTCTTTTGCATTAGCCATCTTAAATCTGCCAAACAGTTCTCTTACATGCCTGGGTATGAGTGAGCTGTACTTGCCTCACATAATCATCTCACAATTCATGGAAATGCCAACATTGAATGTTACATAAAAGTTCCAGAAGGCTTTGTTTCTGCTCTTCTTCAAAACAGCTGCCAAATTATGTTATAATTATCATCCAGTTTCAGCAGAGCATTAAAATGACAGTCTACTTGTGAGCTGGAAACACGTCATGGTAGATGGGAAAGAAGACAACTAAATGTTGGTGGGGAAATTTCTAACCCACTCAGCTAGAAGTGCACAACATCTACTCAGTCTATTGAGCTCTGGATTTAACCATGAACATTATTTACTTGGTCCAGTAATGAAGACAATGCTATAACTAGCCCTAAATCCTGTAAGACACTTATCAAAGGAAAGACTAGTTCTCAGTAATTTTCAGACTTGAGAAAATTGCTAATATTATGGATTATATAGATGATTATTCATATAATAAATGAAAGAATGGAGCACTAGCCATCAGTTAGCAATGTAACAGAACTTTAAGGTAATCAAGCAGCAAGATTGGCTGGGTTTTTGTCTGTAGGAAAGACAGAAATTTACAAATGTGGCAAAGTATTATTGTTTTGTACATATTAAGAGATAATAAACAACATGTTCATGATTCACAGAAAAACCTCCAGGCCTGTGGCCCATGTTGTCAGGGGACTGTGACTTGTGACAGTGTCAGAGTTGGGATTAGACCCTTCTCCTCTATCTCACAGCTGTCTTAGATTTCATGAAAGATAAATCTTCTTAAGGGAGAGTTACATTTTAGGCCATAAACACTTTCTGATGATACATGCTGTAGCCTAGTACTTCATTTGGTAAAATTACCCACAAACTTATTCTATGTTTTGAGCTATGTGTCAACTCCTCTTAAATTTTTTTTTCTCATATTCTCAGGGTTGGGACATAATATAAATTATTTTTAGGTATCTTGTTAGTATCGCTTTTCCTCAAGGATCAGAGAATTAAGCAGAAATAAAACTTAATGAAATCAATACAATTAAGCCTTAAAAGATGTCATATTGTTTAAGATCATCACCAGATACAGGTCTGGCAAGTCAGCATGGTCAAGTATGAGGATGGAAAACCTAAACAAAATTTAAAAAGCAGTTTTTCCCCCCCAGGTTGTGGTTTTAAATTTTTTCTTTTTCCTCCCCTCTACCAGCCACAATTTCAGCATTATGAGTGGCGGAAAATCACAAAGTCCCTTCTTTACAATGGAAATGTAACAATACCACGTGACCAAAACATCTGTACATTGCAAGATTTCTCAGCAATCCGGTGTCTGAACTTGATGTATGGGGAATTGTTTACTCCTGAAACAATATAACAACGTACAAACACATGCTGAGTGCGGAGTGCTTGTTGGACGAGGTAATTGGAAGAGTCAGTCCAAGATTGCCTTTGGTCTAATGCTGTTTATGCCTTCACCAGAGATTGGAATTCTGTCAAGGAAGAAAATGAGAAAGGCAGGGAATAAAACTAGATGAAAGTGGTTCTTAACATCTTTAGAAAAGACAGATAAAAATTACTTAAACTCCTAGCCATGGAGGGCTCCCGAAGTTATTATAACACTGCACAAGCTTCTGCTAAACTGAGATTCTGGGGGCGTAACAGATTTTTCACTCCTTAAAAAGAGTAAGTGCAGAGAGGAGGAGTGCGTCTGTAAATTCATATTTGTGGGAAATCCTGAGTTAAAGGTAAACTATCTTTAACCCATTACAAACTCTGATAATAGCAAAGGAAGCAGAGAGTGAATTAGGTTGAGCCTGTAGCTTTCAATATGAGGGATTTTTTAGTTTTGTTATTCCAAAGAAAAATATCAGTAGTGATGTAATTTCAAAATGGGAGATTCAATGGTTAAGGGCTAAAATCTGCATAATATAATGCCCTATTTGGGGCTTATAAACAGAAGCTGCAAAAGCTGCTGCTAAAGCAAATTCCTCCAACAGTGTATCTCTCTCTCCTCCCAAACTCTAGCTAAGATTAGCACGTGTGTCTGTTAGAGTTATTGCCACCTGTCCTAGTTCAGCTGAGACAGCCCTGTTTTCAGTGACTTCATCTCTAATATATGATGTATAATGTCCTATTTTCCTTTGCTGCAATTCTAAAAGAAATATCCTGACCAGTTCACATCATCCCTGTGAGGTTTTCTTTAGGAATTTGATTTAGTTTCTCGTAGGACTGCCCAGTGAAATTTGCACTTAGATAATTCTCCAGCACAAAATTCTGTACTGCATTGCAGCAGTTCTAGCCTTGAAAAACAATGCCAGTCTTATTTTACATTACTGAATTAACCACTCAGTAATATTGGCTAATGTCTGATAGTGGTAGATGAAGAAATAAGTTTATGTAGGTGGAAGTGAGTTTAAAAATGAAAGTGACATATGGCCAGAAGTGCAGAGCACCCACTAACAAGATGGAAATTCAGAGAGTGAATAGGTGTTCAGGATGTTTTAAAAATCTGGGACTTTTTGTCTATGGATCAGACATGTGACAAATTAACCCTGAATCTGTTATTATTGATTGGAAGAACAAGCTTTACACTGGGCCTAGACATGCTGTTGCTGCAACGAGATCTAATGGGAATAAAGCTACGACAATAAACGAGTATTCACTAGTATAAAAATTGTGGCAGAAAGCACCAGGCCAAAGTACTTGGATGTACTCTTCATGCCACAGTTGAAATGCAACCCTACATGCATTTTTAAACACAAATTTTATGAAGTTTCCAAAAGTCTGACCTTCCACTCCAATTTTGCCATCACCATCAGTGTCACCTGCAGCCAGAAAAGCCTTGGTCTCCGCAGAGGTGAGGACTCTGGCACTTGAAGAGAAATTCTTGAGAAACAGCCTGAAATAGAACAGGGTGGAGCACTGTGCTTGAGTTTTATTCTCTGAAAAGTCCCTGACATGGGTATTTCTTGTTTTCTTAAACCCACGTCAAAAACCCCATGAGGTAATGCCTGCTCTCAGTATCTGAGAAAATCCAACAGATTCAAGGAAAGATAAGGAATTGTGGTTTATTTCTAAAATAACAAAGTTTCTTCTAGGACACCAAGCAAATTCAAAGGTTTGGATTGTTTAAATAAATACAGCAGCTGAACAGTACTTACTGAAGCTCTTCTTCTTCGATGAAACCACTCTTGTCCTGATCAAGGATTCCAAAAACTTTCTTTATCTGATCAGGAGATTTGCTGGTTAAACCAACCGTGGAGAAGAAAGATTTGTAGTTGAAGGAATCATCAGCTGCAAGAAACAGAAGTTGTTTAAATATTTTCTCTTGAACTTGCTACTACTGTATGTGTCCTTGGGAATATGCGTTTTCTTAATCATCAGCCTGCTCCTCTTTCTTGTGTTCCCCAGTGTAGCAAAAAAGAAGATACAGTGGATAATTTCCCTTTTTAATCACTCTGTGTCTGTGGTCATGTATCCTTTCAGTCAGTTTGAAGTTTTCTGCTACAATGCACATTCTGTTAAATCAGGATTTATGCAACGTGTCAAATGCAATTAATAACAAATATTTAGAGGCTGCTACTGTGGCTTACAGACCAACTCCTATAATTCTTACTTTATTTTCACTTAGTCCTTACTTTGGTGAAGAATTTGGTAGAAAAGTAAGTAACTCACAGTCAAACTACCTCTTTGAGCATTTGGAAAATTGTCTTGATCTTGCCGAGGAACTCTTAAGAGAACTGAGACTGGTCATTGCTTCACAAATGACACTTTGATTCTGCAAGCTGAGGCTTTTTTGACATTTTGAAGGAAAAGTTTAACTATTTAAATGTAAGTCTTTAATAGGTTGAAAAATTGACAGTGTTTAGAGTTAAGCCAGCCCTAACTGAAACTGTGGCCCTTTAATTGCTGCTCTGTGTTTTGGGGAATGTACCCACCAAATAACCACTTGTGAGACTTCCTGAATTCAAGGGGCTATAGTGTAATGTAGCTAGAAAGAGATCTCACGAGGAAGGAATCTAAGGGGAAAATGATAGGCATGTCATCTTAAGACATAAAAATGATACGCATCTTCTGGCTGCAGAGAGACCATTCCTTACCCTGGCAGCTGGAGAGTGCAGATTCAATATCTTTAGCAGAAAGGATGTCAGTGATGGCCATTGTTGAACTGTAAAATAAATTAAATGTGAGCTACTTAGTCATTAAAATGACTTCTCTACCTCTTTCATGGCTCTATTTGAAGTTGCTGCTGTGACAGTATATGATAAGGGAGACATTATTCATCTAATTGTAAGCGGAGCATACTGTAACAGATGTCTGCAGCAGGTGCTTCCACTTAAAGCTGGGTAATGAGGGAGGAATTCTGCATGCAGGAAGATCTGATGCCTGTACTGCACTGGGGGAGCGAATCAAAGGTGTCTAGCACCACAAAGCTTCATGACTTGTTTCTGGTTTCTGGAGGTGGATGATTATTAAATTAAAATAGGCATATATTTACAGCATACATAAAAGATAAGGCTAGTATGTCTCCTGGAATAAATGTAATTGGAATTTTATAAAGCTAGTAGTATTATCAAGAAATGTAGTGATATTTTCAAAGAATGAAAATAATAGTGTAGAATAAGTAATAACAATTTTACTCATTTCAAGGAAACCTAACTATGCTATAAATTTGGCTTGCTGAGCTGCTGCGTCATTAAAAAACTACGTTTCATGATAGCTTTATAAAAAAGTTTTCTTAAGTATGTTGTGTGTGTGGGGTTAAATTCCATGTAGGTGATAATAAACCGTATTTTTATCCAGATTTTGGCATTTCAGTGTATTGATGTGCTTAGGACAGAGGTATTGATACTTAATATTCGTTCCTAGGAGAGTGGAGGAGGCATTTTCTTCTGACACAGCAGCATTTGACAAAAGATACTCTTTGTACCATTCAGCCATGAACAGCTGCAATAGTTTGCCAAGGTAATACATACTGCTCAAGAAAAAGCTACAAGGCCTGAATTTCTAGACAATTTTTTAGTGTGAACATAGCATCAATGCATTTACAGTTTGGAAAACTGCACACACCAGTGCAGACTGGTTACAATTTAAAACTTGCATCATTACTCTAAAGTAGCTCCATGTTAGTGAAGGAAGGGGAACTAAGGCATAGAAGATTATTCCCAAAAGCCCCAAGAGAACAGAAATACCTTTTCATAAATCCTTAACTGATCTTTAGCAACATCATTCCTCCTGTTTAAGCATGGAAAGCAGCATTCATGAGAAGGAAACCAGTGCTGGTAACCATTTATAGTCAGTGCGCTGGTTGGAGATCTACACACAGGTTTAAACTTTGCCTAAAATATGAAATGTCTGCCTCTGTACCTGTTGGTTTGCAGCAGAGGAAATTGTCCATCACTTCAGTCCCTTTCTGAATATCTCAGAGGGTGTAAGGAGACAATGGGAGAAATTCACGCTGATGGCGATGGGTACTTCTCCAGCTAAAGCGGATGAGTTACTTTTTGTTTTGCTAGCGATTATTTTGTCCCAGTCGCTTCTTGTGCAAAGTGCTTCCCCCTCTCAGCACTACGCAAGATAATTTGGAGCTCTGCCATTCACCTAATTCTCACTGCTGACAAGATTAAAAATGGGGAAGAGTTGAAGGAAAAACTAAAAATTGCAGCATTTTTTACAAGGGGCATCATTCCTGTCTTTTTCCATCCTGTGATCTCAATGCTGATTCTATTCTATGTTAGCTTGTAAAGATACGACATACTGGAAGCTGATATAAGAATAGTTACTTTAATTGCGTAGGCTCTTTCCAGTTAGGGAGCATTTTGCTTTGTGTTTCTTTTTCTGAAAGCAGAGGATCTAATCAGCTTACCTTTGTGGTCTTCTTGGCTGGATAAGGAGGCAATCTGGTTGGGAGGAACGTACTTGCTGTGTGTCTCCAGCAGAGCTGATCTTGCATATATATACTTTAAGTTGTATACCATATACAGATTTTAGATTTCAGCGTCACGAAGGGGGAATGGTGTCAAATGAACTTGCCTAACTAATCATCTTGCACTATTTTTATCTCAAGAGAATACATATGATATTTGCAAACGAAACAAGATAAGTGGCTGGATAGGCGAAAAGGACAGAGTCATATTAAATTTCTTCTGATTTAAGCAGAAAATACCAACTCCTCTATATGATGTAGGACAGGAAAAAAACCCCACTATCTGATATGCTTGATCCAAGGAGTCAGATGAAACGAAGCACTACTAACTTCTGAAGAGATGCCTTTAATGAATGTTTAAATGTGATAACTTGTTATCTTATCTGTAGACATTCTGTAGAGCTTCATCATTACAGCACTAAACAAACAAACAAAAAATATCCTGTTCAAATATTGTTCGTGTAGCAAGCCATTTAGGGAAAACAATAGTCATGTTGTCTCCCAGAATGTCTGGTTTGTTGTTTTGAAAAAAACCCCACACAGTCAATTTGTTGCTACAGGAGGTAAAATAATATTATGTCAATCCATAGGAACAGTTGGTTGGGGGAGGGTATTTCGTCTGGTATGTTTCCAGAGAAAATCTTACAATTCTGCAAGGTTCTGACATCCTGTTTAGTCATGTATGTATGAAGCAAAGGGGTTGTGATCTACCCAGCTGTCTCCAAGACAAAAACCCCTGAGCCCTACATGAAGGATCTTTACTTTCAGAACAGAGAGAAAAATTTCAATGACAGCATCACTGCAGGGAACAATATGTGAAGAGTGGTATGGCAATTTTTTAACCTACCTTCTGATCTCTTTTAGAGAAGTGATTATTTTTAAAAATATTTTGTCCAGTGCTGTTTCAAAGTGTTCCTTTGTGCTAGATAATTAAAAAAAAAAAAAAAAAAAGCATAGAAACAATTTGATCATCTCAGTTTTCATTCATGAACGTTGTATCCTAACTGGCTGAGGAGCCTGTCAACTTGGATCTCACTTGTGCCTTGAGGCAGCAGAACAGTGAAAGATAAATCATATGGATGACAGCACAAGATAGCATTATGGCCAGGGTAAGGGTTGGCAAGAGATGACAGTGCAATTGGCACATTGGTGGTGGCACAGTAAGAGGTGACAGTGCAGAGATTGTCTTAATGTCAGAGACAGCATCAAGGCATCTTTTTTCCAAAGCATTTCCCTCTAAGATGGAAGGCAAACCTAGCCAAGGTTTGAAGCCAACCATTAATAAATAAATCATAGTATGAGGCAGAAAGAGTGGCAAATGGGGTACCTATGAGCCCTTAGTGCATCCAACATAGACAGCAGCTGATTAAAAAGCAACAAAAGTCTATTGCAAAAGATACTGTGTGTGGAGGGGGTGTTATTTTGCTTACTGCATATAAACATAAGAAAAACTATTGCTACAAGGTTTTTTTTCTTTTTACAAATTCTGAATGTCTGCCCTTCATGAAAAAAGTTTCAGACACAGATAATTCTTGTGAGGGGAAGAACCATTGGTTAAGAATGGCTGTGGAAGATTTCAGCTTTCCCAGTTTTGTGAATGGGTTGTTGACCAGCTGACGCTGAAAAATTTCAAGAAGAATTTGATGGATAGATATTTAATACTGGCTTTTGTTGCCACTGGTGACATCTGGTAGAAGGGATACAAATATCACTTTCCCCCCTCAAAGTCTTGTAAGAAATGACTTTTATTCTACATGGGAAAAAAATTCCTCCCTTGTGCACACACCACCCTTTTCTCCCTCTCCAATTCGGAAAATTGCCTACATAGTGCCAACAACTGATGTGAAGTAAGTAGGGTGTCCAACATAAAAACTGATGGCATGGTATGACCTAATGAATCTAAGTTAAGAGGAAGGCCAAATTCTGCTGAAACTCTTGGACTGCAGGAGTCTACATGGGAATTTGGTCTCTGGTGTCTATTTCAGAGAATGCATTTGATTTTAGATGCAATGGCTTCTCATTTTGCCCAGAGCTAATTCCACATATGTTAACCCCTCGCCCCCACTCTTCCCTTTAAAAATAGCATTGATTGCTGTTATTTCCCTTAATGCCTGTGGACTGTTGCCATTAGGTTGAACTTCTGTATGTGAATCACATAAAGATGGAGTCTTTAAAAAGTGTGCTTTGTTTTCTAAGAGGCTTCAAGAAGATGATTCCTTTTGTTCTTTGAAATTTTAAGGATAAAGCATGAATGTTAAATGATTTATGGTGGTAGTCTGTTGAGTTGCATTCAGACTCCAACAAATTTTGGAGTCACTTTTGCAGTGAGATTGGAGGCACTAGAGATCCAGAACACATGCACTGGCTGGCGGGGTGAAATGCACAAGGATCATGTAACTATTTACAACCAGCCTCCAACATTTTATTTTCAAGCCCTACATTAGAGATTGCAAAAACATCTGTTTGGTCATTTTTACTTTCTTAAATCAAATACTGTTAGTAACTTTCCAGCTGTCATCCCACTTGGCAGGGAGAGGAACTGGGGAAGTATTAAAAAGTACGGAGAGATATCCCTTTGAGATTGTCAGGTTACCACTAAAAGCAGCTTTAAATCCTGGGACTTGAGCATTTCACTTTGCTTGAGTCTCACTGCCTTCTAGAGGATTCTCTAATGGAACGCCCCTCTCTTGTTTTATTCTTCCCATTTTCAATCTTAACTCTTCTAACACTTGAACTTACCTCCCCAGGTTGAAAAGCTGTATTTTAAGCCAGTGGTTGTTCTATAATATATTCCTATCATTTTTCTTTGAGTGCTGACATGAATTGTGTGTGCAATAGAATAACAAAAGTACACTAAACAGTTGTGAATGCCCACTTTAAATTAAGTGTGATTTGCTGCCCTTCTATATGCCTGAGATCATTTTCCTTGAATGCTTATGACAGGAATATCCACAGTCACCAGTCAAGGAATAGAAATCACTTTATGAAATGTGTTTAACCTATTGTTAAAAGACATGTGAATAGTGAAAGCAGAATATTCATTCAGCTTGTAATTTGCTTTTGGAATACATGAGATGAAAGAAATTGTATGAATGTAATTTAGTGTAATTGTATTAATGCATCATGCTCTGTCATTTGAGGAATGTAACTCTTGGAGTGATCTGGAAATATTTGTGAGTGGTTTTAGGTTTATATTACTTAATCTAACATCTGTAGATAACATGTAACTAACCCCCAGTAAAATGCTGAAAAAAAAAAGCGCGCACAAGCAGTTGCTATGGGGTGAGGAAGCTGTACATGGGAAACATACCCGAGTCACAAAAATTAAATAATTTATTTTTCACCAGTTATCATTCTAGTATCAAGTGGCTTCACTCTTTGAGATAGATTTTTAGAGATTCTAGGAAGGTACAGTGTAACTTTTCAACTTCAAGTGCCCTTCAAAGTGCTAATGTACAAAATTTCTTCAGTCATATTTTTCTTACATGTGTAAAGCTTAATTTTTAAGCCAATTGGATTGTTTACATAAATCAGAAAATTTCCGGTTCTGCATATCTAAGATTTGCAAGAGAGAGTTTCAATTCTGATTGCAAAATTTTAAAGGAATACAGTCCAGATGTAAAATCTATGTGATTTCTCAAGCTGTAGCTTGAGATTTTTGTTTCTGAATTCAAACTTTCCAGTTCACCTCCATTTGTTGCTTTCTGAAAATGTTCGTGCATTGATGCAGAAAGAAAAAGGCCTTTTTTTTAAGAAAGAAATTGACATAGAATGATTTCTGAAATTATAAAGTCGTGGGGATGTTAGATCTGAAATAATCATTCTTAAATGGACAAAATACTTGAACTCTATCCATAGTTTTAAAATTGCATGCAACAAGTGTCAAAAAGCCTATAGAATAAATAATTTTCCTGCTTTAATTCTGAGTGTTTTTCGAAGTATCCTAATAAAATTGACAATAAAAAGGTATGTGTGGGATAATAATTTTTTCTGAGTAGAAAATAAAATCAGTTTTGTCAAGGCAATCTTCTCCAGCTAAGTTGATAGTGAAGAAATGTGCTGAAGACAGAAGTTCTATTCAATATTTGATTACTATATTCTGTTCATGAGCTACGTTTTTCAAGTCCCGTCTGTTAACATCCCTAAGTAGGATCCTTGTTACAGGAATTGTAACATTAGTCTGTGTGTTTACACTGCGTAGCCCAGTGCAGTCCTGCTCCCTGACTGTGGTTTATAAGCGCTATAAATAATCATCAGTTGCAGCAGGCTTTCAAATATAGATATGGTTGAAATTATCTCAGATGTTTTTGAGCCTGTCTGTATGTTTTTGTATAGGCCTTATCACACTGTGTAAACAGTGTATCCCACTATAAACAGAAACAGCTCCTTGTAGTTATATAATTGCAGGAGCGTGAAATAAGAATTAGGTCATTATTCATACATATACTAATCTAGTGCTGATATTGCTGAAGAAAGCAGTACCTTTGATTTTTCTGGCAGAGTTGCTTGTCAAGGCTATATATATTTCAAGGATATATGGGTTTCAAAAAAACCCAAATGCTAGCTGACATAAAATTGACTTTTAAAGATATTTTTCCTGTGCACAAAGCCCATACCCAACCTGATTTATAGGTGCCCCATGAGGTGTGACTTAACTCCCTGCCTTTCCATTTGCTGAGATCAGGAAATGGTAAAAACTTGTCACAGCTCCAGTCCAGCCTGTGTGCTTGGGCTTCTTTTCTATGGAAACTAGAGTGTGATAAGGGGCTGACCTGTGTTTGTCCAAATGTTCATGTCTCTAGGGCATGCACCCAGACTCAGGAACTCAGAAGCATTCCTTCATTCCTCATTAGACACTGCCAACATCGCTGACAATAATTAGAATGAGGAGTTCTCTATGAAAAGTAAGCTGAATTAATATGGAAATTGGTACTAGAGACATAATGGCATCGGATATGAAAGCATTAAGTCTTTACAAACAAGAATTCATTGAGCATTTGAGAGCTAAGCCTGGTTTGATCAAATGGTGCATCAATAAAGTGATTCCACTGTTCAAATATTTAAAGGATCAGTGGGATGAAAAGACAGAAGCGGGCATTGTTCTTAATATACAATGCTGCATTTGTGCTGTAGCTCCTGTATAATACCAGTGTCCAGATAGTCCAGTGATTTCAGGCTTTAATTGTATAGTATAGAACAACACAGACAGAAAATGTAAGTTCTTATTATTCATTTATGGGCAAACTGCTTCATAGTCACTGTGGATCCTATTAGCAAGTTGCTGCAGTCAGGTGTAAAGTAAATCAAATCTGTTGCTCTGAATGAAAAAATAAATTTATTGTATTCTAGTGTTAGATTCACATAACAGTCTTTCCTTGAATTGTCTTGGCCTCCATCTGAGCTGAATTATAGCACTGATTGCACTTTACTAAAATGATACATTTAAAAAGGAATTTTACTAAACTGGAAACTTCAGGAGGAAAGGTCTATGTGAATCTCTGGGGCAGAAGGCCTGTCTCCTCCTTAACAGAAATTCAAATCTGGCTGTGACTGGTTAGCAGTTGTAGCAGAAAATGTCCTTGAACTGCTCAGAAATCAATTATGAGCTCTTGCTCACCCAAGACGAGGCCTGCCAGCAGTAAATGGGGAGATGTCTGATTGCATCTAGTCTCTGAGCCAACTTGCAGAGCAGTAGTATAATCCATAGACAACAAATGGGTGAAGAAAACTTCTGAGATTCCTGGATCAGTCTTGTAATTTTTGAAGGATTTGACTCATTTTTTAACTTTTACATTTGGATATACTATATGGCAACTTCCAGATTTGAAAATCCAGAAGGTTAGAGCAGACGGTATCTTGCTGATTCCTGAATTCTCTATATTGGCTTGTCCTTTTCTGGGTAGAGGTGGATGGAAGCAGGTGTTAAGTAAAATACATGCTTAAGTGCTTTGCTGAATTTGAAAAGTAAGACCATTTTGCAAATGTATTGTATGTCCTACACAATGCTGAGCTGGGCTGTACAAGCTGCAGTTCTGGGCAAAACTTAAACTTGGCACTTAATTTTTTGCTGGAATGTTAATTAGTTCTGTGCACAATGTGATGTTACTGAAATTTGATTATCATATGAAATGTGAAGCTTTTACTAAGCAGTGCTCCAAAGCTCTTATCTCAGAATACCACGGTAAGGTAATTTCAGAATACCAAATCCCAGCTATTTCCTGAAAGATACAGCTATATAAAACTTTACTTAACAGTGATGTTGAAAAATGCATGCTAATCAGGGCAGAAGATCTTCCCCATCACATAATGTTATAATTAATGATGTCATCAACAGCAGAGACAGTCATTTAAATTATGAATGCTTCTGGTTATGAATGATGGAATTTTTGGGCATAGGAATTAAAGTGTATGCATTATTAGAACTAGTAGAAGAATTCAAGTCATGCTTTGGAAAAAAGTAGAAAGTTAGACATGGTTTAATGTTCATGAATATTTGGGTAACCAAGCTTATTTTTCTGTTAAATATGTAGGTATTACAAAACAGATAGAGAACATCCACTGAATAATGTTTGGAAGTTGTTCTAGGCCTTATTGAAGTTGGTATATAAGGCCATCACTATTAAATTAAAATATCTATAAGCAGTTATGTCAGTGCCTTTATGGATGCAGGAAGCTGAAATGATCAGCTTAATCTTTGTCCATCTGTTCTATTTGGACAGAGCTAGTCTAGGGAGCTTTCTGCTGAGCCGTGACTCTGATGGATCTGAGGGAGAGTGACTTCCTACATAGGAGTGACCTGCTGATCTGGAAAATTTACCTGAATATCTTCTATAATCATCTTTATTTGCAGAATACACTTCTATTTAGACCCTGGGTATATTGACAGCATTTAGTTATGTGTTATTAATGAAACAAAGAAAAACATGGGAACTCACCTTCTGCTGATAGGGCCAGCAGGTCACCTGCCAGAAAGAGGATTTCCTTTGGGTGAGTGGAATTGAATTTAAAAACCAGAAGTATGAAAAACACGATCTGATAATCAAGCATCGCTTTCACTGTATCTTGGTGTCCTAATTCTGCCAGTTCTTCAGGAAGCCCCTAGAGTTTTCTAAGGAAAACTGTGTAAACAATGATAAAAATAGCCAGACAGCTATTAGAGAAACAAAACCAGTCAGTAAAATGGAAAATAAAAGTGCAATCTTTAGAGGTTAAAATGCTGTAACTCCCTTTCCACAATTGCTTTTATGCTATTCTATCAAGGGAAACATCCATAAACCTCCTGGAGACTGCACTCTGGAGTATCCCCTGTGTAGGGATACTGCCTAGGAGGTGGGATTTGAGTGTTAGCTCTGGGATGAGGCCATGGTGCTTTGGCCCTTGTTATCCCAGCTTCTCCAGTAAACCCAGTTAGAGCCCATGGCAGCTTGTGGAAATTGCAGCTGGCTCTAGGCAGTGCAGAAGCCATCATTACACAGCCTAACTCAGCTGTGCAGTGTGCCTCTAGGAAGAAAAATAGCCTGAAAATCAGCTTTCTCAAAAGAGCAAAATCTGTTTTGAGATACTCATTATATATAACTGAGGAGAGTTTGAGGGGGGTTTTTTGTTTATATAAAATAATCTGTGTAAGCTCCATTGAAATAGAGCAGTGATTTTTTCTCTAAAGTGAACTTACAGCACATACTTCAAAGTGCAAGCACTGGACTTCAGGCCAGTTGCTACAACAATTTTACAGCCCTGCTATAAGCAGTAGGAGTAAAACTAAATATCCTAACCTACTGACTTGTAATGACATGGGCTTGATGTAAGAAATTCAGAACTGAGCTAATATAGTTACTAAACTGTCTGTCTGTGTCCAGGGAATGCTGAACACATGCGGAGCAGATGGAAGAGATTAAAAAAGCATAGAATTATAGATGAGAAATGTTCACAATTAAAGTGACAAACAGATTTCTATGTATGTCTCTTTTCTGATTATTTTGAAGTGTGTTAGGGTGAAAAAGGCTTAACATATAAAAATTATTGTTAACTCCATATAGAATCAAATTAATTTGACTCAAACAATGCTTTTCAAAATGATCTTTGTAAATTCCTTGCACTTCAGCCTAGCAAAAGCAAATCATTATGTTTAACTCCACCACTTAATTTATGACCATTTTAAGTTGTCTGATGAATTTGATAATTCAGCTTGTCCTCTACTGTTTCAGCTACTAAGGAAATTCCAGTTAGGATCTGCTGGATCAGATATCCTGTATCTCAGCTGACCCAAAATCCCCATGATGGCTTTAGCACCATTCTTAAGACAACCATGCAGACTTAGTGACGAACAGACTTGTTTACCTGATCATGGCAGAAGATTTAATTTAGAAGAGAATGGCATCAGTATTAGAAACCTTAGAATTAAAGGATGGTGTCTTGAATATTCTTATTTTTTGCTGCTATTTAGTGCAATTCATTAATGGCAATGAATTAAGTAGAAAATAGAAGCAGCTTAATGGATCCCTCTTGTTGGGGGGAAATTCCACCAAAATTGTAAGTGAAGAGTAAATCTTTCTAGGAACCTTAGATTTTTTTTCAAAACTCTAATTTCTGAGGATCATGTATCTTACTTCCACTGTGCTTATACTGAGCAAAGCTGAATAATACTGGAGTAAGAACTATCTAGCTTGTGTTGCTGCTCACAACACTAATGGTGTGGTCGTGGTGCAAAAGCAACAGTACCAAAGTGAAAAAGGCCAGTAATTTTATTTCAGCCCCAGGGTTTTCTAAAAGGACAGGCTCTCAGCCAGCTAAACAGACCTAGTTCATGTTAAGACTGTTTTTATGGATCCCTGACAGGGTGTAAAATTACAGAGTGGCCAATGCAGATAAAGCTGACACATACTTTCAAGCCTAGATGGTGTTTAGGGCTATATTTAACAAAAACACAGGGTTCTGTGTTTGGGTGATACACTCTGCCTCTGTACCCAAAACAGTCACTGGAATCCAAACTCTCTCCAGCTTCTCCTGTTGATTACATCCTACATATTGGTTTCAAATTTTATCAGATTGTGCTTGCTTGGGGAAAGAGGTATGGTTTTGAGGTAAACACACGGAAAGGTATTTTCTTTAAATGCATCCCATTTTTAACTCTCAAGGACTTAGTCTATTCTCTCCATAGTGTTGGTAAAAATGCAGCATTGTATTTCCTGTCTTTTCATGCAGGTGAAAAACTACAATCTTGACAGGCTAGGGAGAAGAGACATATTTTCTGATGATGCCTTGAGTATGTCCTTGCAACAGAACTAACAGTCTGTCTCCTGCACAATGTGGACAAAACACCTGGTTTTGCCTTTATCTCATAGTTGATAACATTAGACTGCTAGAGTTAGGTTTTTGAAAGCACTGCGTACTGAATGCTGAGTTTTAAAAATCTGTCTGTAAATATCATAGTAGAAGCTGCTGGTACAGGGGAAAACCTGGGAAAAGTGACTCTTCTTAATACTGAAAATTAGGCCCACTCCCCAAACAAACGTAATGCACTGTCTGCATTGTGTCGACTTTGAAATATATGCAATTACTGTTCTAAACTCCATTTGAATCATATGTGACAGAAGTCATTCCCTGGTGGTAATGGCTATTTCTGTTCTGAGGAATGCTGAGCACTTTCCAGATCTTTCTGAGATAGTTTGCATCATCTGACATTTCTGCAGGCAACATTTGCTTGGTGGTGAATTGGATTGTAAATTCTACAGCTGTGAAGTTATAGGAAACAGGAGTCTTGGCAAATCCCTAAATAGGCTCTGGTAAGGACTGAGTGGGAATTTAATGAATACAGATTGTGGAATCAGTCTCTTAATTTGTTTTGATTAGGGTAAAATGCCTATATAATAGGTTTTTCTGTATTGCATTAGTAAGTATGGCAACACTGAAATTTATTGTGTGCTCCTATTTATATTATTTTTCTTTGCTTTTCATTCTTGGAAAACTTTTGAGTTTCTCAGCATCGGGATTGTGGCCTCTTTTAGCTTAGTATTTGTATTTAACTCCTCCCAGCTGAACAATTTACAAAGAAATGATCTTTTGAAGTCAGTAACACTTGGAAAGGATTTTTCCCTGTGCATGGAAAGGCAGGCTCTTTACGTGTGTGGTAGCTGTGTCAGACTTTTCTTTATGATTTTTTGTATTTACAGCTTTATAAGAAGAGGATGTTTAAAGAATTGCACTTTATAGCAACTGATAGTAATCAGGAGGTTTTATCCTGCATTAAGGAATCCCTCTGACCAGAAACAGTTTTTCTGGTGAATGAATCAAGTTAAGATCTCAGTG
Organism: Athene noctua; assembly: GCF_965140245.1. Lineage (NCBI taxonomy): Eukaryota > Metazoa > Chordata > Aves > Strigiformes > Strigidae > Athene > Athene noctua. Next base: position 11,043,645 of record NC_134051.1, on the reverse strand, counting down.
TGTCTCACCCTGGGTATCCCTGTAGTCTGTCCAAGACCAGCAATATCCCTGTGTCCTGCCTCTTTACCCTTGCCAGTTCATATAGCACAGTGACAGCCACTTTGGCTGAGGAGGGCTGGACATAGCTCTTCCAGAGGCTGGTGCTGTCAGTTCTGTATTGGCTAGAGAACAGATGATATTGCAGAATGAAATTAACTTTAACTAACAGGAATAAATACAATACACAACCTGCACAGTGTTTCTGGGTCCAGGACAAGGAAATTCCATGGCTTTTTACAGGTACTGGAGTAAGATTCAGTCTTCCAAGCACAGCAATCATTTATAAATTATAGGGACAAACATATGATATTTAGAAATGCCTACTATACAGAGAATTCCTGATTCCATTGAAGTCAATGGCAAAATTCACATTGACTTCAGTGTCAACAGAATCTGGACTGTAATAAGACAAATGTTTCCCATTAAAATGATGATATAATTAGCATTGGGAAGCTGCTTAATGAGGTGGATCTGATAGCTACAGAAGCTGTGGATCATTAGTATGAATTGAATATTTCTTTGTTTCTCTTTAATTTAAAAATTAAATAGTGTCCTTGTTTTTACCAAGCTCTTTAAATTTTTCATCCTGTACCTCATCGTGGTTAATGACATCATAGAATAATAATAATAATAATAATAATAATAATAATAATTATTATTATTATTATTATTATTATTATTGAAACCTACTTTGTGGACTTTGTCAAAACAAGTGGAAGTTTCTGTTAAGGCAATGTGATTATTATCAGTCATATTCTTCAGAATATTAGCTGTATTCTTAAATTGACTTTCCAGTCAAAAGAGGAACATTTCAACATACAGTCAAAGAAAGATGGTAATTTTCAGTATAAAGAGGAAACAGACACTCTTGAGACAGCAGTGGTTGCAGGATCCTCAGGAATGGCAGCAGGTTGGTATTGGGCTGAACAGTTCACATGAGCTGAGTTTAGGAGTAAGGATCTACTCTGTTAGGGATCAAGAGAAAGTACAGGACTGGATCCCACTGCTGTACATTCTGTAGTTCTGCCACCAGGTAGCTTCTGTCTTTATAGTTAAATCGTTTGCACTTATCAGAGAGACATACACAAAACCCAGGATGGAATATCTGAATTCTAATTCCGATGCTGAGCCTCCCTGTGGCCCTGGGCAGCTATCAGTTGTTGTGTGCTTTGTGTCAGTACCGCCCTGTGCAGTCTGCCACACATGCATTTAAGTGATAGGCTTTGTCCCTAAAAGAGGGTCAAAGAAAGAGGTCAGAGCCTAAAGGGCAAATCGTGATATCACCTCAGTGTATGCTGAATAGATTCTTGTGCTACAAAAAGCTTCATGACAAGATAGATGAATCTAGGAATCAGTTCCTACTCAATGTCAGTGTATCACAAAGTTGTTCCTATAGGTTATTAAAGATGCTCTTTCTCTACAAGTAAAACCTGGCTAATCTCTTTAATGACTTCAAAAGGTGTTATATGAACTTGCTAGTTATAATTAGTTAATTCTGGAGATGAAAAATTGTACTTAAATACAGGCTAGTTCTTTTTTTTTTTTTTAAGTTTTTTTTTTGTTTGTTTGGTTTTTTTTAGGTTTTCTCTAAGTTCTCAGTTTTGATAAAATCAGAATTTGGCTTATGTTAGTCCTGCACTCTTGCTTATCCCTTTATTGACAAAGCTTCTACTGGAAGTCAATTGAAATTTTGCCTGATTTAGAGCTGCTTTATGGTGGATTTGGTCCACGCATTAATTTTCCCAGTTATCAACATGTTTTATTTTAAACTGAAGTTTTATTTTAAACTGTAGTTTTATTTTAAACTGAAGTAGTCCCATCTGATCTGCTCTGCAAGACAATAATAAATGACAAAATACTCAATTCAGAAAAATAAAATGAATGATATATTTTTTCTACACTTCATTTTGTGTTGTAGAGTTCATCTTGGGTTGGGGAATGAAACAAATATTGTTACGGAGAGCAAAGAAAGAGTATAAACATATTTATGTATTTCTAATTTTGTCTTTGGGTGTTGAATTGCTCCGGGTTAAGTTGCATAATGATAAGTAAAGCAACTGGACACAATCCAGTGCGAAGTGATGCATGAAACCAGCACTTTTCCCCCCTAGTGTGTGAAAATTTGTATCAGCAAGAAACAGATAGTCTAACTTGTATGTAGTTGGAGATCTGCCTGCATTTTGATACCTACATTCTTTTAAAATGAATCATTCTTCAGTTCAGACACAAGATCCCTAGCTTACTGAAGCTAAGTAGTGAGATGCTGACACGGCTACATTAACCCTCCATCTTCACTAACTTCTGTGAACTAATGTGACCCTCATAAGCAGTGACCAAAGAGGAGCTGTGGTCAAGGCTGTGGTGAAAGTGGTTATTGTACAGTGTTGCAGCACAATACTGTACTTTGCAAATCCATATTGGAGCCAGGGTTAGAGCCAGGGTTACATCTGAAATCTGCTAACATCTTGTCACAAATCCAGTACACTAAGCTCCTCATCACTGGTACCTTAGCGTATGATTGCTTGCAGTGGCCTGGCTGCAAAACTCACCATCCTGTTCAGCCACTTTTTGTCCAGAAGATGGGGCAAGGTGCTTCCTTTTTAAGGAAAGGGCCAGTCATTGCTTTTCTACTGGTAATCAGATATATTAGTCATTATGGGCTCAACAATTATCATAAAAGTAAATGCTTATGATAACGATTTTGTTTCAGTGTCTTTCACCCTGAAAACCTAACACATGGCTTTCTATCAGCTGTGTACCAGGGAACCCTCATGTATAAAAAAAGCCTTTGGTGTTAAAGGAAATTGCGTTTTTTAATAAATAACTTGCTTTTAAAACAACCCTCTGGCATCAGATGGAGAGTAATCAGAGAATATTTTTTCTGTTTTGTCTTTTTTTAAAAGTAAAAAATTTAAAGCTTTCTATTTTTAGATACCTGCCCAACAGCTACTTTTATAAAGCATAGAATAATAGCATTTGTGTGAAAGAAAGAGGGAAAGGTTCAATTCTAGAACAAAGCTCCTATTTGGATTTTTTTTTTTTTTTTAATCCATATTCTCTGGGAGGTAGGTGCTGTACTGGGATTTGGAGCAGTGCAAGAATAAATATGTAAATAAATCAGATTAGTCTCAGGAGTAGGGAATGTTTTAAGTAATGTCACATACTAAGCCAGTGTAAAAAGGTGAGTAAAGATCATGCAGATTTTGACTGTTGCTCAATCACTTAGTCAGCAAATCTGGATTTAGCGTTTTTCTCAGTGTGTCTCCTTTAAATAAGGCACAGACATATAAACACACTGCAGATTTATCTTTCTTTGTCAGGTGAAGATCTGGAGCCTAACTGTAATTAAAACTAGCTGTTTATGGCTGGTTTATAGTCCTCCCAGAGTTGAAACTAGCAATGGGAAAGCAAGCACATCTTTTTCTACTGTGATAGGTACCGCTGTCCTTTGAATGTACAGCAGGACTTTTCAAAACTGCTGGGGTGTATTAAACACTTTGATTGTTCTGACTGATAAAGGGGCAACTGAACAAATGATAAATCATCATGGATATTGTAATGCATCTCTGTGATCTCTGAATGGCATTTAAAGATTCAGAATTTGTTCCTGAGTGAAGCAGTGAGGTGGGAATTAAGGTCTTTCAGATTTTTGTAGCAGAAGTGCAGTACTTTGCTTTTGGAGGAGGTATAACTTAAACTATACTGTTGGAGCTGTCAGCTGTGGAGTATTCTGCTTCTACAACGGTCAAAGGAATGCTGTATGTTGGATAACCATTGCTGGAGCAGTAGAGGGATCAAGCTGGGCAAATTGACTGGTTTAACTAAAACCAAAGTGGAAGGATAAATACTGTCTCCTTTAGCTTAGTTGAGGCATTCAGCAGTGGCCCAAAGCTGTCTCACCAGGGCCAGTGGGCACTGTGCCACTGGAAGCTTTTTAATCACTCTGATGCTGCTGTGTGATGCTCTGGAGGCTGATAGGAAGCAATGGCAGTGGATTTTTATTTATCCCAAACATGCACCTTGCACTCCACTCCACTTTCTAGTTATGTAACAATCAACAGCCATGGAACTAGTCTTTGCAAAGGATGTGGCCACTGTGTGTGGACTCGTTAAATTCTACACACACTTGGCAGTCAATCCTTGCAGATTAGATTATTTTTGGAGTCCTCTGTGATCATGGAGCAGGCAGGATTTGCCTAAGAGGAAATGTCATAAGAATAGGATGGAAAAAAAAGCGTGAATTCTGTTGCTTTAAAGGCTGGTCCTTGAAGAATAGAAGGGATAATGCACTAATCAAATTCTGACAAGGTATTAAGGAGAAAAGAAAGGAAAGCATTTTTGAGCTGCCTGCACTAAAGCTGGATGCCTGAAAAATAAAGCAGCTCTTATGCATAAACATAATTTTGATTTAGTTGGCATTACCCAGGGATAAGTCATACAGCTATAGCAGCCATAGACGTCAATGCAGTTGAGAATGGGCCTTGCACATGCTGGTGATGCCAAGAAATCAGGGAGACCACCTGTTCCGAAATGAAGTACAGTATAAATAAATGCAGCTACCTAATCTTGCCCAGCTAGTATCAACACAGGTAGCACACGTTGCATGTAATGCACATTGACATGATTATGTGAATAAAGCATACATGGCCTGACCTGCTTTTACAGGAGAAATACACGTAACAGAGAGTGTGATCATAATCAAGAACTGTTTAGGGAGAGCTTTCCATTGTGATCGGTGAGGTTTAGTTGTCTTCACTATGATATTTATGTAAGTTCTTCAAACAGAAGCTGCTTTTCAGACTACAGTGAAAGGCGTGTGATCCATCTCTGAGCTGCCCTCTGCAGTCTAGCTCTGCTGCAGCCGTGGTGGCAAAGATGGGGAGATCAAAGCCGTGTACATGTCAATCAGGGGTTGGCTTGCTGAATCTTCTCCCTTTATGTTTTCTGAGACTATACAGGAGAAGCAGAGAATGGAGACTGAAGAGAAGTAAATAGGCAGGGAGCGGGGAATGTCCAAGAGACAGGAAAATAACAAGAGTGAAAATGTGAACAAGATCTTGTGTTGTACTATACATCTTTCTCATTTTTGCTTCCATTGTCCGAGCTTGGCAGGAAGACGAGGACATGTGTGGTAAGCCTGCAAATGCTGAGCGACAAGCTCTGGTAGGATTGACATCAGTATGTCAGGATGTCTCTTGGCTACCCCAATTTTCTTTCATATCTTACCATAATATGTTTGTTACAGTTCGTAAGAGTTCTTAAAATGTAAAGCCTTTAGACGTGGCAGATTTGGAAACACTGATGTAGAAAACAGTTGTTCAAGGACCGAGTGTGTGAAGTGCTCACCCAGCTTGGCTCCCAGCCACTAGGCTGTCTCCGGGCCGCTCAGCACCGAGCTGTTTGGGAGGGCCAGGCCGAGCGCACAGCGAGGTCCATGAGCTCCATCTCGCGGCTGCTGGGCTGCGGCCGAGGGCCCCGGGCCGCGGGGCAGGAGGGGCTGCGAGGGCTCCCCCAGCGCCGGGGGCGGCCGGGGCGGCCGGGGCGGCCGGGGGTTAGCTGCACTCCCGCACAACACAACGTCCTGTCGGCATGCTCTGCGGTGCTACAGTACGCGTGCCAGCTACGCAGACAAGCTGAGGCCTGGAGTGTGTAAAAAAATCAAGCCCGTAAAACACCTGTAATCATATTTTATGAAAAAAAGCTATCCCTCTTACACTGCTGAGTTAGCTGGGAGAATGAGGATTTATAGACAGGTCACTAAGTCCTGCCCTGCATCGCGAAAATTGAGAGACAAAATGCCGGCAGCAAAGTCAAGGAAGTTCTCGGTGCTGCCCCTTCCAGTTGCTCTGTTGTTTTGTGTCCCCTCTGTCTGTGACTCCTCTGGTTCCTGCAGGTGAGCAGAGAGGTGCTCTGAGATAACCCAAACCCCTTTCACCAGGGTATCTTGCCATGAGCCTTCATCCTGCTGCCATCTTATCTAGTGCGTTTCTCCACAGTGGAGGTTCAGTTCTCCAGAAAGATTTTCCCCTATAGTCTTGATTCTCTCATCAAGCTATGAATAGCTCCCATTGGCACTGCTACCTGAATCATATCCACCCATGCTAAACCTTATGTAGATGCCTTCTATTATGTGGAAACCTCAGAAAGTGCATCCCTGGATAAATAAAGGACCCAATTTCAAACAAAGCAGTCCTTTAGGATTTGAAATATCCTGCAGTGCTATATCCACTGGGACACAGAAGTGTCTAAGGGCACAGTCAGAGCCTATTAGAATTACGCTTTTTCTAAGAGAATAAACCACTTTACCCTGAGAGGATACAAATTACAGAGGATTTTGTGATTAAATCAGAATTATTCATACCAATTTTGCATGTTCAAAAATCCAGAAAAATAAGAAAAGATTTCATGTGATGGACAACCTGAGTGGGCTACGTGAGAGCTCTAGAGACAGATTATGATACCATCAGGAAAGAGCTTAAAACGAACATGACAGTGAGTTCAAACCATGGTAAATGTGTTGTTGTTGTTACTGTTATTAATGCTATTCCCACAAATGTTTATTTCTCAGACATACAAGAAAGGATTATATTTGGCCAGGTAGTTCACAGTGGGGTATGAGCTTTTTTTCAGTTTGACATGGAAACAAATAAAATAAACACAATATTGGCAATTACTTTGCTTCCTGTTGAGAACATGTTATGTAACTATTCTGGCTTTCTCTCCTCATAAAATAGGGTGGAGAAGATGATAGCTGTAGAGAAAAGAATAATATGAAGACATTCATCCATCCTCCAGTAGTTCAGGGAATCACCTTTGGCAGGTACAGAAGTGGTGTCCTTGAACTTATATAGCGTCATAGCAAAAGTTCTTTATCGCATACCACACTTCGATAAAAGAGAAGAATCAATAAAGCAGAGGATGTAGACTGAGCAGCTGATGCCGAACAGAATTCTTAGGTGGCAAAGGGTGTTTGAAAAGAATATAATAAGCAATCCAAGTTTCTCAAGTCCTCTATAATAACCCACGTCTAATTTAAATTACTGAGTGGGGGTCTACAGGAGGGTTGCTCCTGATTTATACCAAGATAAGTAAGAATAAAAATAGCAAGCACTTAAGGAATGAAAATTCAGCCATAAAATTGTAGAGGATAAAATGTCAACCAATAATTAGTTTAGGCAGTGGAAGAGAGCGCATTATGTTTGAAATGGGAGAGCACTCTCAGGTGGCTTGTTATTGCACTGGAGCCAGCGCAGCAGAAGGGGACTGGAGAGGAGGAGCTGGTCCAGTGAGGTCCCATCGTGTGTGTCCTTCCACACATCGGTACCCCCAGGTACAAATCACAGCTGTCTGGGATGAGAGGTAGATCATTTAGCTATGTCTCATCCAATGCAACGAGTGCTTCCTAGGCAGATGTCTTCTTTCAGGGGTGAAGCTGAACAATTGGCAAAGCTCCAGTGTTTCATAGCAATGTGAAAAAACCTCAGAAGCTAACTTGTGCAGCAATGGGGATGTTTTGGGAGGAACCCACTGGTTACCTGTTGGTGAAACCTTTTGGCAACCAGAAAGCTCTGTGAAGTATGGGATCCATGCACAAGAAATACAGAGCAAGAGAGATCTAGTCTTGTTTCAAACCTCTTTAGGCATATCCAAAACATTTATTCATCACAGACTCATTTTCTTACTTATACAACTCTTCTTGAGTATATCAAGTTCCATCTCAAGAATATTTACATTCCTTGCCCTTACTGCTCTCTTTGAAAGATCATGCCAATGTGTGATCTCCTTGAATAGTTAGAAAGGTTTTCTTTAGTTTTCAGTCTAAACATACTGCTGATCAGATTATAAAAATTTGATCTCACAGTCATGTTAACCTTTAACTTAGTTCTTTTTCCATGTTGTTTATCTCAAAATCTATTTATAAAGGACTTGCATATTGTTTCTCCACTCTCATACTGAGCAAACCATGCTCTTTTTATCTCTCCCTAAGTGATATTTCTGTAATTGTTCTAACAGCCAGTTTGCACTGATTCCAGTTTAAGCTAATATTTCTCAACACTGTTGACTGGAATTGTATAAATATTTCACACAAAATCTTGCCAGTGCCTTGTCTATAAGTCCCAATATTTCCTTCTCTACTAAAAATGTCACCTAACCCATCTGAACATTACATTATCTGTTTCCACAGCTGTGTCGTACTGGCAGCTCTGGCGTACTGACAGTCTATCAGAACACTTGGATCTTTTTCCTCCTCTGTTGCTTTCAGATGATGAATCCTAAGAACACGATTTTGCAGTTCACATTATTAAATTTCTATCACTGCAGGCAAGAAGGTCTTCTAATTCCTGTGTGATGAACTGATCCTCCTCAGTATTGGCAATACCTTATACCTCCCAGCTTTGTATCACATGCAAACCTTTGAGGTTGGGCCTGATCATTATTCCTAATTCATGGAAGTATACATTAAACGGTGTTGCTC